>NW_008795373.1:1243586-1251311 GCF_000699145.1 Aptenodytes forsteri | reverse complement strand
GCTGTGTGGTGCTCAGTTGCCGGCTGGGGAAAAACCCCAACAGCGTAAGATTCTGCTTTCAGATTATGTTATCGAGTTGTTGGTAACTAAATGACAGCTGGGTGTTTAAGACAGCACTGGTATAGCACTTGATTCACCTGCTAAAACACATGCCTCTAGTGCCATTTGAGACATCTTCTGCCATGTAGGGCTCAGACCTACATGAAGCTTGTAGATATGGCACAGGAATTACAGGAGTCCTATAGCCACCTGGACTGGCATCTGAAGACCAACAGAGACAGCCTATAATATCTTCCATGGTACTAGACACATATCTTTAGGCAACCGAATCAAGCCTTAGGCATTATATTTAATGGAGTTTGCAGAATTATTCAGACCAGCCCCAAAGTCCACTCATGGATGGTCAGCTGAAATACTTCCAGCTTAGCTTTGATGCCTGACTTTTGGACATGCAAAGTTAATTGAGAATGATGTTACCAGTTTTGTTTCAGATGGAGGATGACCATGTGTTAAAGAGGATCTTGGCTACATACCATGGCTAATGAGTAGCATAAGCTTCCATAGAGAAGTGTATGTCGGCCACAAGAATGGACTGAACTAGATAACAAATTAATAAATAAGCAACTGCAGTTTGGTTGATCAGGGTCTTCCAGCCTCTGACACTGCTATATGCTAGCTGTGTACACTTTGCACCCTGCTTCATATTTTATAAGGCAACTGTCACCCTAGTCTCTGTATCAAGCTATGGGTATCACTAGCTGCTCTTTAATTAAGTTACAGTAAGAACAAGCTAGAGAAAAAGACAGAGTTTAAAATTGAGAGTAGAAATGTTAACAGTATTAAATTCAGTCAAGTAGACAAAGCTGAGTAGACAGAGCAAATCAGTTTAAAATGATCCACAAATGATTAACACAATTTTTGTTTGAATCAGGCCCTGTGTTGTCTTTAAAGCCACATCTGCAATCTGTACAGTATTTAGCTACACACAACAAAACAAGATGTCTTCTGCTCTGACTAGAGCTACTTGTGATCTTGAAGGCTTTTATAGAAAACACTGGAAAAGCACTAATGCTTATTTTCAAAACGTGTCACCTAGAAGTAGATATTTCAGTATCAATAATTACATCTTATAATTTAATAAATAGCAGCTCTTCTAGATGACTTCTAATTATAGTATAAAATGTAAATTCTATTTCTGTTTACTTGAATCACTTAGGACTAAAGGGTTACATTAGTACCTTATTCTACAAATCATCCCACTGATTACTTGTAGATATGTATTCCACTGAGTATGCTCATCAACATTGTTACTGAATCAGAGAAAATAGGATTAGAAGGGACTTAGAGGTCGTTTAGTCCATTTTCTCGTCTCAAGCCACGATCAGCTATACTTAGAACAGCCCTGACAGGTAAGGGAGATTTTACTCTCTGCAAAATCTCTTTCAGCATTGTTTATTTTTACAGTTAGAAAATGTTTCCTTCATGTTTAAACTAATTCTCCTTTACTTCAGTTTAAGTCCAGTTTAAGTTTAAGTTTTAAAAGTTTTAAGGTTTTTTTTAAGTTTTTTTTTTCAGTTTAAGTTTTAGCTCCTTATTGTACAACGGACACAGAGAAGCTCATTTGTCTCTTTTCCCCTACCCATGTCTTGTTTAGGTTGTTGAAGACAAGTTATCATCTCTCCTTTAAGATATTTTTTTCTAAAGAAAGCAAACTGAGTGCCTTCAACAGGTTGAGTTTTCTGGCCAGACCCTAAGTGCATTAGTAGGTCTGAATTGCTCTGAGCAGCCTCACCAGGTCTCCAACCCTTGGCCCAGGAACACCCAGGAGTGTCGACCCCAGTCCTTGCTTGGCATGGTATAGGCAGGTCTGCTTCCTGACCTGTCCCCTGCTCATCCTGACTTGTTCACTTGACTTCCCAGATTGACCTCAGACATTTTGCACCTGTCTGATGCTCACCAAACTGTCAGTGGAGACTGTTACTGCCCAGACCTGACCCTGCTTGCATATTGCAGGACTGCACCCATGTCAGCCAGGCCACCATGCTATCTGTGCTACGGTCCCCAGCTTGGCTTCCCTTGTTGTGCAGTCCTGTTCCTGCTACTCCCTGATAGAAATATTTTGTTTCCCTCCTATTGGAACCATCCTGAATTTTTGGATTTTATTCATCTTTTTTGCTGATTTGTCAAGATCATTTTGTATTCTAGTCCTTCCCTCAAATCTTAGTGCAACCCCTCCTAGCTTGGTGCTGATTAGTAATTAAATAAGTACACACTTCATGCTTTTGAAATAATTAAGGGAAATATCGAGTGGTGGCAGACTGAAGATAGACCCTGTGAAATTCCACTTACGGCATCCTTCCAACTTCGCAGTGAACCTTAATAGCTACTCCCCCAGTATGATATTCTTCCCTTCCAGCAGTGCCATATTTCCTTAGCTTGTTTAAGAGAGACCTGCTGAAGTTTAACCACACGATCTCTGTTTCTTCTCTCTTTTTTCAGGAAAGCTCTTAACTTCTCACAGAAGGAAGCTGAATAGGTATGACATGATTTGTTCTCAGCTGTTCTTCATCTCCTTATAAGCATGTACCAGCTGTATACAAGTAGTTCAATTATTTATTCCAGTATTTTCACAGGAACTGAAGGTCAGCTGCCAGGTTACTCCTTACACCCATTAAAAATAGACAATACATTTTCCTTTTCCAGGCTTCTGAAGCCTCACTAGTCCTTATGAGTTCACAAAGTTGCTGACCCTGAGACTGTTTGAGTCATAAAGTGAATTTCATCAAGCTCAGACAGTTCAAACTTATCTAGCTGCTCTCCAACTGGCTCTTCTAACTGCTCTTCTGGCCTGAAATTTTACCCCTCGTCATTGATGGTGATGTAATGAGCTGTCTGATGAACACAGTTATTGTCAGTGAAGGCTGAAGCAAAAAAATGCATCTCTGCATCACCTGTCAATAGCTATCTTGCCTTGTTAAGCACCAGATCAACTTTTTGCTTGATCTCCCTCTTCCTTAGTAACATATTGCACTTACAGAGGATTCTTGTTTTCTTGTCATCCTTGCTAGAACAGTTGCTACATTTTTCCTTTTTAAATGTAGGTTTCTAAATCTGTTTTTAGGCATCTAATAGGAGCAGATTGCTTTTTCAAGGGTGCTAACCAGGTTATTTGAGTATCTGAAGATTCTGTTCAGGTGCTTAAATGCAGATTTACATCTCCAACTTTAAACTTTGAAGTCTGAAATTGTTGGCTTATGTAAAGAAGTATCATATCCACTTAACTGCTTTCAGCAACAGAATAGGAGAGGGGGGGGAAAAAGACAAATACTACATCCAATTTATCAGACCTTCAATCTTTTTAAATGTTGTTGTTTTCTTAATTTATTTAAAAGGAATAAGCTCTTTCTTTTAATGCTTTTGCTAATTCTTCCAATAAAATACTAATTTCTTTTCCTTTCACACATGTAACAGTCAGAAGCTTATTTCTTGATTTAAAATTAAAGCAATTACTTACTGCATTATTTCCTTAATAGAAAAGCCTTAAATTACCTCCCAATTTAGAGTGCTTCAGTGGTTTCTACGAAGTGGTTATCAATGGTGTCTAGCTTCATTTCCACTGCAAAATAGAAGAATCTTGTTAATATTAACTCATCCTCCTCTTTCAGGCATTCTGAACAGCTTTAAATTATTTTTTCCCCCTTTAAAATACAGAGAGAAAGAATTATCTTATGCTTAGGGCTACAAAATAGGTTTCCAACAGAAGTAACTCCACATGGCTCCTGTTTGGGAGTGCTTCATGACCAGAAAAAAAATACTTATGGCTTGTCCACACAAACGTTATTTCTCTGAGCTTCCTAAATGCAAGGGTTCTCTGTTATAAGAGTTACTTAAGAAAATTACTGATTTCATGGACTGCAAACTCTATTGTGCATACATTATCTTATTCATCTGTGAAGACATATTGGGATTCATTGCATGCATAGAGATTCTCATTATGTGCCAGAGTACGACCATACTAAATGACGATGCCTTATTTCAGCTGATGTTTATACCATTTATACAAGGAAATCTTGTAAGTATTTTTATATTTGTTACTGTTATATGTAATTTATTCCACTGGATCCAACTTTTCCCATTGATAGACAATGCCAGCTTGTTTTATTCATCCTCTATACTAATCAGACTGCACTGCTGTGCCACATCATGCCAGAGAGTTTCATGGGGACTGTAGAGGTATCTGTGACACAAAGTCTGGATACAATCACCAAAAGTTTTGCAACGTTATAAAGGATATATATTTTTTCTCCTCTCAATTCATGCTTCATAGGTAAAGAGCAATTCTGATTTGTGTTCCAAACATACTGACAGAAACAGGCACCCAGGCTGTTTAACTTCAGTCTGAAACATTAAGTAAAGTCATAAGCAATGGATAAGAGGACCCTATAATGAATTGCACTAGGCTCAGTTCCACATCCACTTCTGATTCCTGCACAAGGTAATCACCATGTGCAACCTCCTTCTTTCTATTATTTTTTTGGGGGGGGGGGGGGGAGGAAAAAAAAAAGAGGTGTAAGTAAGAAAAAGCCTAAAAATGAAATAAAATCTAACATCATGGCTAGCCTAGATATACATAGTAAAACTGATATATATTGGATATAAGCAAGGAATTAAAGTCTCTGATATACAATGCACTAAAAATAACCAAGCATTTAATTGCACGAGCAAGACAGAAATTATTCATTAAAAAGATTTTTGAGGATTTGAAATGCCATTTCACAAATAGTAATCATTATACTAAAAGAACAATTCTTGTTCTGTGTATTGATAGCTCAAGAATCAAATTTTTCCATTCTGGGTTTTAGCGGGCTTTTTTTTCAGTGGAAAGGAGGAGCTGCAAAAGTGAAGTTTTAAATTTTTCAGTTTTAAAAATATTGCTTGAAGAGTTGTTGATATTGACCATTTCTGGCGTTGTCCAGTGGGACTTTTCTACACATGCAGAAAAAGGTGTGGTATTGCTCCTATTTCAGTCATACTAATTTTTCATAATGGAAGACAGCCACAACTTGGTGCTCCTCAGCAATCTAAAATAGCCAAACTCAGGGAGAGGAAGTGAGCAGCTATTGGAACAACTGATGTGGCCCATTTCTTACCACTGTTGGGGGTGGGCCAATAGACTCAGACTTAGGAGGTGCATCTATTTTTTTCTACAGTTATTCATCATTCCACCTGCACTCCCAGTAAAAGCACTCAACCACTGAGTCTACATGTTGGTTGTGCTTTACTTAATCTGACATGTACCAGATCTATTTGAAGCTCAGGGGATAACTGATTTTATAGAGAAGGGACTTTTGTCAAGGCCCGAGGGTGAACTTCAGTCAGTGTGAATAAGAGAATCTGTAATCACTTTAATATCACATTATTACTATGATTATCATTAAATGCATCAAACGTTTCCAGAAGCTTCAATTTCTATCTTTTCAATGGCAATGGGGACAAAATATGTAGGTGAAGAAGTGTTACTATGCAGGACATGTATGACAATTTATAGGCACTCCGTATCCTTCAGCAGAACTCACTAGATGAAATGTTTTTGATTTATGACTATTCCAGAATACGCCTCTAATAGATAGATCCCAGCTTGTATGGCTTTTTGAACAGGAAATTGTCTGGAAATCAATAAGTTTATCTGTGATGTAAAAATAATCAGTATCAATAACAACTTGGTTCCACCCACAAGCTTTCTGGTAGTTTACTCAGCCTGAGGAGCAGCCAGTCTTCAGGAATTCATAAGGTGCATGTCATAATGTTCCTGCAGAGAAGACACAACATCCCACATATCTGAGTGTACTGAAGAAATGGGGCAAGGGAGGAGGGAGAAATCCAAGTGTGCTTCACAGTCAGAGTATGGCAATTTCTCTCAGGAGTCCTGAAACTTTAGCATGTGTGCCATGGTTTTGGGTAACCTGGAGTCATTTCTGTCCCTCCTCACCACAGCAATCCCAAATGGCTTGTTTCTTTCCAGAGTCAAGGAATTGAGTTATCCACCTATCTGTGTATAAACTGCACATCCAACCCCAATGTTATCCACCATGAAGTATCTGTGACTTGGGAACTGCACTTACATGTCAAGAGTTGCATCTAGCACAACATCCATGTACTGGGTATCCATGCTCCTCTGCCCAAGCTTCCAATGACATCGTTTAATAATGCTGGACATAGAGGCAGGTCTACCAGTCATGTTGCATTATACTACTCTTTGTATGTACTCTTTTTTCACCCAGTTGCTTGTCCTTGAAAGCCCCTAGACACAGTGCTCCAGATGTGATGTCGCAAGGGCCAGGTAGAGGGGAACAATAATTTCCCTTGACTTGCTGGCTATGCCCTTACTACAGCCAACATCAAGCAAGCCCATGACAAAACCCCGACTAATATCAAGGCATAAGTTATTGACTGCTTCTGTCTTATTCATCAGTTATCCTACCAGAGATCGTTAAATGCACGTATTTCCTCAGAACCATTGGTCCTGAGCCTGGCTTAAGGGGTTCTTCAGTTGAACTGCAGCTGATATTGCATACAGCCTGGCTTAAGGGGTTCTTCAGTTGAACCAGCATGATATTGCTGGTTCATATGATATTGCATAACAGCTTTTAGATTTCTCCCTGGGTATATCCCTTAACACCAAACTTAAGTGTCTAGGCCATTATGTCCCAGCATCAGCAGCTATATGTACTCTACCAATTATAGTAGTTTCTTACTCACATGCTAGAGAACTGGAAGTAAGAAAGCAGGTGGTATTTTCTGACAATTTGGAAGGTAAACAAATCCTTGCAAAAGTGAAGAGAGAAACATTTCCGATTTCTCCTCTGCCCCATCTCTTGGGAGCAGTGCCACTTTTCAGAGCAGGAGCATGTATACTCCTGAAACCCAGAACCCTTCTAAAAAGACAAATTTCCTCAGCAGCTGATCTACAGATGAAGAAAGAACCTGTCAGAGATAAAACAGAGTTGGAATTGTTCTCCATACATGCAGCTCCAAGGATTCAGGCCTCTGAGTATCTCAACACCTTTTCCATGTGTATCTTAACATAATTTCACTTGCTGCATCTCATACCATCACTTTGCTTATCTTCCCTGACAACACATGTGTTAATGTTTTGCTACTTCTTGTCCTCCATCCCCTTTAACAGAAGGAATGTGCATTTAACACTGTACAGTGCAAGATGATACATTGATTCAGTAACAAAGTGTCCATCAAAGTTTGCTGCTGTGTTTCTGAAATTTTGGATGCTGCTACAGCCAGCCATGAAGGTGGCCAGCCAGACTTTCCTCGCTCCCTCAGGAGTCCAGTGTCCAGATCATACAACTTAATGGGAGAGTGGCTGCAGCATTTCAGATGTCTTCTGGGTACATCTGTCTCTCTGCACTGGTTGTAGAGTGGACTGCATCAAATAATACAGTCAGATGAGTGTGGTGTTTAAATCTTGATGATATAAATATTACATTAACAACTGACGCAGGGCTTTTCTGCAGAGCTGGAAAGGAGTACTGATCAGCTATAAGTACTTTTCTAGTTTTCTGGCAGAGGTGCACTGAATTGGGGATAGGTGTTTTTCCAAACTTTAAGTGGAAAGTACAGGTCCTAAAAATTCATTTATTGTTTGTCCTCTTTGAAAAGAGGGAAATAGATTTTAAACGCAATGCCATTGATTCTTCATTATAGTGTAGG
>NW_008795373.1:1234216-1243514 GCF_000699145.1 Aptenodytes forsteri | reverse complement strand
TTCAATCTTAGGTACTAGGTCAATTAATTATATTTAAAAATTATTTCTGGCTTCGAGGATTGTTTTACCTATATTGCATAGCAAAGTAATGATATAATTAGGAAGAAATTAATCACTCTGGCAAGGTAGTTTTCCATTTGCATTGAACAAATAAAAAGTAGAATGAATGTGTATTTCAGTCAGGATCACTTATATATATTTTTGCACACCTAGCTAAACTAATGAAGACTAATCGCCATTATGCCCATGTCACAGGGAAAAATTCACATTGTCTAAATCAGATCAGGATCGAAGCAGTTTATTGAATTACTAATGGCATGTAATTAATTGACAATCAGTGAACTATACATTCCGGATCAATATCAGTAATGCAACACATAAACCATAATACTACACACCTACAAAATGTTAATATATGTGGACTAATTTCTAAACATCCTTTTATAACTGATTCCAAAATTTATAATAACATATGCATACATTCATTTACAGAGCTATGTAAACAGACACCCCACACACACCTCACAGGCCATGTGGGTTACCAGCATCCCTCTCTTTGGGGGGTGCAGTCCCTACTTGCATCCCCCTCCCGTAGGAGATGTGGGTGATCCAGCTGTACATGTGCCCATGCTGCTCCCTGCAAACCCCCATGCCCACGCAGGACAGAAACCCCCTGCGAGGCCACAGACACACACTCAGGGGTCCCTGCTTACTGCCCCTGACTGTCCCTCGCTGGCTGGGTGCTGTTTCCCCCAGCGTCCCAGGGGAGGATGCTCAACCCAGCCTGGGCAGGGTGGTGGTGTCACAGAGTGACTTCTGGCAGCAGCAAACCAGGTTTAAACTGCTGCTCTGTTTCGGTGTCTCTTATTTTCATCCTAAAGACTGTAGCATCAGCTCCAGGTAGATTCTTACTATTTCCATTTACACATGACTAGACTGGTATATGCAGTTGTGTTTAAATTCATGCATTTCTGTGCTGTTGATGGAATGACTGTTCATTCTGTCCTTTTTTTTATTTCTTTTTACAAGACCAAAATTTCATACACTGTGTTCAAAGAGTCAATCCCTTGTTCTGAAATTGCTCATAGCTGTTTTTTCTGTTTTTTTAAAAAAAAGATCTTTCTGTCTGCCTTATAAGTGTTTCTTACTAAACCAAGCAACAGCTGCCTCAGCTTTGTTTAGGGTTGGCAAACTGTTTTCTGGTCTCGGCACTGATCTGCATGGTGTGGTTTTATGTCTGCAGACTGGCTTCAGGCTCACATAACCAGTGCCATTGGACAGCCTGCTGATGGCACTGAATGGTAGAAATAGGAAAATTGTGTGGCAAGAAGTGAGGAACCTGAAGACATTTGGCCTGCCTAACATCTTGAAACACACATTCACCTTAACCTGAAGTTTTCAGAGAAAAATATAAATCTGAAAAGTTTGCACAGTTGTTAGGATTCTCCCTTCATCAGATTACACTGAGATAAAATAAGACAGAGGAAACCTCGTAAAACTAGGAATATGGGAATTAAGGAAAATTTTCCTATAGTTTTGCATCTCATATGTTATTGAGTTTGATGTTTAAGAATGTATGTGCTTTGAATTAAGATTTCCACATTTGCAGGTACTTCTGTGTTGGCTGTATTTTGAGACAATTGTTCACTGTCTAAGAAACAACTGTATTCTGAAGCATTTTTCTGAGTGGTAGCATGTGAGAGATTTCTCTGCTCTACCTAGCTGCTACATTTAATTAAACTTGGAGAAACTTCATAGGTCTGAGATGTTTACTTTCCTTGTAGAACTCAATCAACAGGATTAAACTTTATAAAGGAATTGGAGGGATAGACAGGCAGACACATACACACAAACTGTGTGATGATTTTTAAGATGTTAGATTAAAAAAGGAGATAAAGGGGAAAATGCTTTGAGGATTTTGCAAATAAACACATTTTCTTCTCATCATTGAAGAAACAAAACAAAAACAAATCCACATATAAAATTGGAATGAAAAAAATAAGGTTTTTTATCCTGCTTGGTATTTTTATCAGAAACAGATACATCAGCTCTATCTTTCAATGATGCTCAGAGCACAAAATATCGGAGGATTTAAAGCAGTCTAACTTTTATTTAAAACAGTCCTGCAGGGACTCCTACTACTGTCAGCATTTTCATTACAGGCAATCTCCCATCATGTTGAAAAAATCCTCTGTAATCTGAAAGAAATAAAATTAAGGTAGTTCTGTAATATGTAAATAGAGGTTTTGATTAATTAACCCAAAACTGCATAAAAATTAATGAAGAATATGAATATGGAGTTAAAATCATCCTGTAGAACATAATATAGTATTATATCACTACTACAGGTAAAAATATCGTTATGAGAACTCTACAAGTTTTATATACGCTGAGTTCTTTTTCTTTGGAATTTCATAGTAGTAGGAAAGGACATCCAGAAAACACAGCTGTTTTTAATAAAACATCTGCTTTCTCAAAGTCTTTTTTTATTTCCTCCCTTATCTCCCCTAAGTTGGCAGCAATATTATTCTTAAGGACCAAGATTCTTCAAGGTTGTAACAACCTTCCCACTGAGTCAGTGGATATTAAGCAGCAGCTTGTAGGGTCTGCCTGTGGTTCAAAAAAGAAGCTCCAATCACCGGCCCATCTGAAATAATCAAGCAAATAGTTCAGTGTTGCATCCTCACATTATGCAGTGGTACTACTTAGCGATCATTGGAAAAGTACTCTTTTCTCTTCTGTAGAGACATAAAAGTTGATTGCTTAGCATGGACAACATTATATTTTTTTTTTTTCTATTTTTTTTCCAGACAAGCTGTATTGAATGCTCTTTAGGAGGCAGAAGCTTTCAGCTGTTTACTTCAAAAAATTATGTTATTTTTTCCACTGCTAAGACTGTTGTCATCAGCTAAAAGTGTATAGTAGTGCATTCTTTCCATTTGTTTCTAGATATTTCCAAGTATATTGCAACATGATTGGCTTGTACATTTTCTTCCTCAGCAGCTAATTGACCTTCCTTTTGCTGAGACATCAGAAATAATTTTAAACTCTTCACTTTGTGCAAGTGCCAGTGAACCCAAAATGAAATAATGCCAGTGAAATGTCAGAAATGGGTAGTGTCAAACTATCAATCAGATGCTAATCCTGACAACATTAATTCTAGCTAAGCTCAAAGGATCAGTCAGGAAGAGGATTTCAGTGTTACAGCCCTTCAAATTAAGAAAAAAAATTTTCTCAGGCATTTAATGCTTTGTGTTAATTTTGCAATTAATAATAACAATATTATAATTTATAGAGAGAGAAATGTCAAAGTAGGACAACCTTATCCATCATGCCCTATGCAACTTAAAGTCTGACAGAGATCATCAGATAACCAAGTTCCTAAATAATGTACCGAACAGACAATCTCTTTAATACCGTGAAGAATAAGCTTACAGAAAAAGATAGACAAACCACGCTATCAGCCAGTTATTCTGAATTCTGCTGGGCAGCCTGATAACTAGACTTCTTCTTATTTTTCTGTAACTTCTAGTAGTAAGAAGAAAGGAAAGCGGCTCAACAACTTTAAAGCTGAAGGCAGAGGTGAAAACTGGTTTGTATTATGTCAGAAACAGCTATACAGACCACAGTTACATATGTACGGTACAAAGGAATAAAGGACAGAGGATGAGTCTAGGCTGCTTGGGTCACTGGTAAGCATCTCATGTTCACATTCAAAAATCATAAGGCCCTAGGCTGATTTGCTAAACAAGCCATGGTGTCCTATTTTACTTTTTCTGCTCTGATCATTCTTCAAGCTCTTCTTCACATTTCTTTCACTGAGTTCATATTTCTTGATAATGAGTTATACACAGTCAGACACAGAAAAAGTCTTAGCTGTGCTCTGCTTGAACACTTGCCTATCATCACTAAATATCCCTTGACTGATACGTTATAAGATTGCATTTGCACTGTCTGCTCTTACATCAGATTGGTGGCACATCGACCAGACCATCAACTAAAAGTATCATCTTCACCCAACAAATATTGGTCATGCTGGTAATTTTTGCTAGTCGTCACTCAATTTATCATACTGTCTTACATTATTAATTGTCTTATGACATACCTTACTTCAGTCCTTTGGGTCTTTGTATGCTCTCCATGTTTTATTTCTCATCGTCTGCACTGTTTACGCCTTCAAATTATGTTGTGTGCTCCTTTTATTAATACATTCTTATGGCGAAGTCATTAAAACAGATACCAGCTAAGTTTGATCCCAAGACTGTTTTTTGAGGAAAAAAACACGTCACCTCTTTCTATTCCTAAACAACCTCTTATCATTTCCCCTTTAATCACTTCCTAGTCCACCTTTCAATTTCTACTACTCTAATCCAGTTTAGCAAGTAGTCTATTACACAGCATCAATTTCCTACGCTTCACTGAAAATATAATATTTTTCAATTTCTTTGTCTAGAAAATCAATTATTTTAACAAGCAAAAGCTGTCATGTCAGTCTGTCGTGTTCTTCTGTATTGCTTTTTTTCCCTTTCTATATATCTCAATGGTTCTAATTATTGTTTCTCATGCCTACCTCAATTTCTGCCAACTGCCATTTGTAAATATTTATCATATATGCAGTTCTCAAATCAAGCTTTTATATCCTCAGCATGATGGATATTGATACAAATTTACAATTAATCCAGTGTATCACTTAGTTCAGTATTCTGCAATGGTGTTTATCTGTTTTACAATTTGCACTTGAGATTTAGCTTACCTTGGATGTAGTAATTCAGATTATAATTTTCTTCTTAACATATTTGTCTCAATTATACAACCTCTGTGTGTCCTCCTTTGTTCCACATCCTCCTTTTCAGTGAAAGATGAGGTATTTGTTTAAGGTTTGGACCATATATATTTCTCTTTTCTTGTTTCTTTTCTACATATAGATAAAAATCTTTATTAATCATGTTCATATTCTTTGCAAGGTTGGACTCAGCTTGATTTTTGACAGCTTGCATTTTATCCTTACTTTAGCTGAATCACTTTCTGATTTGTAGGACTTTCTTGGTCTTAATTTTCCTTTTTCCATTCATTGTAGATCCTCAGTTTACACATAATTTGGTGAAGTTGATATTTATCCAATTCAGTGTGTGCTCCTTCTCTGCTTTGCTCCCCATTCATGGCCTGCAATTTGCAGATAATTTTAGTCACTTTTGGTTAAAGATATTTGAAGCTTCCAGTAAATTTAAGTCTTTGACCTTGTTTTACTAACTGGTTTTCTTGATTTTTTAAAGCTTGCTGATTTGAAATCAGAACGGGACAAGACAGGAAATATATTCACTGATTAAGACAACAGAAATTTAAAACCAAGAAAGAGATTGTTTCAAAAGGGTGAATGTCCATGCTAATGCAAATCCAGTAACGCTGAAGACAAACTTAGGGCTCAGTTAAACATTGCTTTCCACTTCATGTGTGTAAGGCTTTTTTCAGTTGCACTTAGAACAGTTTGCAAAATTAATTGATTGAGAACCATAACCCTCTGCAAGGTAGACAATTATTATTCTCATTTACAGATGGGTAAACAAACATTCAGGTTAAATGACTTGTCCAAAGTTAATCAGTGGTGGAAGTGCAGCTTCACGCTCCTGAGTGACAGTCCTGTAGATTAGAATATCTTCCCAGCCCGTTTAATGTTGCCTATGCAAACTGCAGATGTGAAGGCAGGTTTGCGTGCGGCTTTGCTACTACCAACTCTACCTATCTTGCGTTTAAATTTACCTGTTCCAAATGGACACCTATCAACAATTATTATCACAACAATAGCATGAACGTTCAACAGAGACCTTTGCAAAGTCAACAAAGAGAGCTCCATGGTGACTGAAATCAATAGGGCAGAGAGAAGAATAAAAATTATTTTTGTAATGATTCATTTTGAAACGAGTATTCAAGTTCATGAGAACTCATGACTCAAATAGTGTTGCATGGTCTTATGAATAGTAATGAAATCAAATCCTAAACAGAGGTATTAGATTTTAATTGAGCTATTCTTTAAAAGAGTTTTTTTCCACAGTGTCAAGGTCATATTCTCACAGATAAGAAGTTTATTATACAAGAGGAACAGTGATAATAGGCACTGGAGACATATTGAGTACATGTGGCATGCTACATGAAAGAAGAGAGAAAATATACTAAAAGCAATAATTGAAGTATACACAGAAGACATTCCCATTGATAAGTAGTTTAAATTATTAAAGCATATAAGAGGTTATTAAGTAGAGGGTGTATAAATTACTTTTTTGCTGAAGTTAACTTTTGTTACTCTCCAAAACTTATTCTTCTTTTAAAATGAACTTTAAATATAATTCAATTTTTAAATATCCTTTGAAATTTCCTTTAAGATGGATGAGTTATTATAAATGTAATTCTGATGCATTTGTGATCTGGTTACCTATACAAGATCTTAATTGTCTTTAACTGTGAGTCTGAATAACGCTGCTTTGAACAGAGTAGACGTCTTGGCTCTGAAGTCTTCCCAAGGCTTCCCTAGACCCAACAAAGCCTTTAAGCATGAGCTAAACTTTAAATATATTAGTAATACCATCTTCCTTAAGCAGGGTTTAAACATTTACTACTGAAGCCAATGAGATTTAAACAGGTGCATAAATGCTTTGGTATAACAGCTCCTTTGCTTTCCTATTTGTCTGCATTATATCATACTAGGACTCATGCTGTTTCATATTGCCCTATGGAGTATCTGGCACTTAGTGTCTGCCTTCTCCAAAATTTGTGCCCCATATAGCTATTTCTGATATTACATCTGGCACCTTTTTAGGTTTCAAAGCACAACCTTTTTTCAATGCTGTTTTTCATTAGCCATTATTGTTCAGGATCGTCCATTCCACAGGGAAAAGAAAAAGTCATACGGGTCTGTGGCAAGGAGTTTCCAATTAAGCTGTGGGCGGTGCAGAAAAGTGCACAAAAATGGGTTCCCCATCTCAAACTGGTGTCCTGGTTTCAGCTGGAATAGAGTTAATTTTCTTCCTAGTAGCTGGTATAGTGCTGTGTTTTGGATTTAGGATTAAAATAATGCTCATAACACACTGATGTTTTAGTTACTGCTGAGCAGTGCTTACACAGAGTCAAGGCTTTTTCTGCTTCTCACCCCACCCCACCAGCAAGTAGGCTGGGGGTGCACAAGAAGTTGGGAGGGGACACAGCCGAGACAGCTGACCCCAACTGACCAAAGGGATATTCCACACCATATGACAACATGCTCAGTATATAAACTAGGGGAAAAGCTGGCCAGGGGTCTGCTGCTCGGGAACTGGCTGGGCATCGGTCAGCGAGTGGTAAGCAGCTGCATTGTGCATCACTTCTTTTGTATATTCTTTTGTCATTATTATTATTATTTTCCCTTTCTTTTCTGTCCTATTAAATTGTCTTTATCTCAACCCATGCATTTTACCTTTTTTTTTTTTTTATTCTCTCCCCCATCCCACTGTGGGGGACTGAGCGAATGGCTGTGTGGTGTTTAGCTGCCTGCTGTGTTACACCACAACTGTCTATGTTAAAGAAGCAGATACATTTTCCTGAAATGGAGTCCAGTTTTGACTCCTTCTCTAGAATCTTCCACCTGAATGCACACCAAACCATCTGCCTCCTGATTTGCAATGCTTCACAGATAATGTATTTTAAAACATGTGGGTGTCACAGTCCTTTCTGATTCATTGGCATAATTTCCATTGCAGAGGGTGCCATTGTCTTTTTTTCTCATTTAACCTTCCAATAATCATATTTTGTTTATTTCAGGCCAGAAGCAGTACTAATAATTATAACACAATGTGCTCATACAAAAAGGAACAGATAATATTCATGGAACAAAATTAGAAAATATTCATGTGCCCATATGGCACATAGAAATTACTATCCCATTAGCTGTTAGCTTTCCGTTACTAAAAATTGGAGTCAATTTACTCCTGACATGTCCATGCAAACAACCTAACTTCTATAATAGCTTATCCATAATTTTCTAGTCAGGAATAATTTCAAGCACAGCAATGGAGTATTACAAAATATGTATCAAGGTTTCACTTCTTGCAGTTTCACATCTTCACTGTTGACATACATTGGTAACCATAATTGACATCAGCACTTACAGAAAAACCGGTCTTATCTCATTGTTTGTCTCATTCCCAATACTTGCAGAATTTCTGCATGCATCTTCTGCATCTGTTTTAGTTCAGTATTAGATTTGGAACTGTGTCTACATCAGTTCTTCATTAAAAGTTATTTATCAATACAGGCACTTAAACTAAGCACCCAGATATATTTCTAGCATTCAAGTGAAAATCTTTCACACAATTCTGGGATTTTCTCCGGTATTTTTCTGGAAGTATCAGAAAAATGTGTTATACATTCAGAATAGTTTTTTCTCTTATATTTCACATTAACAGGTTTGTTTGTTTGTTTGTTTTTTAATGTGGATATTGAATTAATTCATATATACACAGAGTCTAATTCCAAAGATATAAATCTGATTACCTTTGTTTCTCACATACCAGCAGTTACCTATTTTGCTTACGTAAGGAATCCAAGCATTAATTCTAATTCTCTTAGTGGAGTATAGTAGGATTAACTTTCCTTTTTTCTTTTTTTTTCCCCCCTGTTTTCCCTAAATACATCATTTTCTTCTTGACACTCTGAAAAGTTCATTAAATTCTGAAGCAATATAAATATTGTCACAGCATGCTGAAGACCCTACTTGCTTTTGCAAGAAGCTCTTATCTATGGCTTCATGGCTATGTAGGATTTCTCTGAACCCAGAGACAAGGGATATCTCCCAGGAATTCCTCCAAATATCATGGAAATCTAGGTGGCCATCAGAAGGATTCCCATGGACATGGTTCCCATTGCTCTGAAAATATCTGATATTTATTTCAGAGTGCAATTTTCATCTACATTTTTCCAGTAAACACTTGTCCTGGTTTCGGCAAGGATGAAGTTAATTTCCCTTTCTAGGGAAGGGGGCATTGACAAAGCGATTGGAAAAGAGACACGAGTCCTCAGCCTTTGGAGGCGACTCTTGTCAAGCGTGAAGGAAAGGTATCCCTTTAAGGAAGATGTCATATGTCGCCCAAGCAAGTGGGCCACCATGGAGAAGGGTATCCAGTTTCTGAGAGAATTAGCTGTGCTGGAGGTGATTTATGATGACCTGAACAATGAACAACTATCCAAAGATCCAGATGAAGTCAAGTGCACACGACCCATGTGGCAGAAGTTTGTAAGGAGCGCACCATCATCATATGCCAACTCATTGGCA
>NW_008795373.1:1228153-1228839 GCF_000699145.1 Aptenodytes forsteri | reverse complement strand
AAACTCTACCTGCAGATGAATTCAAGCTAGCCATAAGCATTAAATTCTCTTTTTTTACCTCTCATAGTCTATTGCAGCGGATTCAATTATCACAGGAATGAAGAAACCTTATAAATTTTTACAATTACATATTCAGTATTTGCTTTAAAATTAACGAGAATTTCTAACAGTTTTGACATAGTGATATCTGAAATGCCAATGTTTCCACTGAGCTTAGAAATTAATATATGTCCGCAATGCCTTATATACGATGTGGTCTAAGGATTAATTTTGAGCAAATACTAATAATTAAATGTGATTTCTTTTTTGCTGCCTCTTAGTCTTGGACACAGTGTGATATTCATCTTGATGAAAGTTTTTGTACATTTACTAGCTGCAAAAGAACAGTTCTTTCTCTGCAATTTTATTTATTCATGACTGATTTTCCACCTTCTTTTACGCTTATCAGTATGGTATATTTAAGAACACTGGTGTTTGGATGGACAGAATTTATAGGAAGCGTACTTGATTTATTTATTTATTTATTTTACTATTGAAGTTTATTTTACCAAACTTAATTGCAAGATTGTTGATCATAGAATCATAGAATAGTTTGGGTTGGAAGGGACCTCTAAAGATCATCTAGTCCAACACCCCTGCAATAAGCAGGGACATCTTCAACTAGATCAGGTTGCTCAGAGCCCCCT
>NW_008795373.1:1186589-1226715 GCF_000699145.1 Aptenodytes forsteri | reverse complement strand
ACCATTTTGTGGTCACTGCAGCCCAGGCTGCCCTTGAGCTTCACATTCCCCACCAACCCCTCCTTGTTGGGGAGAACAAGGTCCAGATACCATAACCAGTTTTTACAGCATGAAGACTTTAAAACCTATAACAGTCTACATGGCAGAGGAAACATTACTGAAAGCATTTCTGTTTACACTAAACCAGAGGCAAAATTTGATATTAAGGATCTGCTCATCTGAGTAAGGTATTCAGCATTGTATCCAGGCCAGATGGTAGACCAATAACACATATTTCACTGAAAGGTCTAAGAAGTACCAAAATAGTCATCTAATGGAGATTATGTCCCTACATATGTTTTCTGCTAAGACTGAGTGAAGACCAGCATAAAAACCTTGACACAGTAAGATTTATATCCTTTCTTTATAGAATCATAGAATCATAGAATCATTGAGGTTGGAAAAGACTTCTAAGATCATCGAGTCCAACCATCGACCCAACACCACCATGCCCACTAAACCATGTCCCTAAATGCCTCATCTACTCGTCTTTTAAATACCTCCAGGGATGGGGATTCAACCACTTCCCTGGGCAGCCTTTCTTATGTCTTTTCTGAATTCTTTAAAGTTATGGTAGATGTATGAAAAACTTTGATTTTGTATTCAGGAGACATAATAATTTGCATTTGATCTTAAAACCCAAACAAATTAAACCATGGAACAGGACTGGATGTGTAGTGATATTCATCTTGCTAAAAAAATTCTGATTTTTCTGCTGAACACAGTATGTCCTTCCTATATTCCAAAAAAATAATATATCTTCCAAAGTCTGTTAAAAGAATCACTTGGACATTTTGGACAGCTATGTCCTTTTTTTCTACAGTTATTAAAATTAAAGAGGTTGCTTTCTGAAGTTACTTTCAATCAGTTTCAGGTGTGCTAAAGAGCGCTAAACATTTCTAAGGAGTAATTCTCTGACTCTTAATGGTGTTTTCATGCATCCAGTTTTAAGAAATTATTATAGCCCTGCAGGTTATCTGGCTCCTAATTGCTCCCTGTAGTACCTGGAGAGTGACAGACTCTTCCAGAGAATGGTTCAGTTTAGGAACATAAATTACGTGCTTGTGCAAGGTTACACAGCTGCTTCGTCTCAGAGCCTGCCCTGAATGCCAGCAGCCAAACCCCTAGGAGTAGGGGAAGAGGTTGCAGAGCTGCTGGTGCACTCAGAGTCTCAACAGCACCTCCCTGGGATAGCCAGTGAGTTTGGAAAGGCTGTAGCTGGTGTTGAACCCTCGTGATTTCACTGCTGCAGGAATGAGATATAATGAGATACATTGCAAAGGTCAAATGAAAGATGCTCTGCTTCCCACATCCCTTTGAGGTCAGAGGTAATTTGTGCTCATATGCATATACAATGGAGTCTTGCGCATATGATGTGCTGAGGTTTTACCTACATGCCTTTCATATTTCCTGTCATCTGTTGAAGAATTGCAGGCAAATTAACCCTCAATAAACATGATTGACAATATATAGTTTTTATTTTGTTCACAATGACAGAAAAAAATAGCCTACAAATCATTCATTCCCTTCATTTTTATCTTTTTCTTTTAAAGCTATTGTCCATACAGATGGTAGTCTTCATTTACTTGTTTGTTACAAACAAATGTCAGATGAACCTGTAGAATAAGGGTTTTGTGAGAGCTGTTCGTGGCAATCAGTTAACACTTGGTTTGTGTGATTGATTAACTACTCCGGGATTTTCAGAAATGATCAGGACTTAATGCTCAACAACCAGAAATAGGAATGAATTTTGAAAATAACCAAGATGAGCATAGCAAAAGAATGATAAATAAAAGGCTTTCTACACCCTTTCATCTCTCTGAAAGTAATTCAGGATTTTTAACATCTGGGCCCACTTAGGGACCAGTTAAAGGCTGTTTTTCCCACAGTTTTCAGCATGCACTTACTAACACTATGATCCATTTCTGAAAAGAGGATTGCAGCCTCTGCTATGTTCATACCATACTAAAAACTGGAGGTTCATTTAGGTACCTAAAGAGGCCATGAGCGTGTTGAAACTGTGGCCTTAAAAGTGGCATTCAATGGAAATTTACTGGAAGTTCCAGCCAGAGCTCATTTCATTCTCTCACTCCTTGACTGATACAATTTTTATAAGAAGGCAGAGATCTTAACTAATGCTGTGGGGTCTAAGGAGCATGGGGGAGATGGAGTTTATAACAAGATGATAACCAGGACTATGGAACAGGAAAGCACTGTAAATCTTTCCCTTTTCCCTTTTCCCTCCTCCTTTCCCTTCTTCTTCCTCTCTTTTCCTTTTCTCTTTTTTCCTTTTATCTTTTTTTATCTGTCTTCTTAATGATATATGCAAAAGCATTATCAAAATGTGATTCCTGCCCTGAGTGAATGAGAAAGCATTTAACTGCTTTTAAATTTTATATTTTTCTTGATGCATTTACTCAAAGTAATTAGAGTGCACTAAATTTTTTAAAATGTTATTGTTCACAAAGTTTTTCTTATATGAACATTTATGAAAAGCAAATAAAAATGGATATTATTGAAGTATATTTATGTGTTTTGTTGCAGAAAAAAATTGCAGATACTGTATCTTTCCACTGATACTGTAGAGCAGTATCTCATCTGATGAAAGCAGCAGGCAAGGTCTCCAAACCTCTCATTCATCACTTATGTCAGCCCTGGGGAAGGATTGAAAACTGTTGTTTACTAAAAGGCTGAGGGACTTCAAGTGCTTCTCTGTGTATTGTATATCTACCACAGCATTTCCTATATCTTCTAGAATATTTTTTTTTTCCCTCAGATCCCCTTTCAAAACTGAAAGTTTATAGTGATTGAGTGTATGTAAATATATGCAACTCAATGAATAAACATTGGAAATAACATTTCCCTTCAGTGAATGCTCTTGAGAAAATAAAGCAGCAGTTCCAGGAAGCACATGGGCATTCCTACAATTGCCCACTGTAGTCACCAAACGATACTGTTTGAACTGATTTTTACCTCTTCACCTGTACTTTGCAGACCAGTCACAGGGAGATATGGTTAAAGGCACAGACACATGCTGCAAACGTGACTGTTCACTCACCTCCTGCTCAGATTTTGGCTAACACTCAGCATGTGTTAAGGCCTGATGTCTGCTGAAAGCAGCACCATTAGGTCAAAGTGAGGGCAACGCGTAGGCAGGAAACAGTGGTCAGAAAGGGCTAATGGTCATTATGTAGCCATTATCACTGCAGTTTGCTGTCTCCTGCAGCCATAATCCTTGTATATTGATTGTCTGGCAGTTTTTTTTCAGAATCTGCTAACTAATGGAAATGGTATAGACCAAACTTTAAGCTGGAAGGTATAAATACCTCAGCTTACCCAAAAAGTTTTTAAAGCGGATCCAACAGCAGCTGGACTGCTGAGGCTTTCATGCTTCCCAGTGTGATACAGGGGATGCCCGCACAGTGACAGAGGAGGAAGGATGACCACTCTCACCGTCAGCGAGGTAACTATTTTGCTCATAGGTGCACAAGTTACGAATTATGAGTTACAAGTTGCAAGTTGTGAGGTATGATTTAGAGAACTTCTAGGAGTTAGAAACCTCATTAAGTGATGAATTAGTGAATTCATGTGTTAGACTAGTCTGTACAAAGTGGATTGAGCCCTTGTTTGTCGTGTTTGTTTGTTTTCTAATGAGCTCATAAAATAAAGTTTAATTTACAGACTATATTGTCTTGTTCATGGTCCAAACGGACTATGACAAAACATGACTTCTTTACGTCCCCAGAAAAATCTTTTTTTCATTTGCCTAACAAATGTTTTCTTCTCTTCCTGCTTCTGCTTGAATCCCAAGTTCTCTACCATGGTTCTAACACTACAATTACTTTTCAGATAATGTCTTTCAGGGTGTGCATTGTCTTGAAGGTACTTCTGTCATCGAAGTGGTATATAAGGCTAATACTTCTGTGCTACTGTACTCTGTCTTCTCCCTCCATCTCCCTCCACTTATCCTCTGTGTCATAAGATTTCTCCACAAAATATCATTACCAAATACCTCATCAGTTCTCTGTATGTGGCCAGTACAATCAACGTTACTAACTATTGTGATATTCTAATATTGGTAATGGTAGTCAAAGGCACTTCTGATGTAAGAAAAATAGAAAAAAAGCATGAGCTTCTTGAGCGTATGCGGAGGTCTTTGTACACATCTATGGATTTTGTTGAACTTCTGTTGATGTTGTTAGTAGCATACTGAAGAGCTACAACTTCTTTTGCCCTTTCATTCGGTGACATAAGAACAGGGAACAGGGTTTAAATGCTCCTTCTCTTTCCTGGCTGAGTTCAGGTACACAGATGAATAAGCAGGTTGATCCTCAGTTTTGAAGAAGTACCACATGGTGAACATCCGTGTTCATGATGATGTTTTGCATATTGTCCTTTACTTCCTCCACAACAGCTGCTCATTTTCCTGTAGGCTTTATGGAAAGTCATACTTGCTATTTCACTGCCAAAACCCTCCTTCCTTCTTCCAATTCTCAGCCCACAGAAAGCTTTCATAAAGGTCACACAAGCACATGTGATATCAATGTTTGTGTGAATACATGCTTGTATGCATATTCATGGCACTTTCACATTTGACAAATGTTCCAACAAGCAGAATTTCTCTCGTATGAGTGCTTTAAAGCAAATAAATAGGGTCATAACTATCATGGAAATATTTTTCTTGTATTTTTTCTTGGCAGGAAATGCTTGCAGGTATGATAGCATTTTACTGGGCAACAATCAGTATAAATGAATTTGTCATGTGATGAAAAGTGAAGGCAATGAACAAATTAAGTCCATAAGCTATACCAGCATATAGACCAGCCAGACATTCTTAGAAGAGATTACTGAGCACGTACTGTATTCAGACTAACCTCAAGAGGAGCATAATTTGCCTATACAGCAGCTCAGATATTTCAAGCTTGTAGCACTTCAGTTTCTTTTTTACCAAGAACCAAATCCACAGCAAAATGTCATAAATCAAACTCCTTTTAAAAATTGATCCCTCTACCCTTTTCCTTGTTTTCATGAGGTCACAAGGAAAGAATATAGCAGAAAATGATACTTATGGCATATGAAACATCCATTTCAAATGCAGTGTCTTACAGGAAATGACCAGGAAAAAATGTAGATCAACAGGAGGCAGGCAGAAAAAAAAAGTTTAAAAGACTTTCATTTCTTCTCTACAAGTGTGTAAGATCCAGTAGAGTTTTGGGTGAGTTTCTCTGTAGGGTTCCATAGCCCTGTATGAACTTCAGACAGAGACACAGTGTGAATCCCTGCAATTTCTGTTAGTTTGCCATACTTTTCCACTTCTAGGAGTCAGGGGACAGATACTGAGCCCTACTTTTGTGGGAAATAGAAGCTAACTAGCATTGTACTTGTGCTAGCATAGTCTGACATATATGATGTTCAGAAATATTAAGTACAATTTTATTAAAAGAAAATTAACAAGCTAGAGACTGAAAGAGCAAATATTGATGTTAAGACAACAGTAAGTGTTGCAGAAAAGGCACAATCCAAAAACCAGGAGATAGGTTTGGCCGTTTAGATGTATTGTCAAAGCATAGACCAGTGACTTCTCTGTTATCTTTTTTTCCTTCCACTCTTTGTCTATAATAGCTGCTTAGAAGGAAAGCTTGCTGAAGTATTGCTTGGCATATTAGGGTCTGAGTCTCATTATGTAGATATTATGCAGATTTCTAAAGAACCAGATGCAGTTGTAAAGTAGAGAGAAGGAATACATAGTTAAATGACTGTTTTCATATTATGGGACCTAGCATATATACATCTCTGTATGGTGATTGTAAAAGACAGGGTGGAAGCTAAACTCTATAAGCTTTCCTCTTCCAAGTATATGGCTACCAATTAGTATGTGACTGAGAATAAATTTCTTTCTTAATTACTATTTTTTCCTAATACCATTCTCATAATTTCATTTACTGTTATCTTTCTCCTTTGGCTCTTCCCTCCATTCATCATAATCTCATCAGAGTCATAAGTTTTTATTATGTTTTCTTTTCCAATATGACTAACTCACACTCTCCTTCTGAGAACATACTTAGTACTCATTTATAACTGCAAAATACAAGCCAATCTGTTAGATTCCAACAACTTAAATCAAGGGCAAAAGAGTCTTTATTGTCCTCTCCCCTCAAACAGATTAGAAAACCAACTGTTTCACAAGTTATAGGGTAAATTATCATAGAATCATAGAATCGTTAAGGTTGGAAAAGACCTCTAAGATCATCGAGTCCAACCATCAACCCAACACCACCATGCTCTAAACCATGTTCCAATGTTTCACCACTCTTGCGGTAAAGACATTTTTCCTCACGTCCAATCTAAACCTCCCCTGGCACAACTTGAGGCCATTTCCTCTCGTCCTATCGCTTGTTACTTGGGAGAAGAGACCGACACCCACCTCGCTACAACCTCCTTTCAGGTAGTTGTAGAGAGCGATGATTCTTTGCTACATTCTCAGAAACCTTTTTTACAGGTGAATTTATTCCAGAAAAAGGTGATCAAAGCCTAATTTAAGTCTAAAAGAGAGGCATTTTAAGATTTGGATTTATTAGACAGGTAAGAAGATGAAACAAAAGCTTCTGTTTCAGCACAATGGTCCAAGAAAGGGAAAACGGTCTTCATAAGTCAGGAAGCCTATTTTACGCCAACCTGGTAGCATGTTACAGGTGACTACTGTTATTTCAGCAAAAGAATAACATGATGCAAAAGTCAGTTCTGATGGCAGAAGTCTATGTAGGTGCCAAATAATGGAGATAGTAGTATCCTTTTACAGTAATTCGCCTGTGTTGCAAGAAGCAACAAAGTAGCTGTCTAAAAAAGAGGAAAGATCCAAGTATTTTCTCTCTCCCTCTCTCTCAAAACTAAATAAGAGTTAAATAACCTGCTGGACTGCATGAAAAGCTTTGAAACCTAGTCTTTTCTGAGACAAGTCTGCCTTATTTTTGTCAGTATTCCTCTTCTTTTTATTGCATGCAATATTTGCATACTTCTTTCCCCAGGTGAAGTCTTCACCTTGGATTTGTGACAGCATTGGAATCTCATAGCAATCAAGGCTGAAGTCACCAACAGGAATAGCATTCCTAGTAATTAGTAAGCTGTTCACGGTGGTGTGAGGGCAGGGAAGAGATATCTGAAGAAACCAACATTTCTATTCACACAGTCAGTACTGGTAATAATATTTACAAGGAAGATAAATTCTCCCAAAGTACAGAGAATTAGATTCACAAATCAGAATATGATTTTCTATAAAATGACTGTTGCTTTTTTAGGACCCAGGTAGCAAAACAGTTGAGTGCTTAAATCGAGCCCATTTCTTGAGTGCATGCTCTTTGTAAGCATATGTTTAATTTAAGCTTCTTTATGTTAGTTTTACTGATTTCTGAGCACCTTAAATGAGTTGTCAAGCTCCTTTGACTGACATTAAAAGAAATTGAGATTGGGAGTAGCTGTATTGCTGGATGAAGAAATAATCAAAGGGAACAAATTTTTGTGCTGCTTGTCCACACAGACATGCACGTACTGAACACATTTGAACACATTGCACAGCCTAAACTCCATGTTTTAAGGTCATCTGTGATTACAGTGGTAAGGTGAATTATTGTGTGACTATGAAAAGATTGTTTAAAACTGTCTTTTCATAAGTATCAATAAGTTGTGAATGGTGCATGCAGGACCCGTAGAATCCGTACCACCCTCTCTTTGTTCTAGTTTCCAGGTAAGTGTTAAAGGCGGGGTGTCTGGCAATGTTATTGACTAGATTTGATTGGTCCAATGCCCTGTACATGTGGATGTTTGCTTGTAGTTTAACCAAAAGAGAGAGAGCAGGCCAGCATATCAGAACAATCAGAAATTCCTTTGCATAAACTGAGGTGTTAGCAGCCCTTTGCAGTTAAGACATTGCCTCAATGAATATTCGTCACGAGAGAATGACAATGTTAACTTTTTCAAGTATAGTTGTTCCCTTTTAACATACCTCCCACCCACATAGAAGCAGCTTGAACTGAACTGCTAGACCTTTTCTGTTGGGATCATATTTGTTATTATGCAAGTCGGTATCGAATTGAAGGACTGCTAACTCTTAGTTCTGTTCAACATGCACATATTGTATGTCGACATTATTTATTCAGGCCAGGATTCCTGGTTCATAGGTTTCTTAGATGAAACAGCTCATTGTTGAAAATTGGGCTTTTCTATTTGTGTGGAATTGTTCAGTGCTACCCTTAAATAAAAGTATGTGTATTTTTTCAGTAGCGCAATATTTGTTCGTGTAGTGAAGAATGTGATTCCAGCAAGTATGCAAGGGAAGTAAAATAGCTGAATGTAGGACATATAAACTCTAATACTGAATAAGCAAAACTTAAGTTACTTTTACAATCACTATGGCCCACTTACTAGGATGCTTTCCAGTAGCAATAAAATAAATGTTTTCTGAAGGGAAGAAATGCTGTGTTTTGTGTTGTCTGAAAATCACTGTGTAGCATATTATTGTTCTAGTTGTCAATTCTCAACATCTGTTGTACAGCTTAAGGACCATCACAATACATACCTAAAGCCATACTCTTTGTCAGAAAGGAAAACAAGGTAAAAAATTTTGTTCTCTTATGCTATGTTTTTATTAAAATACATTTAGCTTAGGTCAAATGCTATTCAACAAATGCAAGTCAGTGATTTTGCTGCTTTGTCATATAATTTATTCACCTCATTCTTCTAGTATTCAGACACCATGAACAGAATACATTATTCAACAAATACCAACAATTACTCCTTGAATAATTTAGCTGATGAATATTTTATTCTTGTGTTAATACCAGCTCTATGTGAGGGAACTAATACTTGTGCACAGCCTTTTTTCTGCTGGACCTTTATGAAAAGTTGATGTAAACCCAACAGCTGATATAGAACTTCTTTTGTAGCTTTGGTGTACAGAGGGAAGTAAAATGCATTATGATGCATTCTGAATCTTGTAGAAAAAGAAGTGGTTGGATATCTAGGTATTATTATTTAATTACTGCCTGGGTTTGATTGTAGTAAGTAACGAACAAACACAAAGTACAGAATCACTAACGTCAAATGGGTGAGTGTTAAATATGGCACATAACTGAAGGAGAAACATGAATAATAATGCAGCCCATTGGAAAAAGAAAAACAGATGAAGTGAGGGAAAAAGCCTGAAACAAGAATTCAAGAAATCTTAAAATGTCAGGACTTAATGGACTTAAGTTTTGGGATTTCTTTCTAAATAAAATACATAAAGATCTCTATGATTTGACTGCAGCTACATCTTCATCTATCAAGTCAAAATATTCTGTGTGAGACTAGGTCTTCTTGCCTCTCCCCACATAGCGCCTTCCAGGATTCAGATAATTCATATGTACTCAGTACAGCAATGTTCTCCAGATCTGGCAAAAGATTTGCAAGATATAGATGAACAGCCTGATCCGTGATCGGCTGATGCATTTACCTGTCCCAGAATAGGCAAGTAATTGTGTGCTACACAACAGCAGGAGGACGTGTGCTTTTTGATAGGATCCCTCGCACGGTGTAACCTCTCTGGAAACACATTCCCAGCTGTGAGGATCTGATACATCTGGGAGCATGCCTCCCAGATAACAGGACAAATATACACATGGCAATCATGTAATCAGACACATCAGATGCCTGTTGATAGGATCTCCCCATGTTGTATGACCCACTGGGTAGAGTCTCACACACTCGGTCTCTATGACAGTAAAAGGCTGGCACACAAGATATCTGGAAATGAATTAAGCTGGAAATTAAAACAGAATTTTGTGAATCCCAGTCCTACGGCTTCATCACAAAATCAATCTTTTTTTCCATGTACTAGCATATGAATTGGTTAAGTTCTTGCAACGCATACTATATACTACTAGCCTGGTATCTACTGATGGATAGTTTATCAGGTATCTTCCTTGAGAGTGCAGTGACTGTTGCCTTAAAATGTTCACTAAATGTAGACCTTCATCAAGGTGAGGCTGTCTTCTGTTTAGATAAAATATTTATAAGTGTTTGCTTTTGAGATTGTAATATCCTCTCTATCAGTTCTCCTGCAAGTACATAATTAACCTGTCAGCCCACCCTGCAGTAATAAGTGTGATAGACGGGAAATACATTAGGAAAGAACCCGTGTGTGATATGCTTGCAAGCCCTACTTTATCCTTCAACTATTTTTCCTTTTAATTAGCACTCAGGTAATGGCAGACCTTAATGAATTAGCATATAACTGTTATCAATATATATTTTTTTTTCATTCTGAACTTCTCATTCAGATAAGATGTAAAAGATCTGCTCTGGGTATTTTGGAAAATAAAACAGCTTAAAAAGAAATGGATATATACTTCGAAAAGTCCAGGGCTTCCAGTATTTGCAAAGCCTTTCTTGATATATAAGATGTAGCATGAACTACTAAGTAAAAAATCCTGAAGGAGAAAGACTGGCAAAAACATTGTCTCAAAACTGTTAACATCAGAAAAAGAAAGTGTTTATGAGTCATATGGAAAATAGGCACAAAATCTAGCTTTGAAATTAGACACTGTCACAGCTACTGGAGGGTAAAACAGATATTTGGTGGAATTGATGGTCTGAAGGTATCTGAGTGATGTGAGAGTTTGTTTGTACCTGCTGCTTTTGTATGCACTTCACTGTTCACTGTCAAATGAATGTACTCATTTAGCTGAATACCTTTCCACTAGATAAAATTTTAGAGGATTCATTTTGGAGTATCCCTTTTAACAGTCAAGAAATGGCAGTAGAAGCAAAGGTGGGGGTGGTAGTGACTATATCTTCTAAATCTTAGAGACTAACTCTCCCCCCTTATAAGATTAGTGGAAACAATAAAAACAGCCAACTACACAAAAAAACTATTCAGAGGCTGGAAAGCAGGTCTTATGATGTGAAGCTTAAAGAGCTCAATTTATTGAATAGAAAGGTTGAGAGGTGTCTTGATCACTATGAATAGGTACTGACACAAGGAACAAATACTTGATACTGGAGGTCGTTCAGTCTTGGAGACAAAGACCTAACAAGATCAAATGGCTGGAAATTGAAGCTAGACAAATTCAACCTTGGAATAGCACAATAACTGCATTTTCCTAGCAGTAAGGGTAATTAAACATTGCACAAGTCACCAGAACTTCGAATCCCTAAAGGAAGATTAGATGTCTTTCTGAAAAGGGATGCTCTCATTTGATTTCTCGGAAAAAAAATGTGGCTTGAAAAAAACAGAAAACCAAACTTAAGATCATAGTTTGTGAGTGAGAGTTCTATGTATGCTACAGTATCCAATGTCTTCTAGTGATAGCAAATATAGGAGACACAAATTAGGAGATACAGGGTCAATTCATGTGGGTGGAGAGCCGTACTAGGATGGCTACACTACCATAGAAATAGTCCAGATAAATATAGACAGTTCTACACACTGAATTACAACCATATGGATTTCTGTATCATAAAAAGCCTTTGCAAACTTCTCCAGCAAAGGTGGAGAATGTGTCTTCCACTCTGAGATCTGTTGATGGCATCATCAGCTTTACTTCTAGCAAGTCCTGCCACTATGACTTGCAAAGCAGTTATTGAAATTCTGGCCCTTCTACATGAAATGGTCGTCGATATTCTGGGTTGTTGCACACAGTCACATTTTAGTACACCAGATGGAGTGACCTCTCTTTGTGAGGCTGTTAGTTCTTTCATGCCAGTCCAGGCTACCCTTTATTGTCTCACCTACGTTTCAAAAAAGACAATAATTGTTTAGGCTTATTCTCTAATAAAAGATAAAATTAAACACTTCTTTTAAGTAGAGATGTTCTAGCTATTTCTGACTTTTTTTTTCCTGATTAAACATAAATAAATACATCTCAAGAGCTTTCCAGGGAATATATGTTGCATTTTGGACCACTTATTGGGTCTGGATAGAAATTATGTTTCTTTGAATGAGATTTTATATCATACAAATATGTGATACTTCATCCTCTGTAAAATTGTGCTGGATAAAGAAGATATTCCTAAAACTTTCATCTTCATCTGTGTAACAGTAATTGCCATCTTTTTCCTCCTCTCCTTTCTAGACTGTAAGTGTAACTAAGCAGTTACCCTAAACTGGGAGGAAACTGGTTAATAAGCTCTCCATTCTGCACAAACTGTCAAAACATAGTTTGTTGTCTATCAGGAGAAACGCATCATTCACATCACAGAGAGACTGAAAGCCCTAAGAGAGACTGGAATTCATGGCCAGGTTCCCAGGTGGAGCTGGGCAAAGAAGCTGCAGTCTAGCCTTTCATGAGTATTGTAAAAATGACCTTTCTAAATCTCAGCTGTACTACTATTACAGTATAAGAAAAAGAGGAGTCTGAGAAAGATATAGAAAGTGAAAGGATGCTGGACAGGGACTTCTATGAAACCATGTTCCCTCAAGCATTTGTATCAGAGCTACTCTTTACTTAATGTACCTCTACAACAACACATCTTGTTAAGTTCAGGGAGCTGTGAGGACTATATTCTGTTGACTTGAACTGATGTCTCAGTCATCTTATCAAAGGGTTTATCTGGGAGAAGAACGATAAACAAGAGATGAGCAGCCAATGTACATCTGTCACAATTAAAAAAATATTTGAATTACAGGACACATAACTTTTGAGTACTCTAATCACAGCTAGGCAGAGAAGGAAGAAAATAATGGATTATTTTTAGCTATTCCTATTGTTAAAATTTGCATTTGAGATTGCATGAAGGGCAGTCAAGTTTGTCATTTTAAGTCTTTCCCAGGCATGACAAGCTGCAGCAAATGGACGGATAACTCATGTGCCTTCATATGACACCTATTATTTTACACATAATGTTTGTCCTCCAGGGTGATTTTATTTTTCATTTTATTAATCCTTATTAATATTAAAGAGAGAATAGTAGAATACTTTTTTTTCTGGAATGTATAAATGCTATAGCTAATCATTTCACAACAATTATCATAAAACAGCAGTGACATTTACAGCTCTTCAAAATTATGCAAATTATTGAGTGGGTAAGTACAGTAGCTCTTTTCTCTATTAGAGCACTGCTGTTTAAAGTGGTATTGCATGTCAAGGAGGGCAAGGTGTGAGTAGTTTGATTAGAATTATTCACCCTCCACCCCCACCTCTCTCTGCTTCATGCAACTACATGGTACAGACACCCACTGTCCTTTATTAAATCACATTTGCATTTGTAAATTCATGGAGATGGGCTAAAAAAAAATGTACTCAAAGGAAAGTGGGCAATCCAGACCTGCATTGTTTTTTATTCCACAGCACCATCATTCAGTGTACAGGTAGGGAGTCTCCACACTTTCTTTTATAGCATGAGAAAAAAAAATGGAGATGAAGATTTGCAATATTAAATCTAGGTTGGATTTTGAACCCAGAAATTCATTTTGCCCTTCATAAGCCAAACTCTTTCTCTTGTCATAAAGTTATATGGCTATGGAGTTATTCAGCTGAGGGGTGGTAGAGCTGAATGACAAAACCAGAAAGAGTGGACCACAGCCTTTTCCTGTTCAGTTGAGCTTTGGAATGGTGGAAATTGATTTCCATTCACCTGGAGGTCAATTTCAAAGATGACTGATAAAAGCATATCCACTGTTTTCCAGCTTAGCAGACTTAGTGCAGTAGTTCTTCCCAAATCCCCAAAAGAGGCAATAACTTCTTTCACCCCTTTCCTTTCTGTAGGGCCTTAGTTACCCAGCCTACGAACACTCTCAGCAAAGCTGCTGCTCTAGATTGCTCCACATCATCCTAGTCATGCTCATCCCACTTGGGTTTCTCCCATCTGTTTTCTGGAATATTTGTTTGTTTGTTTGTTTTGATACCATCTGCCATCTCATACCTTCCTCTTCAGCTCCAGCTCCACTGATGCCCTGGAGGAACAGGCTAACTCTTGAGCTCACAGCACAGCATTGGTGTTTCAGGCAGTTGCTGTGGAACCAGGTGCTCAAAACCCTGCATGTACCAGTGTGCCCACAGCATACAGTGCAGCTTTCTTCAGAGGTACCAGCATGAGGAATGAAAGTAGTGCTGGCATGAGGTTGTGCCTGAGGGAACAAGCCCTGCTCATCAGCAGCACTCTGGTTCAAGCAGATCCTGTTGCTGGCTTTGGAGTTATCTCTGCATGAACACATTTGAGGGTATCTCACTAACATTCACTATGCAGCATAGACATACCTTTAAATTGTATACTATCAGAGATGGCATTTCTATCTTAATCTGTTTATAGGATCCAGTACTATGGGCCCATTCAAGAGACTATAAAAGTCTACATGCAATTAACAGCATGAAGCAAAAGGAAGTCAAACATGAAAGAAGCCAGTTCTTCATTCTTTAAAAGCTAACTACTGGTTGCTTTTCCTGTCCTTATAAGCCAGTTAAGCGAAAATATCGCTCCTTTGAACAATCTACATGTGAAGGCTGTTAACACTGCCCAGTGCACATTCCTACTCTCTCTCTCAATGTCTCATTGAGATATTAAATTCTAATAGCTAAAAGGTCTAATTTACTTTCTAGCATTGGGACAGATGGATTTTTTAAGTTTTTCAATAGAAGAAATAAAGCCAACTACACCCTTCTCTTTTATTTTCAATTTAGCTTCAGAAATTAAAATTTCTACCATATAATTGAACCAAAATTATCTACAACTTTCCAGTGTTTTTCATTCTGTGTAACCATACTGCAAATAGAAATCGAAGGCTATGATCAAGTACAAGTCACCTATTATCAGTGAATAGAACATTATACTACATTGAAGTATTTTCCTTCATTTTAGCTGCTTTTCCAAATGATTTCATGGTCACAATGGACTTCTATACAGTCTGTTTAAGAAAAATGAAGCATCTCTCCTTCCAAAGTAATGCTGTAGTATTCATTGCCAGTTCACACAAGCAGAAAGAGAACTATAACATAAAAGCTCTTCCTATGTATGAAAAAGTACTAGTTCATTCAATAAAACTGAATATAAACAGAATATTAATTTGTGCATTTTTCTAGAAACATACGGTACATTTTAAGAGTTTTGGGGTGTTCTTTTCCTTCATTTTTCTTTCTTCCATGTTGAAAATTAAACTCTGTAATACAATCCCCAGCCCGAACACTGGTATATTATATTCTTAAGGCAGAATGTGCCTTATTTGCATATTCTTTTGTGTGCTTTGTGTTATCCTAAGAATTTACTGAAATAGTTGATCTCTGCCTTGCAGCCATTTCCTGCCCTCCCCACCTGCAAACCCTTGACTACGGAGCTTGAACTCGATAGTGAGATACAAAGACAACATATAGTAACATCTGAAATCCACATCAAGGCACGTTTATGCAAGCGAATGAAACAGTGTCAGGGCTCAGACACCAGACAGCTCAGTCATCCATACTGTTAAGCTGTTAAACAGCTCTTGGTGCACTTTTGCCTGGGGCCGAGTTAGCACTCTCCCAAGGAGTTCCCAGGGGTGCTCAGGGGGCCAGAACCAAGGAAAGGCAATTCCCATTAGGCAGCTGAGACACAACATCCTGGTTTTGGAAGATGAGTGTTTAGTAGGATGTATGTGGCTGGACGGTGCCTGTTGGCCTCAGGGTTGAGAAAGTGCTGCCCCCACTATTCAATTTACTGGTATAGATGCTGCCTCAGGCTCCTGCCTATTTCCAGAGACAGAAATAAAGTCTGTACAGGCTTGTCTTTTCCCTATCATAAGGACACAACACTGCTGTTGATGACATTTGTGTTATATGTGAAATTGGCAGGATGTAAACAAATAGGAAAACAACAGAAGGTATTGTCCAGGCTCCATCACTTGAACAGCTGGTTCAAAGCAAAAATTGCACTGTGAATAAAGAACTTTTGAAACTAGTGATATGGAAGCTTGTCTACCCCTTGCAGACAGTCCTTTGAGCCCCATGCAGAGAGAACTGTCATGTTTTGAACAACAAAAACAAAGTGCTTTTTTTTCTTCCATCCAGTCTCCATCCGCGGGGGTATGCACTCCATGTTACAGTACAGAAAATGTGCTTTCACCACACCTTGATGCTGCATCTTTCTATGTCCATTGGTTGCACTGGAAGCAAGGGTATGGCAACCCTCTGTGTAGGCACCTCAAAAGATAAGACAAGTAATACTGTTGTTAATACTAGGCATACTTTAAGATATCTTAATACAGTTACAAGGCTTTTGTATGAATGAGGGAGAGTGAGAAAGACCTGAAAAAGCATCCATCACAAACCATGGAGCTGAGGAAGAAATGTTCAAGAGAAAGTCAATACATAAATCCCGCACCTTAAAAGAAGAGGGTACTTATCTTTGGGGGCGGGAGGGGGTGGGGGCTGCTAGGAATATTCTCTATAATTAAGCATCTAGCCCAGCTTTCCTCTCCCCCCCCCCCGCCCCACAAAAGGCTATCATTGCTCTTTTTTGCTCAATGACAAAAGCATTTATTCCAGAAATAACCCACTTCATATCATACCTGAAAGCATTTAAGTTTTCATGCCCTACGTACCAATAAGCAGAAATGCTCTCACACAATTAATTTTTTTGGGGGGTTGAGATTTTCTGGAGTTTAAAAACAAATGTGAGTGATTCAGGTTTTAAGTTCCCAGCTTGCAAGGAGGTTGTGTTCTCTTCAGGAAAGCAGAATCCACAGCACTTGGATTTAAACTTAGGTTCAAACAGTATTTTACTGAATCAGAGCTGTAGTAGCTCTGACAAAGCTGATTGCTCAGTCCATAGAAGTCCAAAACTAATGTTGGTGAGGTGTCTGGAGAACAAGTCTTATGAGGAGCGGCTGAGGGAGCTGGGGTTGTTTAGCCTGGAGAAAAGGAGGCTGAGGGGAGACCTCATCGCTCTCTACAACTACCTGCAAGGAGGTTGTAGTGAGGTGGGTGTCGGTCTCTTCTCCCAAGTAACTAGCGATAGGACGAGAGTTGCGCCAGGGGAGGTTTAGATTGGATATTACAAAAAATTTCTTCACCAAAAGGGTTGTCAAGAATTGGACCAGGCTGCCCGGGGAAGTGTTTGAGTCCCCATCCCAGAGGGTATTTAAAAGACGTGTAGATGAGGTGCTTAGGGACATGGTTTAGTGGGCATGGTGGTGTTGGGTTGACTCGATGATCTTAGAGGTCTTTTCCAACCTTAATGATTCTATGATTCTATGATTCTATGATTCTAATGTAAAGATTTAAAACAACAAGGGCATGTTTTTCTTTTTATTTTTACTTTTGACATTTAGGGGAGGCAAAAAAAAAAAAAAAAAATGAAGGAGCTATGTTCATTTAAACTTGTGCAAGCTGGTCTTAGGAACCTAGACCCTCACTAATCCTCTAACAGTAAACCTGCCCACCTGCTTTCCAATACTGTCTGCTTCTGTAAGTACTGAAATCTCACCACGCATTAGCGATGCTCTGAAATTTGCTTGCATACACGCATGTGCAGGAATACCAGTTTTGGAAATAATCCCACTTAATTCTTAGAGTGGACCTGAGGCTGCACCTGCACTGGAAAGTTAAACAGAGTCAAAGTACAGGGATGAGCACTCACATGTGGTCATCTATACTGTGAAATCAGGAGGAATCAGGCAGTTTTGATACAGACGTATAATAGCACTTCAGAGAGCAGACTCTGGGGCATCACTCTGCCTCTTTCTGTTGAAAGTAATGTTCCTTCTCTCAGCTCTTACTTGAGACAACTGGTGTCGACGGTTGGACTCGATGATCTTAGAGGTCTTTTCCAACCTTAATGATTCTATGATTCTATGATGGTCCAAGCACTCTGCCAGACATGGGAGATATGGCTGAGCTGAGGGGACTGGAGATCCTCATACTCCTTAGGCAAAAGTCAACAAGGGGGGTGATGAATGGGAAATGCTGACATCGTTTCTTTTTTTAAGGCAACCTTCCTGTTAAGGGTTATCAATAGAAGGTAGCTCACATTTCTTGTTATTTCCCTGCACTGTGAGAAGAAAATCTGTGCTTAATTTAAGCAAACTGGATCACCCTGTAGTTATCTTCACTGACTTTATTGGGAATGTAGATTCCCACTGACTCACTGAAGATGAAGCACCACCTTATCTAGGTGCCTAGGTTACATACACACCAAGGCTCTCTACTCACTGCAGACCATACGGCAAAATTCAATTTCTTTGGAACTGTGTTCTTTTGAACTAGCTCTCCTCTTAATTGCACTGATGTTATGACTGAAACTTGAAAGCTAACCCTCCCTTTTTGCTCCCAAAAGAACAGAAAAAAAAAGTACTTCACCAGGTCACCTTTTCACTAAATTCCTTTAGTCTGTTTTAGTTTCTGTCTGTCAGAAGCATATAAACTTCATGTACCAAAAGGGAGGAAAACTAGAAACTCCCTTCACATTTTTCTAAAATGTTTGTCTTTTAAAAGCTTCATACTACCCTGAATGGTCTTGAATTCAATTCATTTTTGACTGGGATGCTATATTACTATTTCTTTAAATCAATTTCTCCCCAGACTCAGTAGGCTAGTGACGGAAATCTGAAAGCTTTGGAGAAAAATGTCTAAAATAATATTAAAGAAAATGTTCATCCTATTTACTGAAAGTCCAGAGTCTGTTTTGGTGACTTTTCCTCCATCCTGAGTCCTTTAAGCATCAGGAGACTAAAGTGTTTGTCTTAAAAAATAATATTACCTTGATATATCATTGACATAGAACATCAAGTTTACAAATTACTGGGCTTTTCTCTTTCTTATAACATCCCGAATGGTTTTAATCCATAGCCATGTTCAGACATGTCATCATTGGTCAAACTTTCTTCACAGCTTTGCAAACAGTTACAGCATCTTGTGCAGACATTTGCCTCTGTAATGTGAATATGAAACAGTGCTCACCTGAAATTATCTCCGTACATAGCGCAATGGCATTAACAGCAACCGAACACATAAAGTTGGGGAGAGGTAGGTTTTTTCTTCCTGACGATGGAATTCAAAGTGATCTTACTCATGCTAACATTGTGCCATTACAACTCAGTGGGTTTCAACTGAGATCTTCCTGAATTACTTCAGATAGATTAAACTTAGAATCATAGAATCATAGAATCATTAAGGTTGGAAGAGACCTCTAAGATCATCAAGTCCAACCGTCAACCCAACACCACCATGCCCACTAAACCATGTCCCTAAGCACCTCATCTACACGTCTTCTAAATACCTCCAGGGATGGGGACTCAACCACTTCCCTGGGCAGCCTGGTCCAATGTTTCACCACTCGTTCAGTAAAGAAATTTTTCCTCATGTCCAATCTAAACCTCCCCTGGCGCAATTTGAGGCTGTTTCCTCTTGTCCTATCACTAGTTACTTAGGAGAAGAAACTTAAGTCTCTAAATGTTTTATTTACTGAATATCACTCATCCAGCAATCTTAAAGCACGTCAGGAACATTAGTTAAGCTCCAGAATCTCTCCTCCCATGGTTTCCCAAGTGGAAAATAAATTATAATGCAACTGGTTTATGGGCATTTAAATCAGCACCTGGGAATATTCCCCAAATTTGTGCAAGACCTCACAGCAAATCACCAGGAGGGTCAGATACAGAACCGAATGTCCCACCTGCTCTCTTGGGCTCTGGTACTAGACATTATATTCTCATTTGGAACAATGGATTTAAACTCTTATAGATTATTACTTTTGTCTTAAACTCTCTCTTACCTCGACTGGCTGCTGAGTTCTCAGTGGGGCCATTTAACATAAGTGCCTGTTCTAGTTATTCAGTCCATTAAAACAGAAATCAGACTACATTACCCAGAACACACTTAAGCCTCCCACAGCCCTGCTCAGTCAGAGAGGTAGCCTGCCAATATTCTCTCTACAGAGTCCTCTACCAAAATCAGCTGAAAGTTCCATGTTAAAATGTATGAATACATATTTTTATACAAACCCAACAGCCGATATTAGAATTATCAGGTAATTTAGTTGGGCAAGCACTTGCTTATGCATGTTGAGTTAGATATTTCATTACCCAGGGCTAATTGCCAGGATGCTGTTAACAAGCTGCTTAACCTCTTTCTCTGTCTGCAAAGTGCTCCACTGTAAAACCACAGACTTTCTTTTCTTTGGTTGTAGGACATCCTTGTTATTTGAACTAATCTGGCCATGGGAGCACTGGTTGCTTTGTGTGTGTTGTTCCTGGACATATGAAGACAGTTAATCTACGCATAACCAAGGTAGGCAATTCCCTAAACTAATACATAGGGGGGAAAAAAGAAAAAATAAAAAAAAAAATCCCAGGATAGCCCTAATGCCTGTTTTACTAAAATCCTAAGAAGCTAGATTACTTTTTATCATTGTCACCACTGAAGGAAGTTTGGAGTTGTGAGAGGAGGTAGGTGCTGCCGGGAAGCAATGTGTTTAAAGAAGCTACGTAGATGGCTCCTCAAGGCAAAGTCACAGTCCTACTTTACCTGTGGAGGCAGTGGAACCAGCAAAACTGATTCTGAAGTATTCTTCCCCAGCTCTTCCTTCCACCAATTCTGCTTCACCTGCTGCCATGGCATGAACATGACTCAGTCCCAGCTCTTTGTCCTGAGAGCAGCAAAATTAAATTTTGCCTATGCTGTCTTGAACTGACTCCGAGTACACACCTCTGCTTTGTAAACTCAGCAGTCAATCAAGGAACATGCATGCCTTATTAGTCCACATTCCTGCAGATATTTGAATGCCCTGAACACTCGTGTACAAAATGTGTGTCGTTGCAAGACCTGAGCTCTGTAAGAACAAACATAATCAAATTCAGACAGCATTTGCTTGCCAATTACTGGCAGATTTGCACCATTTATGGTCAGTCTGTTATTACACAGCACTACAAATTGAATTTGTTACAGAAAACGTTAGGAAGGAAGGATCTTTGGCTTCAATTTATCCAGAACAAATGGGCAAATGGAAAAAATCAAATCTGAATTTGTAGTTACAAGATAATTTGGCCAAATGTTAGGCTATACAGTCCTATCTGTGGAGCAAAGCATGATCCAAACTATCTCAATGCGTTGAGATTATATAATTTGATGATAACATCTAGCACTGTGGTGGCACAAGCAACCTGGTCTTCAGGACATTCCTGAATTTTGGTTAAAAACCTTTTTTTCTTTTAGTTTAACTATCTTTGTTGGTTTAGATCACACATTTATGATGTAAAAATAAAAAAAAAAATCCCTGTCCAAAATGGGAGGAAAGATGCCTGTGGTATAACTGATTTGCCAATTGCCTTGATTACTGTACAAATGTTCAGCACATTTTCTTCCTCAGGGAGATTTTATCTTGAAAGACTATGCAAACAGACAGACAGACAGACACACAAACACACACACACACACACAAGTTAACCTGTATTTTAAAATAGATAAGGAATAAAAATAGCTAGTGAAAAATGTGGCATTTGCACTACAATACATGCAAGTAATTTAATTAGTGGGAAAGGATGTAGTTTTATCATTTCTCCTCTCTAGACTAAACAGTCCTGCCTCTTTCAGCCTTTCCTCATCTGAGAGATGCTCCAGGCCCTTAATTGTCTTCATGGACCTTTGCTGGACTCTCTCCAGTAGTTTCATATCTCTCCATACTCATTAGAGAAGGAGAAATTCACAGGGTAAAAATATTGTTAGTTCCTGTGAAGAGGACATATCCCATTGCAAAACTGACATGGGTCTTCAGATCTCTTGTATGGCATTCACCTCATCCAACTTCATGGATAAGATCCTGCTTAAACTAATGACACCTAAATTCAAGTCCACGTGGAACAGTCTAAATGTGTACTGGGAGGTGGAATTCAGTAGTTTAAACAGTTGTCTACAGAGATGCTCTAGGAGACCGCACATAGCTCCAGCTGTTACTAGCTCAAGAAGGGGATGTTTCCTCTAATTTCCCTCTAATATCTGCTAGTCTGGTGTGGATGCCTTGAATTCTTTGGGGTTGTCTCAGGTGTAGCTGTGTGGCTATCTGAAGCAAGCCCTTGCTTTCCATTAACTGTAATGGGGTTATAGTGTGCCTGTAGACTGCTAAAGGTAGGTGATTTAATCTCAGATTGAATCCCACCACCACTGAAATCAACACTGAAACTGGTTACTCAAGCTATCCTGCAGTTTTTCTTATAGTTGTTGGAGAAAATGAGGCCATTCTAAGATGTAATTTGTCTGATATTTCTCATGAAGTGACTCCTCCCTCCTTTAAAAGGAGATTTTCATGTTTTGTCAGAGAGATTCTGTTCTTTATTTCAACACCTGCAGTACTTCAGTGTGCATGTGAGCATTCACTTCGGAAAACCATAGCTGACTGACTTTGTTCTTCCCAGGATTTGCTCATCTGCACATTTCACTAGGGCTTGTAGAAGCACAGCACCTGCTTCTTGATGCTGCAGTAAGATGAGCTTCTCCATGAGTCTTTATCAGTGAATTGTAGAAGGCTGTTGCCACCCTCTGGGCACTCACAGGAAAGTGTTTGAAGGAAGGTCAGCTCCCAGTTGTTCAGGTAAGGCATGTCAAAGCAGTGTAAAGGAAGGTCATCCAAAGTAATGGAGACAATAGACTGGAAGTCAGCAGCAGTATAACCCTGTTCCAATCAGTATTGCCTCTGAGTTGAAGAGCTACAATGAGAAAAAGGGACTATTAACTTCCATGTGTTACAATTACAGCTCACTTCTTCCCTGTGGATGCATGGTATTCACACATGGCACAGCATAGAACAACGTATACTTAGCTAGGTGCTAAGTATAACATCTCCTTACAATTCACTTTGCCCACATCTTGACTGAAGGGTGGGCGAGAACAGAGTGTTTCTAGCTAGAGTGAGCACATTGTAAAATCATCGTTAACCCCTTTGTGCATATTGCCATGATTTACAGCAATAGACAAGTACAAGGATCAGCAAAACTTCCATGGACAAATTATAGTCCATATTAAAATTGTATAGAATATATTAATTAGAATACTGGGACTCGTTTCAAAATATTTAATTCTTACAGTTTCTGAAGTTGACCCTGAAAATTTCCCTCTCCCTTTGCTGTCCCTTCCTGTGATCAAATATTCTCAGTCATCACAAACTGTGCACATCACATGCATTTTCACATAACATCTCATATAAAAGACAAAGTCATCTTTCAATTTTAACCTTAGACAAAACAAAAAAAAAAAAATCATATTCATCATTGCCACCAAATTTAACTCTGAAAAGAGAACCTGACAGAACAGGAAGACCCATCAGACCTCCATTGTTATCCTTTTCTTTCTGACTCTTTCCAGCTCTGTTTAGCTTTCACTTCCTTTATCCCTTCCATATTGTTTATCATGCCTTTTTGTAGCTGTCTTGTGCTCTTCATAGTGGGGTGCCATTTTAGCAGAGTTGTCCATCTGTGGGAGCAGAAGTCCTTGTCACGGACCTGCCAAGAACTTCACCCGGCCTGATATTATGAAGTTCTGCTGAAGAGATACAAATTCTTATTCTTTAGAAAAATTAGTTTTGATCTTCTAGTTTACTTGTTTCTCACGGTATCGCCTAACCTTTTCATGACTTGACATGATGGGATGGGAGAAGGGATACCTATGAGCCAAATTACCAGAAGAGCACAGCTCACAGCTTTGTTTTCAGTTGTGGCCACTGGTCCTCATCACACTTGAGTCACAGGGTCCTGCCCATTACTTGACTTGCCGGTCAAGGAAAAGAAGAGGGATACAAGTGCTGTCTGCTTTCCCAGGCAAGTATCAAATAGACTTCAGTAGCGCATACATCTGACAGGAGACTACAGCTTTTGGGTTAGGTGAAGACAGAATCATATGGGACATGAAAATGTATTGTAAAGATTGGTCATTTGTTAACAACTAAAGGGAAGTGTGTTAGAGCTGTGGGTATGTTTAGACATAAAAGATGGTGAAGATGGGTGTGAAGGTTGCCTTTACTTGATTTCCAGTGAAAGCACTGGTGGGAAATGCATTTCAAGTATCCTTCATTGGTTTTTCACAAGTTCTGGTGTGATACACTGCCAGTGAGTGTCACATGACACACTGTGTGCTCCATCTCCATCAGCTGAGAATATGTTACTTTCTCTTCTGCTTCCCAAAATTCACCGCACAAAGAATCATATTTAGAACTTATGCTAGTTCTTTTTCACATTATTATCACATAAAGATAATATGTGAGCTGGATGTACTCAGAGATACTCAGGAAGCGACTGTTTTTGTGACATTGGCATCCTTGGGCAGATACAGAAAATGCAAAATAGAAAAAAAGTGTAAACAAATTTTAACTACTCAAGTTCAAAATTAGGATCCTGAAAACTTCTATTCATCTTCTTGCTGACCTCTAAAAGAACCTGAATGTTCCCTGAGCAAGTTCTTCTTCTGCACATGCCTTGATAGACTTGGTAGACCTGAGAAACTTGTTATCTGACATGCAAGTCAAGTCAAGTAGATTCTCCTCTACTTAAGTACCCTAATGTTTTCAAATATGGGATTGGATTCGTCTCACATAACCTGGGCATCTAGAAATTAACCATCTTCTTATTCCCCTTAACTCTCTTTACTATCAATGAAGTCAAGCATCCCTGCAGGCTGCTTCATCTCATCCAAACACATCCCTTATGAATCATCCTGTGACAGTATCACTGACTGAAGAGAGAAATTAGAGTGAAGAGTTTAGGGAACATCTCCATGCAACATTAAGTTTGGCACAATACTGGCACAAGGCATGCTAATCTGCTCAAGCTCCTATCCTGTACCTTCTACTACCTTCACGTGCACTGAAAGAACTGAAGTCTTTTTCAAAGTTATTTTTTTAAAGTCTATGCTTTAAATCCATGTTGCTCATAAACCAAATGTCTTGTCAAACCATAGTCTTGGACTTTGATAACTGACTTGTAAATGTTTACATGAGATAACTCTTACCAATGCACATACTAGCCTATCGTCAGAACGTTTGGCAAGGAGTCTGGAAGTCCTAGGAACCATATTTTCCTCTAGTGGGTTTACTTCTGATATCTTTACCTCCCAGTGGTCAAAACCCAAATGACAAAGTTTCTTGCTGGTCTGGAGTGAGGACATTCTCCCAACTCCTCTTGAAGCTCTTTCACTACAAAGAAAATAATATTATTCTTTTTTTATGTCTTAATGATTCTTTCATGAATTAGAAGGGCAAGGTTTCTAGTTGCTGACCAATTTTAAACGGCTTCTTTTCCAGTAGGCTGGTATTTGGTCTTCCTGTTTGGTTCACCCACTTGCCTCAAGGGAAAATGAAGGTGCCCAATTCATGCTCCATTCCCAGAGCCAGGTACCTCAAAGTTAAAAATATCAAGAGCAAGCTTTACAGTACTGTGGTTGATCTCTTTAGACTTACCCCTGCTTAAAATAGAGTCCATTAGCAATACGTTAATGTGGAGCCAAGTTTTCAAACACCTCTCAAATATGGAGGTACATCAACTGGAGGATGAAGAAGGCCTAGATCAGGCCCAGTGTAACTCCCTAGTTTGCAAAAAAAGTATTGATTTGAATGAACACTAATTATAAATGAGAAAAGATAAGCCATGGATTCAACAGAGGGGAAAAACACTACTGCTTTTAAAATGTAGCCTGATTAATGAGGCTGTCATAGAATTTATTTATAGGTATGCTGTACAAAGTATCATAAACTCTGGAAAGATTTACAGGAAATTAAAGCCATCAGAGTTTAGAAATCATAAAACTGATTTGACTCAAAAGAATATTCTGTACAGGCCAATCAGAGGATTATATCTGAGGCAAAGAAGTTGTAAAGAGCAAGTGTTCTCAAACTTTTCCAGGATGTGGGTCACATTTCAACTCCTTGACTCCCACTTTTCCCTCCTACTAGTCAACACATAGAACATTTCACAACTAGATATCAGCCTTGTGTAACAGCAGCAATTGCCTTCTTTGAATAGTGGCATTCAGAAACTACTTAATATAATTTTAGCTGGTTTTAATGTAAGATAGCAGCTGGAAATGCAGAGGAACCTGTGCTTTCCTAGGCAGTTCTCTATGGAACTCCAGGAAGTGCTCCATGAATCACTAATGGTGCATGGTCCACAGTTGGGAGCTATTGATTTGAAGAAAGCCTGAGTAAGTAAACAGATAGACCTTGTAGTATATGGTGAAGGTCACTAAACATAAGAAACAAAATTTCCCCTACAGCAATATGCATGGAGCATTTGGTATCTGGAAAAGTTTTTTTAAAAAATGGAATATTTGGGATACTATCTTTAGAGTAAAGGAAGGACACCGACAGAAACAAAGACTCAGGAATATAGGAGCAAGACACAGATCATCTGGGAAGTGATGAAGGAATCTAGGCTCTTTTTTTAAGAAAGACAGGTCCCTTCAATGCAAACAGTCTTTAAATCCTGACTCCTAGGGATCGAAAAGGTTGTCCAAACTAAGACAAATGGAGTGGGGGACAGATAAGCTTTTTGTAATTGCAAATCTGCATCAGAGAGAATAGTAGCCAACAAATGTGAAAGCGTACTTCTAATCTTTTAAGGGGCAGAGAGGAAAAAAGAGTAGGCTGGCAGGACAGTGCATGAAGCTGAGTGTCTGGATATGATACCAGACCTGAAAAAGGAAGAAAAACACCAATTATTACAATCACTCAGAATTTAATACAAAGTCAGAAGAAGAAAGCGCTTAAAGATGATTGATTTCCCAGCCTGCTATAATGTCTTTGGATATCAATATAACATTTGATGATACGAATGTTTGCCTCTTGTTCCTCTCATAGCTCTATAGATGTTAACTTGCAGGCAGCCTTGCTGGCACAAGAACATAATAGCATATAGGATTTTGGCTATATTGAGCACTGGATAATTTTGATGACTTCTAAAACCCTTCAGCCTAGAAGTGCTTTATTTTCAGGCTCCACTATAATTAGTTACAAAGGTTATTTGAGTGAGACGTGAGGCAAGGCTGGAAGGTTATTGTTAAATGAAATCAATTTCACCTACTTTTTCTCTTGCTCTAATATTTTCTTTTAAATCTATAGTGAAGAAATAGACTATTTCAGACAGTCATTTACCAACAATGACTTGTTCAGTAGTTTCAACAATGTGTTCAGAAACAATGAAGGGATTCAGCTGATGCCAGCCTTTGGTTGAATAGCTCTCCACGTCTGTTAGGCTGTGTCTCTACCTACATTACATATTCCAAGCATGGCCAGCTTCTTCAGTTTGAAGGAAGACACTGTTGACCTATATAAACTTATCATGTTTTAACTAAAGTTTGAGCAGAGGCAGCACGTCCCACTAGCTCTGTTCAGTCTCCCAGATCTGAACAGCCTCATACATTACTGATACTCCATAGTTTGCAAGATCAAAAGAAAAAGGATGTATCTCCAGAAAACTTGGTCTAGTTTTATAGTGCATGAATTCTAAAACAAAGGTCTCAAGAAACCACAGTGCATCCCATGCTCTTAAGTGGGGTGGATGGAAGAAGCATTCCAGCAGAAGCAGGGTAATGGAGTCTTGGTTTAAGAACCATGCTAGAGAATTGAATTTTGCTCAGGGATGCCTCAGACGTGGTAGCTACTAACAGAAAAAGGGATTCTCCATCCACTTACTCCCCTCTGATACACAATGCATGAATGTTGCAATTATTCATATTCCAGATTCTGAAATGGTTATGTTTTTGTGTTCATTTACTTGAGTGAAACTTGGTAGATAAAAAAAGACCTAACCTTAGATGGATTTGTGTGCACATGCATGCACGTATACAGACAATGAGGAAAAACAGGATAAATTTTAAAGCTGAAAGAATATGCCTTTAACAATTGCTTAAGTCTTGACTAGAAAAGATAGCTGCTGAAAGCATATCAGTGATTAGTCTCTTGGCCTTTCTTCAGCTTGAAGTCATCAGCTATTGTTCGCCACTGATAATAATAATAACCTTTATTTTATGAGGTGACTGACAGACAATCCTTAGAGACCACAGTCTTTCACAAGAGCAACGTGCTTAAAAAAGAAATCATATTTAGTAGGCTTAATACAGTGAAATTAATTCAGAATTTTTACATCAAATGTTAGAAACATTAAACACTGTCTATGCAAGGAAAAAAAAAAGAACATTCAAAATTACTTTTAAGGGAAAAGGCTGTAGCAGAAGGTTGGGCAGCAGAGTAGTAAAATTTATTTCCCCTTTACCCCATTGTTTTTTCACTGAGAAGGTAGAAAGTTTCGAAAGTTTTCTTTTCCTTTGCTGCATTTTGAAAGGGGAAGAGGAGGGAAATCAGAGACTGTATGAACTGTCACAGGGAATATCCTATCTTTAACAATGGCCAGTCCTGAATCCTTAGATATGAACGCTATTATACTTCATTTAAGAGGAGGGGATTTCTTTCTAATCACAGCCAGCAATCATCTCATGACCTGAAGCTGCAGTGGCTGTCCTCTTCACATTTTCATTCTTCCTAGTGTAATTGCATATGTTACTCTAGACCAGACTTGAATGGAAGTCCCTTTAAGGGAATCCCCAGGAGGTGGAGTTGATAATACAGTAGGTGGCTCTCATTCCTCAGAGCCATTATTGAACCAATCAGACAATATAGTGTTAGGGGTCACAACGCAACTAGCAGTGCACTGTTCTGAATGAAGTGTAAAGCCAAAACCCTGAATAACTGTGGCCATTAGACAGAATTTTTTTTCAAGAGTGAAGGAGCTTGCTCCAGCAAGACCTAACCTGAGGTATTGTACTTTGCCTTTCTGTTAGTTCAGTCAGTCCCTTACCCTGTATTAGTAGTATATAGGACGTCTATGTGTGTTTAAATACCATTCTCCTTCCCCAGTGGAAGGAGCTGCAATTCACCAGTGGGATTTTCAGTTTGACAGAAGAATTTAATCCAATTTGTTAAAACATTATGATCATCATTTTCCTGGAGGGCTGCAGAGTATTTGTCCTTAAACTCGGTGCACTTCCCATGTTCACTGCATTTACCCCTATTACCTCCTAGTGAGCTGTGGAACAGAAGAGCCAACATGAATACTGGGAAGATCAGGAATTGTTTAGAGAAGTATCTGAAGGAATGGCTCCTTTACCTAGCAATAACTGTATCCCAGGCTAAAGGCTTTGAAATGTATAAAACCAGTAAGCAGCTAAAATGACGTTATTAGCTCTCAAGGGATTCTTAGGTATTAGTCAATTATAGTGAAACATTCGTTGATCAAAGTTGGGATCTTAAAGGGCTTGAAGAACCTGATAACCAAATCCCAATAAAATTAAAAAAAAAATTAAAAACTCAGCCTAAATTTTTAATTTGGATTTGGGGTCAGGGGGAAAATATCTACCAGCTGAAAAGGCTCAACATGAGACAGCCATTTCTGAGTTGTACAAAGTATCTTGACATAAATGAGTGCTGTAAAGATGTCAGCATTGTAATCTTTAACCCACATACCCAGAGCAGGATTCAAAAGTCAAATGACTTTATCATGTGGCTTATGTCAGCCTCCATAGACTGTGACAGATCAGGTGGCCACTGGACAGACCATCACCACTCAGGGAACTCTGTCACTGGCTTTCTGCAAGCCAATTCTTGGTGCCTCACTTTCCTTACATGCAAAAATGAAAGTATTTTTACTTGAAAGTTATTTTGAGAGCTACTAATGAAAGCACTGGACAAAAATTTTTTTGTTGATGTGTTTTTTACTACTATCTAAACAGAACCACTTTTCATTCATATGCAATTTACTTTGAAGACTCAGTATCTGTTTCTAGTTATGGAAGATACCAAAATATCAGGCATCCAGCTTGTAGCATTTTTTAATGTAGAGAAAATCCATTTAAAACCATTTTTAATGTTGCTAAAATATACTACTCATATTTTTTTCCACCTCCTAAGTTTTGAATACACATGGGAACTTGAGAGATCAGATCTAAATTGAGTGGATCAGCAAAGTGTACTAGAGTCAATGAAGTTATGTGGCTTTACATTATCTAAGAGTGTGGCCCAAAGTGATAAGGATTGGCAGGAGAAAAACTGCACACACCCCACACACACCTTGAAACACATATTTTTAAAACTGATGTAAAATATTATTTTCTGCTAAATATGTAATATATAAAGGATAAGACAAATGTTCATGCTTGTATAAAGATTATGCAGTTTTAGACGTCTTTGCCAGTCAAACTTAATCTAACCAGCCCAAAGACAAGCTGTTACAATTGTATACTGTACAGCACATTTATGTGTGTCTCTATGTGTGTATTTGCATGTATGTGAACAAGAGAGAGAAATGCATTTACAACTGTAGAAAGCCATTAATTAGGCAAATTAAAGTACACACTTTTTTTTCATCAAAGCCTCAGATATTTTCTTTTGCCATTTATTGTTTATTGGAAACAGCCTTTTCTCTAACACTACCCACAATGGATTTTGCGAATTTTGTGGCTTATGTTGACTGTTTTGCAATTTATACTAGTGTGTAAAATATTCCCAGCACATACACTTAATCAAAACAAGCCCAATTAAGCTCAGTACTCCAGATTCCACCTCATTAGCTTTCTGTTCCTAAAATATAACAGATGTGATTGCTGCGGGCCATGAGTTAAAGACGAATTTTTCAGCTAAGCACTTACAATACAACCAAAAGTTATATGAAGATTTAATTATTACTTTCATTTTCATGGCTTCCTGTAAAAGCTCATTTTTCACTTAATAGCAACAGTATACCACTATTTCTCTTTACCCACGGTTAAGAGAAAAGTATCTAAATGAGGAAGAAGGGAGAGGTCAGGGGTCCTATTTTTACTCTTGGCCTCACGTATTGGACGGGTGACTTCACTAACTTGCATGGCTTTTATCCTTTCAAAACTACTGGAATTCAGAAAGGAGTCAGGATCTCAGCTTGTAGAATATCACTTCTGCCTAAAAAACTCTGTGCAACTGTGTGAATGACTTTGCAGCGTGTTTACTTGGCATGCTTCAAAAAGATCTGATGGCTTAGGGTACCAGCAATAGCTGGCTAGTACTCCCCGCAAGTAATTCTTGGTACTTCTTAGCTGGATTTTAACTTTTTAGAACTACCAGCTTTCGTACAATATCCAATATAAGGGAAAATACTATCCTTTTTCAGTAGTCAAAAGGCCAAAGCGGATTACTGTAGGACTGACAGCAGCGATACGAAGGGAAGCACTGCCAGTTGTCAGTAGCTGTATTTCTTTGTCAATACCGCAGTGTCAAGCTGCTGAATCTCTCCCACACTTTGTCCTTGTTATGGGAGCTCAAGCATCTGGTGGGTCAAGAATAATCTCTGGCCAAACCAAAGCAATTCCAAGAATAATCCAGATGCAATGGTCTGACTTGTCTATGGCACAATTCACCATGGAGATTTCCAAATGATCTTGAAGCTTCCAATAAATGAAACTTCTTTACAGATTCTGTACTGATGCATTACTCACACCATCCTCTCTTCTAATTTCCCAGAAGACTGGAGAGTCAACCCCATGTCGTCAGGACCCACTTTCTCAACCTGTTCAGTCAGTGGGGTTTTTGGCTACAGCGAGTGAACCAAGAAGACAACACTCCCAGGGTTTATGCAGTGCAAGATCTGTCCTAATGTCTCAGCATCCTGGTTCAGTGAAGCCAACTATGCATAAAATTGTGCACATAATACACATTTAATCTTGCAAAAATGAGCATAAAACAGTCCTATTAATAGCAATAGCAATACCAGAGGCCCTAAAAAGGCCTTTAGATACCTTCTTTGCATAAATTATTACATAAGGTGCAAGACAGGACTAACGATTAAAATTACACAAACGACCTGATTCACCTCTCTTGTTGCATTTCTGTGTTGGATGACTTTTTAAGTCTGTGGTTGCTCTCTCAGCAGGGTGGGTATCTGAGGTAGCTTAATTGAAGTCAATGAAGCTACACATTGACATAAAACTAGTGTACTTAATAGGAGGTTAATGCTCAGAAGAAAAGAGAAGCCAAGCTTTTTCTTAAAAGATTTTCCCATGGTTGAGATCTTCTTTTGTTTGTACTTTCCCACTGCATTATTCTTTCTTTTCTCCTCCCCAAAATATTCATCAAAAAAATGAGCGTGTTTCCTTTGTGGTTTACACTGAAAAGAAGAGATAGCTTTTCTGTTTGTTAAAGTGTGGAAGGAGATAAATAATGAATATTTCTAGTAATTAGTCCCTAAGTTCCTTATTTATGGATCCCTGGCACAGATACACTTCAGATAATAGCCCAATTTAATATTTGTGATGTGCTAGGTTTCTCTAAATATATAAATTTGGCAATTATCATAGGAATTATCCCTTATTTATCTACTTTTGACTTTTAATTAGTAGGATTGCCATTTAATCATTAACAATCTCCCCTTCCAAAAAACACCCTACCTGCCACTTCTGTGATGAATGTGTCCCTATTGTGTCACTACTCCCATTAGAAGACCTGTCTTAGTTATTCCAATGGCAAGCTTCCATATAAAAATGCTAGATCTACAGAAACAGTCTCCTGAAGTGACATCTCACACTGACTGGGCACCCTGCAACTCCTAAACTGTTAGGTACCCATCAGCTGTCAGCAGACCAGGCATTAGGGAACTCACTAAGGTGACTAGTGACCCTTCAAATCTTAGTACCCTTTTTTTTTAAAAAAAAGGAAAATATTACATGTGTGTGAGTGGATAAGGGAGGAGGAAGCCTGGCACAGCTTGTTTAAATAAACATAATAATATTCAATGTAAAGATTATCCCTTTTTCTTTGACAATATAAGATAGTGTCACAGAAATTATACCTTTGTTTAAAAGTTCTCTCTAACAATAATCAAGTCACTTCCATAGAGAGATGAAACTACAAGCTCTAACATGCTAACATTCAGCAATGTGTTACTAATAGCATCATTAACACGTACCATATATAGCTGCATGGAGTGTCTTACACTGAGCTAGTGCCAAGTCCCAGTTTGTCAAGTTGGGACACAGGAATGGCAAAATAATTTCATTCACTCCACCAGCTAATTAAGATGGAGCTTAAAGCATGGAAGCTGAGAACCTTAGCAGGTCTGCTGTGCCATTCCTCCAGAGTGACTTTGTAGGGAATAGTAAAAATACTTAATATAGTCACTGTTGCATGTTAAATGATTGTCAGGGAAGTGCAAGTGGTACAGTTTGAATCAGTAAAAGGTGAACACTGCCATCATTGTGCAGTATTCACGCCTCCCTCTCCACTCATCCCTGCTCTCATGTTTGCTCATGTTGCGATAAAAGAATAGATTTTTTTAGTACAGAGGCTCTTGACATTTACTTTAAAACCAAACTATCTTCCTACAAAGTGCTGTTACCTGGTGCGTATTATATGACTTTGTCCTGAGAATGTGATGGGGGAATTAGGACCCATTCATCTATTTAGGTTTCCTAGCAATTTCCATTATGAAGGAATCTTGTGGTCTTCTCATTTGAGGAACTGTCTCACCACCCATCTTCAGAGCAGTTCTTAGCAAATGAATGAATGTCGTGTCCAGCTTCTCGTGCACTTGGCTCATTGGGTTATTTTTTAACCTTACACTGATATAATTATCCTGAAATCTGCCCTGTAGAATCAAATTATAATACACTTTAGCCAACTGTGTGTTTCTCTAATACCTGCAGCAAGCTTGTCATAACAACAGCACTACCTAACTAGGTCTCAGCTCTGCATGCAAGACCTCAGTGTGCTGATGTGAGGGACCATCTGCAAAACATCACACATTCAATCATGAAGAGAGAGAAGCAGGTCTGCACAGCGATACTGCAGTTCCCCCTGTATCAGACACGTCTTAATCAATTCCCTTGGTAAGCCCATACCTGGTTGCTGCTCAACACTCTCTCAGTTAAGAAAGTATTTGAGGTATGCTGTTTTCTGACATTTCCCCCTTAATGGGATATTTATCTCCCTTCTTTTCATTTGCCCTTTATTCTGGATATTTCCTTTTGTTCTGTTCTAAACTTTTTGTCTATTTTCTTGGTGTAAAATTTTGGAGACTGCTAATACATCTTCATGTGGCTGCCTGGCTTTTGCTCAAGCATTTTTTTTCTTTCTTTTCTTCATGTAAAGTTTGATTAATGACAAAACTAAAAAATTTTAAGGATACCTCATTCTGTTGATATAGTTCTTTTAAGACCACTCCTGATATACCATACAACAGCAGGGGGACCCGGCTCTTTACCTTTGGTGTTGGTTTTCTCATTTTGTCATTTGATCAGTTTTGTTGCTCCTCTGACATCCTTTCAATTTTTTCCCCCATTTCTAGTTATGCCTTATTCTGGGTTGAATCCGATAAAATCAGAACAAAAAAAACCCTAGTGTATAATATTTTATAGGTTGAACTTAAGAAGACAGGATACATGCTCAGTATCTATTTTGATACTCTAGCTCCCACAACATTTTCTGGTTAGTTTTGATTTTATAATTTCTCAATGCAATAGTGGATTAAGAGTCACTTGCAGTATAATTTCTTGTAGTCAGGAAACTGGAAATTTTACAAGAGTCCTGTGTATTTTGAAACGCCAGCCATTAATGCCAAAGTCAGAGCTATTAATGTTTGAAAACTTTTGCTCACCTATCCACACTTAGGGACGTAAAAGAGAAAAAGAGATTTTCTGAAAATCCAACCCTAATTTGTGATGCTTATCATCAAAAAACATATGGCCAGATCAAAAGGACAGATCCTAAGCTGGTGCAAATTGGCCAAGCAGCACTGTCAGCAGGGATACTGGATTTATCACAGCTGAGTATTCAGCCTATTTGTAGTTCAGTGTAAGAGTTATCTGGCTGAGGGTATGGAAGTTATAACCAAAGGTCCCAAGTAATAGTTTTTCACAAAGTCATCATGCATTTTTCAGAACCTGAAAATTCACAAATTTGTTAGTATTTTTGGACCAGTTCCTGCTTCAGCTCAGATTTCATATTACCTTTGGTTTAGTTCTTTATAAAAATGAAATGCACTTCATCTCAGTCTGTACACTCAATAAAATAAATCTAAAAGTCAGAACTGTCTTAGAGTCAAAGAGAGTTATTCTGCTATAAAGCAGTAATCTGCCTCTCACTTTTTTGGATTTAAGTAGAATGAAAAGAAGCTACATTTAAAAATGGGACAGACAATGTTAAGAATATATTGTTGAGAACAATCTGGCAATGAGAAAGGAGTGAATAACCTGACCCATCAGCTTCTCTTCCATCTCAAGCTGTTACGATTCTCCAAGTGCTGAGAACACATGATTTAGTAGCTTCAGAGATGAAACTGATTGCTTTGTTCTTTGGCACATCTGTAATGCAGCAAACAAAACATATATATTTGTATGTATGAGTTTTACATTAGAGACAGTCAAAAGCAACTAGAGGGTGGATTCTCACTCTCAATTAGAGGTGCTATTTGCACAGAAGGAGGTAACCTGTTAGATGTGCATTGATGTGAAATAAAAAGATTGTGTGAAGAAAATGCAGATAATATGACTGTGGTTTAACAGAAAAAAAAAGAAAACACTCAAACAAAATTAAATTATAGGAATGGAGAACAGAGGTGCTTTTGGTACTGCAGAGGACAGGCAAGTGTTTAAATTAAGAAAGTGTCATTATCATCACATCATGGAAGCTGAATAGGAAAAGTGACTCATGCTACCAACTTCTGAATCTCTTGATCAAGTAGGAGCCATAATTATTGCTGGAAAAGTACTGATTAAAAGAAAGGATTTGAAAATAACAATTTTCTGTAAGATGGAGAAAGCAAACAAAGTATAACATTTTCACAAATTAGACTATCTTCAGCAGAGACTGAAGCAGCAAGAAATAAAAAAGTCAGACATTGAAAGACATCACAGATTGGAGCCAATCTAACGCTTAAATGCCTAAAAGCTTCAGTATGGCAACACTCAGTGTTAATGACATGGCTCTGTGATATCCAGCACTTCAGGTGGGCATGCAGGTACCCACTGCAGTGAACAGGGGCATTCAACATCCTCAAAATAATGTCCAGTACACTCTGTACAGTGGCAACACAAAGATACTCATTGCTAGTCAATTGGAAAATACCAGTTTCTGCTCCCAGGGCCATTTCTGTGGTCAAAATTAAGCAATGATTGGACATAAAAAAATTTCCTTGCAGTCAGTCCCCTTTCTTTGAGGCAACAGTACTCAGCACTGAGGTGCAAAGTTACACCACTATGCTCTTTTCAGGCCAAGGAAACTTGAAATCTTTTATACACACTGACACAGCTTTAGAAGGGAAAATAGAGCAAGAAATCCTCACATTTTTATGAACATAACACATTCCAGTGGGACACAGGTAATATACCCTTCTTCAGGCAGAAAAAGGGATTGAACCTGGGTCACCTACTTAATGACTGAATGCTTTAAAAATACTAGGCTACTATGTAGCAGCAGATGGAGCACTGGTCTGATTACAGGGACTGGCCAGCAATGGGGACACTTCTATTGCTTAAACAGAAACATGCACACCTGGATAAACATATGGAAATATTGAGCAAATGTGCCAAACCATCTAATTCAAAGAGGCCTTGTTGAAGGAAACACGGATCTCTGAAAACATACGTCAACTCTTTCTGTACTATTTTTAAAAAAAAGTTTAAAAATTGCAATTCCATTTTGTGCAGACCCCAATTCTTTCAGAAGACATTTAGAGGTGCTCTGCAAATGACTGATGAATAGACACGTTCAGAAAAGATAGGCAGAGAAAAATTCGGTTTCTGGTATACACTAGGATGCTTAGATGTGCCTAAGTGGAAGTACTTCTGCAGATTTGCAGACCTCAAGTATGATAGAAATATGAAGGACACAAACTGAAGTGTCTGGGATTTAGGAGCCTATACAGAGATGTAGCAGCCAAGAGTGAGGAGCAGGGGTGCTTGGTAGCCTCTCTCCTGCTGCCCCATTTGGCACGCTGCTGTGCCTCTCTTCTCATCGGTGAGAAGACAAGAAGCAACAGGAAGCTCCAGTAAAGCCCTTCCCTTCTTCTTCCAGTCTTCCCTTTCTCATCTTCCTGTTGCAGCAACAGACAGGCTTCAGTGTGGAAGGAGAAACAGAAAATTGCTCAGGCTGCATTTGTTGCTTAAATTGTCATGCCCCGGGGAAAAGCTAACAGGACAGAGGGAAGGATCCTTGAGGCTGGGGCTCGTCTGGAGGTGGTCTGTTTGACTGACCACGCTGACCTGCAGACTAAAATCTACAGCACAGCTCCCATTCTTACCAGAGAGTTGCCTAAAGGAGTAAAGATAGTGGGTAAATACAATTTAGTTTTGATTTAGAAATGGAAGAAGGAAAAAAAAGAAGTAAAAATCTGTGCTTAACTGAATCAATATAGATACTCAGGATTTGATTTCACAGCAAAGAAGCTTCATCAGCTACTTGTGCTAAAGGTTAATTAAGATTATATTTGTCAATATACAAATATGGGTATGTACATTTCTGGGAATTTTCACCAACTGTAACATTACATATGCTATTAACTATTCCTGAAATGATGCTTTGGTATGTTTGGGTACGCATTTCTTAGTTCTTATTATCACATTATATTAGACAGTGTGATCCTAACTATGAATCAAGACAGTCTCATATATAATCAGAAAATATGCCAAAAGAATCTCAGTCCAGCATTCATGAAGATAAATGCAGTTGTCTCTAATTAATTTTATGAAACGGGTTTAGCAGGATTCCAGATCCTCCAGAATGTATAGCTTGCTATAAAAATAGGAATCTCTTGATGAATCTGTACGTATGGCAGGATAAACAGAATGTTCCCTTCTGCCTCTAAAAATGTAATATTTCCCATTCTTATTTCGATGTGAAACTCTGGAGCAGAACTTAAACTTTAGGATGATCAGCCTCAATTAAAAAATAATTGATAGGTGGGGATTATTTTCCATGTTAACATTTCAGGTGTTACTGAAATTTCTTCAGGAATCAATCAACCTATTGATAATAAAAGTATACACAGGGAAACAGTATATGCAGAATATATCGCATAAATCCAGAATGCATCTAGAGGAAACACAAAATTATTTTATCATTTATCATGGAACATTTTGCCATCTTTACCTTTTCTGTTTGCAGGTACAGAAAAATAGAGACACTGAACTCTTCACTATACACATAAAAAGAAAACACCTTGAATTTTATTTCACGTAGGAAAATTGAATGGTCTGTTCTTTCTATTTATTTTTGTGAAGTGCACAATGATAAGACCCTACTTTTAACCCTATGCCATAATGAATCAATAAAGGATGTGCAATGAAATAAATGGAAGGCAAAAGTACAGCAAAAATTGTGCAAGTGAATACTTTTCACAGCATGCTGTCATCCCTTGGAATTAACTCCAGCAGGAGATTATTAAGTCAAATATCGTTGAAAGATTTTTAAAGGGCTGAATAATTTTATGAGTAATAACAACAATATGAATGTTAAAGTAATCTATTACTATGCTTCAGAGGGTAAATTGAATGCTGCAGGGGTCAAGAAGATATCCTCTTCTCTACCTTCCTTTCCACACAACTGGCTAAATGCATTAAAGGCTTTTCTTCAACTTCCCCTCAAGCATCAGACATTGGTCACTTCTGAAGGCAGCAAAAATGCAAGACTCAACAAATGAGAAGAAACATAGGATTTGTCTGATCCAGTATGACAAATCCTATGCTCCTCATCATCATTATCATCATCTGAACATACTTTACCTCCAGCATAAAAGGAAGTTGCTTTTCTGTGTTCACCACCCCTATGGATGCAGCATAGGTACTTGGAATTTTGCTGGTTTAAGTCACTTAGCATTTTAGTTCTCACATTTCATCAACACTTCCTTCTGGGACTCTAGCTCTTCTTTTATTCACCTAGTAGATTTCATGAACTTTCCAAGCTTAGGCTCTGAAGGGAGCTGAAAAGGGGAAGGAAAAATAAAAGAAAAACCACAAAAAAAACTTCATGCAATTTTCTGCTCTTGTCACCATCCATTTGCCCCAAGAGGAGGAGAATGACAATCTCTGTGACACTATTCTCACTCTGCTTTTGAGATCTTCTTAGTGACCAGCAGGAACATCAGGTGGGGAGACATAGGAACAAAAATCTTTATCCAGTGTAAATTTCTGCTGGATGCACTGGCCTCAACAGTTGTCCCATGATGCATTTTTTGAGAGATTTTAAAAATCTTTCGGATCTCTTTTCTGAATGTTTCATCTGTTAAAATTCTATGAATACTTCAAAGGGAGTTAACAAATAATTTAGATTCTTCAGTAAGCAAATCATCTGTCGACCACTTTTGAAGAGCAGCCTGATATAACATGCATCTTTGGGGACTGCCCACCACATAGTCACTGTGGATTTTATGGTGCCATATTATTGATTCTGAGAGTTTTGTGACCTACTGTGTCTGATGGAAGTGGTAAAAACTAATGATTCAAAACACAAGAGCAAAATAATGGCCAGGGATTTATTAATGTTGTTGCTATTATTCATTGCAAAATTCACAACAAAATAATGCAGTAACCTGTACAAACACCATGCAAAATGACAGCATTACAAAAATCTAAGCTAATGGTTCCTCCTTTTACAAAATATGTTCTTAAGAAATCTGTGAAGAATTGCAGATTCTAAATTCATACCTAAACCTTGCATTTGAGCCTGTCTATGGATGACATTAGCAGTTTTTCAATATAGCCATCGTAGAATCATAGAATGGTTTGGGTTGGAAGGGACCTTAAAGATCATTTAGTTCCAACCCCCCTGCCATGGGCAGGGACACTTTCCACTAGACCAGGTTTCTCAAAGCCCTGTCCAGCCTGGCCTTGAACACTTCCAGGGATGGTGCATCCACAACTTCTCTGGGCAACCTGTTCCAGTGCCTCACCACCCTCAGAGTGAAGAATTTCTTCCTGATACCTAATCTAAATTTACCCTCTTTCAGTTTTAAAGCCATTACCTTGTCTTAGCACTACATGCCTTTGTAAGAAGTCCCTCTCCAGCTTTCTTGTAGGCTCCCTTCAGGTACTGGAAGGCTGCTAGGTCTCCCCAGAGCCTTCTCTTCTCCAGGCTGAACAACCCCAACTCTCTCAGC
>NW_008795373.1:1180239-1186285 GCF_000699145.1 Aptenodytes forsteri | reverse complement strand
CAAGCCTGTCAAGGTCCCTCTGGATGGCATCCCTTCCCTCCAGCGTGTCGACCGCACCACACAGCTTGGTGTCACCGACAAACTTGCTGATGGTGCACTCAATCCCACTGTCCACATCACTGACAAAGAAGTTAAACCATGCCAGTCCCAATACCGACCTCTGAGGAATGCCACTCATCACTGGTCTCCACTTGGACATCGAGCCGTTGACCTCAACCCTTTGAGTGCAACCATACAGCCAATTGCTTATCCACCGAGTGGTCCATCTGTCAAATCCATTACTCTGCAATTTAGAGACAGGGATGTCATGTGGGAAGACTGACTGGCCTGTAGTTCCCCAGGTCTTCCTTTTTTTCCTTTTTAAAAAGGGGGTTATGTTTCCCCTTTTCCAGTCAGTGGAAAAAATACAACCCCCACACCATTTGACAAACATAACCCATCATGCCACATATAAACAGCTGAAAGATTCATTTCAAATACAGAATAGATATTTAAGGCAAGATTCACAGCATCTGCTGATGTATCTCTGAATTACACATCAGAATTCTTGAAAATGGAATACTTGGCCCCAGCTGGAGCTCCTGGTTAGTTATCTAGGCTCCCTGTAAGCTAATGGGGAATTTAATGTTTCTGAAGAGACCTGAACAGAAACCACGTATAGATAACCATGCATCTGAACTCTACTTTTCTATGAGGTGGGGCTGACTGGAGGCTGCATCTGTACCGTTCATATTTTCCTAAAAAAATAATACCTAGCTGGGTAGGTCTCAATCTTTTAAAAGCATTGTCAGTAGTGGGGGAAAAGAGTGGTACAGCCACCAACTTTCATATAACCATTTATTAGCCATATAGTAAATGCAAGAAGCATTTTTACTCTGGGGTTTATTGGTACCAATGTTTGGCAAGGAGGGAGTAGACTTGGGTTCCAGTCCTTGCTCTCAGAAATCTTTAGTATTCTCTGAGCAGAAACTACATGTGACTTCCCCAACCAAGTGCTCTTATATTACTATTCTATAGTTTACCATCCTCAGAAGATGGAAACGGAAATCGGATTGTCAACCTGTAAGGAAAGTGCTCTGACCAAGAGACTGTTTTGGTAATGTGAATGAAATACGTATTTACAAACATTTCCTGCCAAACTTGAAACTGACTGGTGATTTTTAGGTGCCTTTTAGAACAAGGTCTTTCTTGGTTATTGTTTTTGGATTAGTCTGTCTTAAGTGGTACTTTCAGCTTTGCCTCAAATAAGTCTTCAAGGCTGGAGTCTGACTTTTGTACTAATGAGCCACGTGGCACTTACAATCATGCTTACTAAGTTAGAAGTGGCAATACATGAACCTTAAAAGATTATTTTCCACATATCAGATATTGCCCTATTTGACAACCTCAAATGCCTTCAGTGCACTTATTCAGTAACATTAAGATTTATATCTCACAGAACAGAATATTTACAACAAAGAAATAACTGATTCAGAAAGTATGAAACACCTTCAAGAGATTCATACTCTGATTTTTTTAAAAGTTCATTTTGTTTCTATACTTATGTAATAGGTGTTCGAGCAAGAGAACAAACACTTTTGTTTTAATGTATTGAGCTAAATATTTCTGATAAGGTAATAAAATAGCTTTGTTTTGGTGATCTAAAGGGGAATAATAAACAGATCAAGGTTTAATGCTAGAGTTATTGAGAAAAGGAACATCAGCAGTAGAGACACAGGTTGCAGTCCACACATATTTAAGTTTTGTATCATTCTACCACTGTGGATTTCAGTTGTGGTTCCCATACCAGTGTGAAGCTAGAGTAGGACATTGAGGATAATTGAGTCCCAGAAATAAGGGAAATAACTCCAACAGTTTGTATTTATTGAAAGCAAACATCGTCATTCATCAGTGTTGATTTTTTTAATTATTATTATTATTATTTTTCACAATTACAGCATCTTTTAAATTGTCAGATAAATTACTTTCAATTAAAGAGAATGAATGCAAAGTCAAAGATCAATCTGTCAGGGCAAATCTCACTTAGCACCCATAATTCTTTCTGCATCTGCTGGATTCAAAGGCCCAGGTTACCAAAAGATATCCACTGCCTTCTACATGGTTTGAATAAATCCTGTCATGAGTTAAGGTGGCTGCTTAGTGACCCACAATGACTTCACCTTTCTTCTCAAGTGCAAAATATTCCTTGTTTTCAGAAACTTACCTGTTCTATGAAAGAACAGCATGAGTAACTGTATACCTAGAATAACAGTGAAATCCTCTTTTTACTTTTTCTCCTGAAGTCCTGGCAGTTTTGTTCCCCCTGTACAGCACCATTCAATACAAATTACTTGTGGAAAACCAAAGACACAGATCTGTTTCTAACAATAAATTGGACATTTGGACAAAATTATCAAATTGTAGACAAACATTAAAATAAAAGAGTTTTGCTATTTGATGTGTAAAGATTGTTCACAATGAATATAGGTAAAAGAGCTCTAATTATGTTATAAAGCTTATCAATGAGAGCAATGGAATATTCCAATGTGCGTTAAGTTGCTGTCGCTTAGTGAATAACCTTCTTGGCCTTTTAACAATGGGAGTTGTTTCTTGTTTTACTTCACTTTGCATCACTGAGTGGTCTCAAAACTGTAGCTATAGCAATTATTCATTGCACCCCATTACAGCATATAAAAATCACTCACTCTAAATTATCCCTGAATGCTGCTGGCTTACCACCACATAAGACTGATCCAGAAACCCTAATTCCCTATCTTTCTTTGTTATCTTCAAACTTCTCATCCTTCTTCAGATTCAAGTTCAACTGGTAAAAAGCCTTTTGGTGTTTAGTACACTTAGCTGCTATACTTTTTTTCTTTAAAAGCTAGCTGTTTTCAAATATTTCAGTTGAATGTTTTTGTAGATATGCAATGAGTCATTATGTACAGCATATAAAATAATTTTTAAAAGATGCTTAGTACTTTAAAAAAATGCTTCTTGGTTTACTTTGATGGAGAAAGTTAACCAAGTTTTATATTCTATCCATGTAGATTGCACTTAGTAAAAGCTTGTATAAAGCTCTTCTGACAAAGAGCACTATCCAGCTTGACTGCTCTAGGAACTAGAACAGACCTACCAAGAGACAGAAGAATGAACTATCAGAATAATTAGGAAATAAAATCCATCATGATATAAGCTACTGGCAAGTGTTGAATTCTTCCAGCCATGTTCAGCTTGGAAGAAATGGGGACTGAAAATACTCATTTACCCTAGGCACATCTCTGTCACCTTATCATTCTCATCTCCAACATTATTGTCCCTTTCAGAGTGACTGTGAGTCTATGTTAAGTATATTTACAAAGTGCCAGAGGCGACTGTGCTCTGACCAGGACTACCTGTGTTGGAAAGTTGTCAAAAGGAGCAATATTTTTGTGGCAGTCCTGAGAGAATCCCAGTTTATTCAGCTGCAGCTCTTTCTACATCAGTAAATAAAGTCTATTCATCAAAAGCTGCATCTATGTTAGCTTTTGGGATGGAGCAATAATGTAGTTTTGAAACAAATCTCCAGTGACCACATTTATTGCATATTGTTTCCATTTCAGAGAGGACTTGGTGTACATGAACAAACGTCCTTTCTGAGGAAACAAAAACAGAAGATCTGTTTGAGGTGCATGACAAATGTATTTCAATCTCTAATAGGAACATAAAGGCCCAAACCAATCACTGGTCCTTCAGACAGATTTGAACCAAAGTTTGTGGACATTTTGTCCAAGGGCTCAAACTAAATCTAGTCCAACACTCATATATGCTGGAACCACATGTGATGAATATGTAAGGCCTGCAGCTTTAGTTGCTTTGATCTAGTGACCTATTGCACTATATTACTTGCTAAAGTAGACATAGAATCATAGAATAGTTTGGGTTGGAAGGGACCTTTAAAGGTCATCTAGTCCAATCCCCCTGCCGTGGGCATACTCAAGAACATTTAAATGCCCTGCTCTTCACTCTCCCATACCTCCAGAGGAATGGAACACTAACTGTGTGAATTAACAATCCAGCAAGAACTTCAGCAGAAACACACATCTTCCTTGCTACCTTCCTAGTAGTCATAATGGAAGGTACAGCAGCCACAGGACCACTTTATTCGTTCACAAGCACCAACAACAAATACGAAGGGACTCCTTGCTCATTAAGCTTAACTGTCTCTTTAATAAAAGAATAAAATGAAGACTATACAAGTTGCAACATAGTGGTCTACTCATATATCGTCAAGGGACTATCTGAAACAGCTTTAGTAATAGTTTTGTTGTAGTTGTATTCCAGATGTTTTCCATTGCCTATCACAAAAGCAGGAGAAAAAAGTCTGTAAATTTACTTCTCTAGATGTTTAACACTCAATTTTAGTTTCTCTGAGAGTAAGGGGTGCACACAATCCCAAAACACCTGCCCAGCTTCCCAATACAGTGCATGAGCAGAGCAGGACAGCTAATAGTAAAATACATGGAAACTATCAAGTTGAGTGGATAGGTGTTTGAATTAGGCAACAGGGGACCACAGGGAGAAAGAGAGGAGGAATCCTAATGCCCATGTCTCAAAAATAATTCCAAACCAGGCACAGCAGGAACTTAACAGCAAGTCTCTCTTACTCAGGTTAGTCCTTTGATCAATAGAGTGTTTGTAAAACCTATGAGGGACACATGCCATCCAGCCAGCCTTAGAACGAGCAGTCTCAGGTTGTCTTGTATACAGGTCCTAATCTGCTATATACCTTCGCCCAGGCGAGCAGCTCCGGTGCCAGCAGGATCCGCAGCGGAGTGCTCTAGCATGGTGCACAGGGGGGTTTCCCGAACTGGGGGAACCTCAGGGGAAGCTAAGAGAGCTGCCAGGAGCCCGCAGCTCATGCGGCAGCATCTGAGGAGACCTGGGCAGGGCCAGGAGCAACGGTGGCCAAGCCCCACCCCACGTATAAAAGCCCTTAGGGGGCACTAGTGACCAGGAGCGCAGGGAACAGGGTGGGCAAACTGGGTGTGGTGTGTCAGCAAGGGCATGGTGTGGCAGTTTGCACTGCAGCTCATGTGGAAGGGCATGCAAGAAGGGCACTGAAGCTCTGCCAGCTCAACCAGGGAGCAATGCTATCCACCAGGCAGAAAGCCATAGCCTCTCTATGCTCTGCACCCACCATGACTGATGCAGCTTCCCAGACAGAGCTCCAGTGGGAACACGCTGTCAGCCAGGCGCCAGGCTGCAGGGTGTGCCCTGCTCTCACGCCAGGACTGGACAGCAGCAGTGAGCACACCTGTGGGAGGTGCGCCCAGGGAGAGGAACTCCTCCGCTTAATGACCGAGCTCCAGGAGGAGGCAAGTAGGTTGAGTATCAGGGAGTGCAAGAGAGAGATGGACTACTGGAATCACACCCTACCTTCCCTGAGACAGGCCCAACAGGCAGACAGGACGCATGATACGGAGGATTCCCTGTCTTCTCTCCGCCTGGCTGAACACAGTGACTTAAAGAATGGGGGCAATGGCGACAAGTTCCTGCCCGGTGCGGCAGGCACGTCTCCTCTGTGACTATACCACTTTCCCAGATGCCCATGCATAATAGGTATGAGACTCTGCAGGTGGAACCAAACAACGAGGATGATGGTTCATCTAGCTTGGAGGTGTCATCGAGGTTAAGTTGGTCTACAACCTGCGTCAAAACTGCTTCCATAAAGAAAAAAAGACCGCTCATTGTCATAGGAGACTCCCTCCTGAAGGGAACAGAAGGCTCAATATGCAGGCCGGACCCACTTCTTAGGGAAGTCTGCTGCCTCCCTGGGGCCCGGGTTAAAGATGTGAACAGAAAACTTCCTACCCTGGTAGAGCCCTCAGATTATTATCCATTATTGATTTTTCAGGTAAAGAGCAATGAAGTTGCAACAAGAAGTCTGAGGGCAACCAAGAGAGATTTCAGGGCCTTGGGACGACTGGTTAAGGGATCAGGAGCACAAGTAGTGTTCTCCTCTACCCTTCCAGTTGCAGGGAATGATGAGGGAAGAAACAGGAAAAGCCAGCAGATCAATACCTGG
>NW_008795373.1:1170505-1175464 GCF_000699145.1 Aptenodytes forsteri | reverse complement strand
GGGTCTGGAGAACAAGTCTTATGAGGAGCGGCTGAGGGAACTGGGGTTGTTTAGCCTGGAGAAAAGGAGGCTGAGGGGAGACCTCATCGCTCTCTGCAGCTACCTGAAAGGAGGTTGTAGTGAGGTGAGTGTCAGTACCTTCTCCCAAGTAACAAGCGATAGGACAAGAGGAAATGGCCTCAAGTTGCGCCAGGGGAGGTTTAGATTGGATATTAGGAAAAATTTCTTCACCGAAAGGGTTGTCAAGCATTGGACCAGGCTGCCCAGGGAAGTGGTTGAGTCACCATCCCTGGAGGTATTTAAAAGACCTGTAGATGTGGCACTTAGGGACATGGTTTAGTGGTGGAGTTGGCAGTGCTAGGTTAACGGTTGGACTTGATGATCTTAAAGGTCTTTTCCAACATAAACAATTCTATGATTCTATGATTCTGAAATCATGTGCAACATAAAGCCATTAGAGAAGATGGTAAAAGTGGGATTTCCATGTCAAGCTCAGTGACACCTGAGTGATTTTGCATCTGCTCAGGTTCTTACAGGACTCTGAATGCACCCACTGACAGATGGCCTTAATGCCCTCAACTGAGGGACTTAAAGATTTCAGAGAAACTGAAAAGTGTTCAATTTTATCTAAGGAATTACTTTTCTTCAAATGTTGCATGTACACAATCACATATATCTTTGAGAAACTGTGAAGTCTCTATGCCATTTCCCACCAGACGGTCCGTCCTGAAGAATGTGATTTCAGTGCCAAGTTCAGAGTGATTCGATGTGGTCGTGGTGCATGGATCTCTTCTCTTCAAGTTGGAGAAGGGATTTCATCACACGTGAGGTACTTCTACTTATATCCATGTCACTATGTGACCATCATAAATTAAGTTATGCTCCCCAGAGGCTTTGGCTCCATGTGAGAATGGAAAATGTGTGAATGGTGTGAAGCCAGGATTGCTCTGATACTGTTCTTCACGATCCAGCACAGCTGACTGCTCTCTCAATGTCAGATTGATTTCTGAGGTTACAAGACTTTTGAACCAACCCTTATTTTGGAGGCTTCTGTGTCCTCAGAAAAGTCACAATTCTTACAAAATGGATCATCCATGCTTCTGTCAAGAAGACCTGGATTTATTCTATTTTGTTATGGGCACTGAATTTAGGTAGGCTGAATCTATACCTCAGTGATGGGCATTATAGCTACAAGGTGAGACAGAGCTCAGAGTCACTGTCTTTCAGCTGAGGAAACAGTTTTATCGCACGTGTGCAAGAATCAGTTTTGCTGACGGTTGTTTAGGAATTACCCCGTTTTCTTCATGAAGACCTCATTTCTTCAGCTAATCCTAGTTTAGAGAAATTACTGAATAGGGAAGCAATTAGTGCTTAATGCTATCATTTTTCAACTGTTCCAAATCCAACACTTGTGACTTTTCCAGACATTGAGAAAGAATGTAATGAAAAGTGATGCAGTATGAACAGTAGATTGAATTGCGATAGTTATTATCATTGTTATCATATGTAACAAATTAAAAGAGAGGAAGATATACATATACTGTTGTTTTTTTTAAACTTGCTAAAATGTACTTCAGGTATAATTGAGTGAGCTTTTCAAATCCAACACTTGTGACTTTTCCAGACATTGAGAAAGAATGTAATGAAAAGTGATGCAGTATGAACAGTAGATTGAATTGCGATAGTTATTATCATTGTTATCATATGTAACAAATTAAAAGAGAGGAAGATATACATATACTGTTGTTTTTTTTAAACTTGCTAAAATGTACTTCAGGTATAATTGAGAGAGCTTTTCTGTTAATAATTATTTTTGAATGATGGCTTGTTCCACCCACAAAAAGGAAAAAAATGTTAACATGGAACATGTTTTTAAATAAAGAAGAAATTACTTTCAAGACAGTTGCAATTCTTGCTCTGTGACATAACTGCATGTTTTTATAGTGACACACCTCAAATAAAGAGTTCAGAAAAGTAATGGAGTAACATGGAACCTGCAGCTTCAGGAGAGTTGATCTTACAACAAATTCAGTTTGAAGAATAGGGTTTTTTATTTTGTGAATATGTAATGTCTGGTTGCATATATGAAGCTGAAAATCCCAAACCTTCTCTGCTTCCACACCTTGCTAGGTAAAAACACTGCCATTGTACAGGAGTTCAGGACTGGAAAGGACCCGCTGGCTTGGCAGAACCCCGCTGGAAGAGTGATAGTCAGGGAGATCAGTCCCACCAATTTTAACAATATTTTGTTGTGTTGTCTCTATTGTCACTGTCAAGCAGTAAATTAGGATAAAGGACTACCAGGAAAGATGAGATAAAAATCTGAAAATCATGTAATTAAAATTTAGGTGGGAAAAAGATCATGTTGAATGAGACTTGAGAACTTATCTTAGTGGCAAATTACACATATTTTTTGTGGAGGGATAAGATTGTATAATCAGATGCATCCTGTAGTGAATTCCCATGTTAGTAAGCACTGTAATACAAGGAGAAAAAACAATAACTGCAGAAAGAACCTAAAAACCTCTAGATCTATCTGAACATTTTAAAATATTCAGAAGGAGAAGCAAGGTGTTTAACAAGGAAATACCCACTTTCCTTTTAAGACTTCCTGGTTAAATGTGATTATTTCATATTCCCAAGTAGGAGGAATAGAATTGTTGATTTTGCCTTCTTTTTTTCTTATGTACAACTAAAAGGTCGACAGCTATAAAAGTAAGGGGAATATAGCTGAACCAAACTACTTTTGCCTGGAATCATTTATTAAGGAAAAGATTTATCACACACTTCCCCCCGATGTATGGTATTAGAGACTAATTTTTGAACTAATCTAACTAAAGTCAATTTTGGGATAGTGGTCCTTCTCTAATTGTTTCTGAGACATATGCATTAGCAACAGAGAGTGTTATGTTGTCATAGCAACAGGCCTACCATAATGACTTCAGAAATAGAATTGAATTATGTCACAATGGTGGTTTGGGAACAGCTGCTTCTGTGCAAGTTTGGTTAGGAGGGACAGAGACGTGTGTTGGCTGCGATGAAACCATGTGATGGTTTGTGGATCCCAACTTTAGGTGCATATAAAAAAAAAACCCCCCCCCGCCTCTGTAGGTGTTTTGATGCTTGGCTAAGGTAAAAATATTTTTATTATGGATATTTCATTCTTATTATTCTGCAGTCTGTGTAAAATCCTTTCACACGCATTGAGCTTAGCACTTCACTCAATGTTGTAACTGCATACAGTGACAGATGTATGGTTGAGGACCTCTGTACGTTCTCTTTTTCCTACACGTGATCAACAAATAAAGGTAGATGAAGGAGTCCACTGTAATCCTTCCATAGTCCTCAAGTAGTGAAGCATAAACAAGAGACTTAAAAGTACACCTGTCATATTAAAATTCAGGACAGCAATGTATCTGATCAAATGGGCTGGCCTGTTGAGTAGAGTGTCTCGGGATGTTGTGTATGAAGATGTACATCTGCTTTCAGCTTAGCACTTGCACTGAGCAAGATGCCTGACCTTACCTTTCTTTGTTTCCTTTCATTTTTTTCCTGAGTTTTGCTGCCTCTCCATTATGAATTCATGGTCTAGAAAAAGTGAACTCAGTGCAAGAGAAAAGGATTTCCTGTTCATTAATTACATGCTATTAACTTGACAACTTTGATTGTGACTTAGAAGGCAAATATCCGTCCAGATTGCAACACTTAAGTTCACAGCATGGCACAGCTCTCGTAAAGGTGATTCAGGGTAGTTTATAGAAAGTGGGACATCAGATGGTAAATTTAATCTCCAAAACAGCTCCCTTAGTGCTAATGTAGGAAAGGCAAGTGAATGTAAGAGTCCAGATACTGTAGAAACTGTCCAGAAACTGTAAAGAAAACTTCATTCTGGCTTATACAGCTCCATATCCAGGTGTCAAGTGTGAACTGAGTATTTCTAAGTTTCTTGGGGAGAGGAAAAAGAAAACAGAGTGAGAATGTAAAAAGAGAAAAGTAGGGTTAGGTATTTTAAAAAAATAATAATAGTGAAATGTACATCCGAAATGTGTTTTAAACAGAGACAGAAACTTTCTAAAAACTAAAAAACAATAGCTCCATGAACAGAGAAAATCATAAATTTTGATTTCCTATGGAGTTGTCTCTGGTGTTAGCTAGGAAGATATGACTTCCACATAAAATTTATCTGATGGTTGAAGTTTTCGTAATGTGGTTCCTCCATGTGTATTCCCTACTGTTTAATAAGGGCTGAGGTCATACTGTAGACAGCTGTATGTTCTCTCTCAAGTACTTAGCTGTCTGTTTTCACAATATGTCTAGGAACAGAGTATCTTTGAAACGACTGTGTCTATGTCAAAGTTCTTTGAAGTCGGTGGACAGGTTAAAAAATTGTGGACAAGAAAAGGGGAGGGATAGATAGACATACAATATGATCACTTAAATTTTACTTCTCTAAGAAATCTCACTGGGAAAAACAAAACAAAACAAAACAAAGCAAATAAACAGAAAACCAATAGCTTGCTGGAGACATCTGAGAAACAGTGAGAACATTTCCAGACAAATGTATATCACAGGACTAACAGAAAACCAATAGCTTGCTGGAGACATCTGAGAAACAGTGAGAACATTTCCAGACAAATGTATATCACAGGACTAACACTTTGTGCTGGTTTTGGCTGGGATAGAGTTAATTTTCTTCACAGTAGCTAGTATGGGGCTGCGTTTTGGATTTGTGCTGGAAACAGTGTTGATAATTCAGGGATGTTTTCGTTACTGCTGAGCAGTGCTGACACAGAGTCAAGGCCTTTTCTGCTTCTCAGTCCACCCCACCAGCAAGTAGGCTGGGGGTGCACAAGAAGTTGGGAGGGGACACAGCCAGGACAGCTGACCCCAACTGACCAAAGGGATATTCCACACCATATGACGTCATGCTCAGCATATAAAGCTGGGGGAAGAAGAAGG
>NW_008795373.1:1149082-1169235 GCF_000699145.1 Aptenodytes forsteri | reverse complement strand
TTTTCTCACTTTTACTCTTCCGATTCTCTCCCCCATCCCACCGGGGACCGAGGGGGAGAGAGCGAGCAGCTGTGTGGTGCTTAGTTGCCGGCTGGGGTTAAACCACCACAGCCCTTTTTTGCCCAACGCCCAACGTGGGGCACGACATCTTTGAGAGTAAATTAATCTGACCAGCGACAACCCTTCATGCCCCACGTTGGGCACCAACGAGACAGTAATTTTTCCTGGCTTGATAGAATTTTGTTCTAAAGTCTTTTTTCTGACACTCTTTCAGATACTTCACTGTTTATCTGTCTGTCCTGATGACTCTGGTGCGAGTGAGAAGTTGTAGTGAGAGGGATGTCCTATTCATAACTTGACCTGGTATATGACAACTTTCCTAGTAAACCGCTGGTGTTCGTGAGGGGGCAGTGTTCTGACATGGGCATTAAAGCACTTGTAGGCAATGATACAGTAGGTTTTGGGGGGCTATGGCATATCTATAATACTGTTACTCCCTGATTGTGACACAAGACTAACAGATTTTGGATGAAGCAGAGCAAACTAGAGGACATAGTTATGCCCCAGTCATTTTAATTTTCTTTTTTTTTTTTAATTCCTCATTGGAAGAAAATCTGAATCATTAAAACATGTGTCTGAAAACAGAATTTTATGGGAATGCTTATAGACATGCTCCATAATCTGGGTTTGAACCTGTTTAACCTTGCTTGGGTTGTAGGAGACCCAGGCTCAAATTTATATTTCCCATGATAATGAGATGTTCTTGACTTTGTGAGATTGAAAACAGTTTTCCATATGATTCTTTTTTTTCATTAGCAGTATCCAAAACACCACATTATAGTTTATCTTTATCTCTGATCTCAAAAGCTTCACAGGCCAAAACAGAACTGAGATGAGGAAGGAAACGGGGAATGATGATGAATATCTCCAATTACTGCACATAAGTTTTGTGAAAGTCAGATGCATTTCTGTAGTGTCAAGAGTTTAGTTTGAAACACCTGATAAACGCATCAAGTACAATCCATTTTTCTCCATTAGAACAATCACGCTGTTAAGACCACTGATAAGGTATTTGTCTGTCGGCAGCTGTCAATATGTACAGCTAGTCAAATAAGCCCTGACAAAATAAAGTTACACAGAAACACATAGTTCATCGAGCCCAACTGTCTCATTTCAAACCTCTTGGGTTTAACAAGCTTTCACTGACTGCAGCTCTCAGTTTGCAGGGAACACTTTTTTAATTCCTGGTAGATCTGCCATAGGGACAGAGACCTCACAAACTATGAAATATTCAAATCAGATTCATACAGCTGCTCAAAAGCCAAGTCCTCTGCAACTGCCCAGTGGAAATGACAGTATCATCAGTTTAACAGCAGGGATTATTTGGGAAATTGACAGGAACACCAATTGCCCTAAGCAGCTACAGTATCCAAGACCTACCACTAGACATATAGGGAGAGCAAATGTTTTTGATTCAATCTGGACAGGAAACTAACATTCATTTAAAATTTCCTGCAAATTAAAATCCTTACTTTTTAGCAAGTTGTACACTTGAACTTGTTCCATTCCCAGTGCTTCCTAACATATACTATGCCTGAGAGAGCCATCCACAGAGAGTATGTATGCAGGGATGTCCAGCTGAGCCAAAGTTATCTAGGCTGCCTGCTATAATAATCAGTATTTTAAAATAGATTTTATTTCCTTAGAGCTACACTCATCACTTCCTTATCCTTCCGCACTTTGAGCAGAAGCATGATGAGGATCACACAGTCCATCCTAATGACAGTTTACAAAGTGTGGTCTGTACCAAATTCAGAAGAATGACATTTGTGAATTCTATCACAGACCTGAGCAAAACATTATGGCTAAGTTTTATGACCACAGGAATAGTCCCAGAATCATTGTTGCTTATTTGCTTATCCTCCCTCTCTAAAACAGTAGCTGTTGGGCTGACTTGTACAAGTATTGAACTGTAGTACTGTTGCTGATGGCTCAGCTGCATGATCTAAAGAAGTATGAACACAAATTCAGAATTTGTCAGCTGTTAGAATTATCGGTTCTCAGAGGGCATTGTGAAAATCCAGCCTCTAACTATATTGTGTCCAAGAGTACAAGTCTAGAGAGCATATGCAGAACTGGAAGTAGTGTTCTAGAAGTAAGAACTATAATATCCTTTCAAATTCAGATTAAATTAAGATAAAACAGGTTTAAAGGTTCTCCAATTAAAATAATACTGTGCAATATAATAAGATTAAAAAGATTGTTACCTTGCAAGTATGTCAGTTATCCCAAAGTAGCCCAATTATAGACCAAAATTTGGCTTATTCCTGTCCCTATAATAGAATGGTATAGATCAGAAAGTCATTAGTTGGAGACACATGAGTAAAATACAGCAATCACTATTGCTGTCCAGCATCTCCAAAAAAGTTCCTACAATGACAATGTTCTCTTAATGCTAAAGCTATTCCTGTGGTCATTCAGTGTTCATACCTGTAGATTTAAAAACACAAGCAACAACTACGTAGATTTTTTTTATTGTAAATCCAATGTAGTTTTTAAAAAAATGTTTATTTCTCAGACACAAGTCAGTTCAAATTAAACTACGCATTCACAAAAAAATGGTGGAGTCAGGACATACTCATAAAACAGTGAAAATAAGTCTTCTTGTATGGATTTTGTCCCATCTGTCTGTATCCATCTGTTGTCTCTCATCCTATTTTTATACTTTTCATAGCAGAGACAGGTTTGCTTCATTATTGATCCGTATGTATCCAGGACTGAGCACAATGGGGTTCCAGTCAACAATCAAAATTTTGAGGCACTGTGGTTAGAAAATACATCTATAATACATGAAGAGGCATCATTTATGAAAATGAAGTGAACAGAGAAAGCAAAAGAAAATTACATAATTGAAAAGCACCAGGGAAGGATGGATTTTACAACTATTGGTTAATGAGCTTAACAAATTTGCTCAGATTCCATCTCCATCCATAACATGCTAAGTAAAGGTATAGCTAGAAGAATGGTAGAAGTAAGGACTGTGTTCTTTAACTTTTTTCAGTTACACTGTACGAAAAGATTGATAAATGTGATCAGGTGTGACAGAACTAAGAAGACAAGAAATAGACACTAAAAAATTTAAGCTGCTTGCCTTTATGTTGCAAGAATGTTGAAAATAATTGGAATACTTCAAGAACAAAAAAGATGGGAGTAAAAATGAACATCTAGCAGTGCATATTTTCAATAGGCTGTGCAAAGACTATGGCATAGTGTACCATCCAAGTAAATTATAAGATTATTTGGACTAATGTCTTGGTAAAATTGATGCAAACTTGCACAGAGAAGCATATACTGGATATGAAATATGAATTAAAATACTGGACAAGCTAGGTATAGAGCTTAGCAACAGCAGCTCTTCAATGACTCTTTATCATCCTTCCTCCTCCTTTAACGCCCATTTCCACTGACTGAAAAGCACTGATATAGAAGGAAGATTATTTAATGACTAAAGAAAGCAGACTTGCTTCACTTCTTTTTTAGATACCTGACATTTTTATTAATTTGTTAAAAATTATTTAATCTGTGTTTAATTTCATAAGGAATTAAAAAGAATTGCACAACTATTGCAGAAGATGTAAATAGATAACAAGATGATAGCAGATAACCAGAATATTGATTATAAGCTTTTGAAATTCCTTGCAAAAATGTAATTTTAATAAATAAATGAAGGAAGCATAAAATGAATAAACTTGAAGTACAAGCAGATATATCAGGAGACTGTTTTGACTGAACAGGGAATTCACAACTAAGTCTCAGTGCAAAAAATGGTGTATCATGAGGTGGAAGTGAGGATAAGCTGCAGAGGAGGAATACAGAAATATTGCCAGAGTATGAGGGATGGTGTTAGGAAAGCCAAAGCTGAACTCATGTTGAATCTGACAAGGGACATCAAGAACAAGTAGAAAAGCTTCTACTGCTATATTAATAGTAAAAGAAACAAGAAAAATGTAAGGCAGGTGATTCAGTGACAGTGGATGCAGCGAAGGCTGAGTACTCAATACCTTCTTTACTTTTGTCTTCACAAACATAGTCTCTCAGGCTTTTGTGCCTAGAAACAAGGTTCAAGGAAGAGGGGAAATATCAGTGCTGCAAGAAGATCAAGCCAGGGATCTCTTGAGAAATCAAACCTCTCCCAAGTCTATGGAAATCACAAGGATGCATCCAAGGTTGCAAAGAGAGCCGGCTGATGTCATTGCAAGGCTATTGTTTCTCAACTTTGAAAGGTCCTCAAATAGAGAAAGACAAATGTTGCACAAATTTTCAAAAAGGTCAAGAAAAACAGTCCAGAAAACTACAAGGCAATCAACCTCAATTCATTCCTGAGAAAAATCATGGAACATGTCCTCTTGGAAGCCATTTCTGGACATGTGAAGCAGGTGACCAGAAAGAGCCAGCATGGATTCCCCAAGGACAAAATATGTTTGACCTACTTGATTGCCTCCTGTGATAAAATGACTAGCCCTGTGGATGAGAGGAAAGCAGTAACTGTTGTGTATCTTGACTTTAGCAAGGCTTTTGACAAGGTCTCCTCCATGTCTTTAAGTTGGCATGTTATGACCTACTGAACTACTAGATGAACTACTAGGTGAACTACTAGATAATAAAGGATAATAAATAATGATTCAGACTCTACCTGGAGGCTGGTTACAAGTAGAGTTTCTCAGCTGCCTATTCTGGGACTCATCCTGTTTGATATCTGCAGGAAAGGACCTGGGGGTCCTAGCTGACAGTAGTCTATACATGAGTCAACAGTGCACTGTAGCAGTAATGGAGGCTAACAAGATACTGGGCTGTATCAAGAAAATCATACCCAATCAAGGAAGTGATGATTCGTCTTTTCTTTGCACTTATTCGACCATACCTGGAATATTGCTTCCAGTTTTGGACTTCCCAATACAAGAAGGATGCTGATAAAAAGAAGTGAATTCAGCTGGTGGCCCCAAAATGGTCAGGGCTTGAGCACTCACCCTTTGAGGAGAGGCTGGAGTAGTTGGGATTTTTCAGCATGAAGAAGAGGTGGGTTTGGTGGGGTGTAACTGCAGCCTTCCAGTACCTATGGGTAGCTCACCAAGAAGATGAAGCCAGTCTCTTTACTTAGGTACACAGTGAGTTGAGGAGAGGCAGTGGTCATGAATTGAAATGGGGAAGTTCTGAGTGAATATAAAGAAACAAATTTTCACTATGAGAATAATTAAGCATTGGCACAGGTCACACAGATAATGTCCTAAGCAACCCAGTATGAATTCAGCATTGACCCTGCTCTGAGCAGGAGGTTGGACTAGAGACTTCTGAAGGTCCCTTCCAATCTGAATGACTCCATGACTCTTACATATTTTGGGATACTGAAGACACAGCTCTATAGAAAAAAGACAATAAAAATAAAATTGTACTATATGCATAGTACCTGTTCTTCTGCAGCAAAATGTTCAGAGATCCCTAAAAATTGGAGGAGCAAAAGGATGTTAGCACTGTGCTAGGCAATAACACAAGTTCATATGTGAAAGGCTTCAGGTTGAAAAGAAGAAAAGTCTAAGAGCACTCTAGATGTTCTGGAAGAGAAATATATAATGGAAGTAAATTATATGGGAATAGAAGATGAACTGAGAGGACCTTGAGTACTATTCCAAATTGTAAATCCTAGTAAGTGTAAGTCATTAGACTGACAGCAAAAGCAAACTTAAGGAGGAAAGGTGTAGCAAATGGGTTTCATGGAGATTTAAAAAAAAAAAAAGAAAAAAGATATGACAAATTATAACTGAGAGAAGTGTGGGTTGTTTGGGTGGGTTTTTTGTTTGTTTTGTCTTGTTTTTAAGTGGACACCTATTTGCTTATGAGACATTAAAGCAGCACAGAGGATAGGCAAGGTGCAAGTCCAAAAGATAGGGTATATGGTCAATCACATTAGAGTGGATGTAACAAGCTGTCCGGAGAAAAGCCTGAATGCAACTCTACAAATTCAGCAGTGCTGTGTAAGATGTAAAGACTACTGAAAGGAGAAAAATATAATTTTAGGCCAGATGAGGTCTTCTAAGAGAACAAGACCATTAAAAGATTATGGTATTTTTCAATCATTACTTTGAAATATCTAAATAGGGTCATTATAAAAAAGAAGGGAAAAGTGCTTTATCTTAAATTTGATTTTTTTGTTTGATGAGAATACTGAATTTAAAATACAAACTAATAAATACAGTCAGTTATTCCAGGAACTTAAAAAATCCTTTGGAGTTGAAAGATTATAATCACAATACCAATTCTTTGTGACGCTTTGGCACTGCGTGCAAATCACAGTCACATTAGATACATGGAAAGCTGTCTCTGTCATAAGCCATGTGTCCTTTCCTCAGTCAGCTTTGCTGGGCACTTGAAAATACTGGAGAATTAATTAATTTTCCAAATTCACCAATGCTTTTTTCTAAGTTAGATTCACATTAAGACTCTTTTTCTTGTGAAAATCTGTGTGGCAAGAATTATAACTTTTAACAGTACTCCTCCTACTGCTTCTAATCACAGTAGTAATTAAGAAAAATCATACCCAGGTGAGACAGTGAATGTGAGGACTTAATGTTTGTTATTTACTAGGTTTTCTGACAGCACTGATAACAGCAGTAGATAGTACATTAATATTTTTAAACTGGAAATATTCAGCTGCCAATTTTCGTATCTGCTAACCATGAGAACGTCACATCATGCTTTCCCTGTCAGCTCTGCTCACATGCACTACCGCACTGAGTATTGTATTCACTCTATATACCCAGGGCTACTCAGAAGTGGAATGATTTTGTCCAGTTTGGTGGAAGACTGATTAAAATCACAGACCTTATCAAAGCAGTAAAACATATCTCCAGATCTTTCCATTCCCCGTGGCTGCTGCCTCCCACTCCTATCTTCTGCAGGGAAACTGTCTCCTTCTAATTGCAGAACTAATAGTTAAAATTTGGAAACATACCCCTGAATACCAATTGAGTCCTTAGCTGCTCAAGCCACAGCTTAGCTGGTAAAGTCAGTCTGACTTTTTCATAAAAAGTGGGATAGAAAATTGGCATAATAAGAAATAGAAAGGACATTTCCAGGCACAATTTAGTTCAAATGAAAACAAATACAGCAAAATGTTGCAGACAGTAAAAAAAAAAAACCTTAGGTAATTAGAAATGAAGCAAGATATTCTGACCCCAAGAGCAGTTTACCCACACAAACTCAGAATCAGCAGAATGTTGCCACCCAGTTATAAAATATTTTTATTCTATTTATCCTCAAAATGTCACCATGCAGATACTTTGGAAGGATGGAGCACAAAGGATATGAGTAATGTGTAAGAAACACAACCTATCTCCCAATCTTTTTCTATATACTATTTCTGAAAATGTCACTACCATGCTGAGTCTACTAATAGGATCATTAGCTCATCAAGTCAGGCTCAGAATCTAAAACTGAGAAATGAGACACACTCACAAAATATCTCCGAAGAAATAGCTAATTAGGTGGAAGATGGCATGGTCTTGGCTCTGAAAAAGGTCAAACTAAAAGTAAGGCTTACAGGGTAGAATCTTAACAACGAAAACATACTTTTGAAATACCAGGAAATAGGAATGCAATGGATTAACATCCTATAGCCTCTCACATGTAAAGTGGTACGTGGAGAACCAGATATGAGACACAACAGATTTCTCTCCCTTGCCCAAATTATCATACAGTTCTCCAAGGCTGCTGTTTTCCATGTTGGAGGTACATGCCTAGCATACAACCAGCGACAACCACTGCCTCCAAGGCCTTTTCCCAAGTTCTATGATTTTGAGATAGCTCTTGTTGCTGTCAAGTGTTAAGAATACAAACTTGACTTTCCTCACAGGGAAAAAAAAAAAGGAAGGAAATTTGGGGTAGTTAGTTAACATGAAAATGGACATTACACAATGGGCCTGGGAAAGTGTATGCTATCCTCAGGGTTATTAATCTGGGCTACAGTTACACTTACGCTGTCCACCTTAGTAAATCCACACCTGTTTCCAGTCACAAATCAGTTCAAATTTACACTGTATCTATCTATCTATCTATCTATCTATCTATCTATCTACCAATATGTGGATGCATAATACATTCAAAAGAAAACCCCAGCCAGTCATAGAAACTTAAAAATTTTAGGTAGTGAGGAGTGAAACAAAATATTCTAAACATCGGGAATTATTTCAATACGTAAGAGATGGCAATTTCAATATACATGAGATGGAGTAGGAGATTCAAGGAAGCCTATTTTTATTCACTATAAAATGGGGAGGTTGGGGAGAGGAATACAGCAGAAGCAAAGACTACTTTTCTTTTTAAAGCAAAGATGCAAAGGGATTACAGGGAACACAGGATTTTAATTGACTCCTCAAGTCTGAGATGAGGGAATAGGAGGATGGTGGTTCCCGATCTTCTCCATTTGTGAGGAAGTCAAATGGGGGAAAAAGACAGACAGAAAGAAAAGGGATGTCACTAATACCAGTTGCCATGGGACATTCAAATACAGGCTAGAGACCTGTGAGAGGCTGATACCAAAGCATGGACAGAAAGGTTCTTAGGGGACATCTCCAAACTGCCAAAATTTAAGAAAGACATCTTTAAAATAAATATTCTCCTCATTCATCTCTCGGCTTCATCAGACTTTGTATGGGCTGAGCAGGAATCCTGGAAACTACAAGTGAGGTTTACACAATAGAAAGGGTGGACAACGAATTCTTGGAATTGTTAACTGAAGACAGAAAAAATAAGAAGTTGTCGAAGCATCATATGTTTGAGATTCACTTCTCCATAAGATAGCAAAAGAACGCAGGCTTAATTTAAACTAAATAGGACTCGCAAACAGCTGTAGAGAGCCTAGTGCAACCCAACACATTTCCTCACTTACATGAAGAAATGAGAAGAGACAGGAACATTGTGTGTATAAAAGGGCCAGAAACTGCCAGAAAACTTCCAATTCAATCCCATGCTGACATTAGCAAAAAGCAACAAACCCAAGTAGACAGTATAACAACCAGTTTATGATTACACCTCTGTTACAGCAGCTGGCAACATAGCCACTGCAGTTAGTAGAGAAGCTGGAAAATGTTCAAGGATTGAAAGAGGCACAAGCACAGTACTCACATGCTGTCACACAAGTGGAAAACTGTGGGTAAATATAAAAAAGAAGCTGCAAGGAAATGGCAAGGCTTGCAAACAATGATTGACCTTGTCATCAGAGTTAGTCGTGAGTACCTGTGCTAGGTCAGCTGAATTCTCAGCAAGTGGGAGATTTATGTATATATAAACAATATCTGGCTACATAAATATGATGAGGGTGACATGGTACATGGGCAAAACAAACAGCTTAGTAATGTTGTTTATACCCCTGGAAAGAGAAGTCATTATAATGCAATACATTAGTGGGGACTAATAACTTTGAATATCTACAGTATGGGCATCTGTTTCTGAATTAGTTGCATAGAGTCTCTATATACTCACTGGACACAAAGAGTACTTGTCAAATGTGAGCCATATCATCCCAAAACAGACAACTTAAAAAGGCCTTCAAATTACCCTGCAAATATAGATTTCTTTCCTGAAAGGGTGCTTTAAATATAGACCTTTGTAAACTGACCTAAACTGTATCAAAGCCTGAGGTAAAACTATTTAAGATTCCTAAAACATATTCAGTTGATTAAACACTGTAGCCTGGTGCCGTATGAGACTCTTCTGACAATAAAGTTAATAGAATCTGGACAGCTTTTCAGCTCACCCTAAAGAAGACATGTAGGTCTCGATTCAGTTGGCCTCATATAAACACCTAGTATCATCTGATGCACACTAAGTTATATGAAACATCTAAAAACTGCTCACAGATACAGCAGAGAACCTAGAGGAGTTCCATGTCCTTTTAGAGGGACCACTGGGGGCTAGACAGGGCTTGATAGAGCATCTCAGGTAGCAGGAAACATCTACCTGTGGGTAACCAAAGCAAACCCTTAGGCAAACCTGAACTGTGCAGGCACAGAGCTCAACTAGTATGGTATAATTATGTCATTATTATTACTCTCTGTGTCCAAAACAGGTTGGCACCTGTTGTAAATAGTCTCTGATCTATGCTATGTTTCAAAACATGCCTGGGAATTATTCAGGTGAGCACTGTTTGGAATAAGCTAAAACCAGACCGAGGACAATTTAATAGTGTGGATGACTAACATCCGATACCAGAGCCCACAACTTCTCTCTTGTTTAATTTGCTCGTATAGATGTAGCTAGTGGCAATCAGCTTTCTAGACTCCAAGGACTACATCAACTATTTCTCTGTTAACTGTAACAGGAGCTTAAATGTTAGTTCTGATGAAGGTAAACATATATATACCTTATGAACAAATAGGCTTAAGTATCTTAATCTAAAGCTGAATTTCACTGCATAAGTTTTTAGCCCCTCCTACCACACTTTCTAGATGAATTATTAAAAAAGAGAAAAAGAACTAGTAAAGAAAATGTATAATACATTTCATCAACTTTGATAAGAAAATGGAGCACTGATGGTCATGAACGCATGTCTTCATCATGCAAAAATGTTTCTGAACAACCAAAGAAATGAAGAGTTTGTAGAAAAAATAAATAAAAGTACAAAATTATTAACATTTATTATCAGGTAGAATCTGGCAGAGTATGTGGCTTTGGGTATCTCTCATTGCTTCGTACATCTTTTATCAGAAAAGGAAAGTCAATCCTAGAAGAAGTGGAGCTGCTGCTGTAATGTGGATGTGCTAATACTTTTCTTTGTTGAGCAGTGAGATCAATACAAAAAAGAAAAAACAGACACTTTTTAAGGAAAAACTGATTGCACTTAAATCCAGAGTACAAAAATTTCTGCTCAGATATACCAATAAAAACATACTACCTGAGTCGAAAAGATGCTTACAGTAGCAATTGCCTTTTCTAAGTTTTCACTTAAACAATTAACTTCAAAGGAATTTTAGGAGTTCAGAAAACAACTTCAGCTGCCCATTGACTCTGACAGAGATTATGGCAAAATCCACTTCCCAATCGTAGCAAGTACTGACTGTTTGAAAAGCACACAGCATTGCCTTGTGACGTGGAGCTTATAAAAAGTCTGACAGTACAGAAGACAAAGTGTTCTTGTAGATGATTCCTTATTAGCTAGCATGTAACTGTTAGAAATGCTGATGATGCAGCATTGCAGATTAAAATCACAGGTTTTGTAAAGCTGAAACATCTGGACTCTTTAGTCAATGCAGTGAATTCAGTGTCAGATCACAATTAAAACATATTGTAGGACTAGTATATGATAAAACCCACAAACTTAACAGAGAGAATTGAGACCCTGGCAGACTCATTTGTCCTAGATGCAGAACACAAACCCACTCCTGACACTTACATACCTATTCAGTTAGCCACAGTGAAGACAACAAATCATTCTTATTCAGGAAATCCAATTTTCCTTGATCACCAATTGAGATGAAAAATATTGAGTACATGATAGTGGTCTCATGCAGTCTGTAGTAGCCTCCAAGTGACCACATGCTTCAGCAGGTCTAGACTGTATATTTACAATATCTTGAAATCATAAGGAAGAGGGAAATTTAGAGAAAAAAATCTTATACATTATGCAAACCTCTAAAAAGATTTAATTTTATATCACCCCAGCCTAACAGTACCCTAAAGTACATATTCATGTTATCCATTCAGTGCCTGTAAAACTGAGACTCATCTTTCTTAACTTTAGGTGTCTGAAGGCTGGTTTTAAAATTAAAGTTAATTGTCTAGGCTATATCCTGGAGAATGACAAAAATTTATAGTAGATCATTCTTTCCATCTATTTTAACCTCCTATTTTAAGATAGGATGGACTGAGTTCTAACGGCATTTAACTCTTGTTGTTCAATAGAAAGAGAAGTCTGATGACCTCCTTAGACTAGATGCCTAATTTATAGGTGGCCAGAAACTGAATTTCATCCCCACACGTGTTTGTAAAAGAAGATTCAAAACTTGAAACTATATAATGAATTTTCTTGTCTTTATTATGCAGAAAGACCAAAAGCACTGTTGTCTTGAAAGCTGCTGCTCTTGGTGGTGCTGCTGTATGCTCTTCAAGCATTAGGTGGATGGCTGGAACACTTGCCCAGGAACTGGGAAGTCTGAGCTTAGCCAGCCATTCTCAGGATAGTGTCAAAAACAACAGTTGTTCTGGGTAGTTGAACCCTTCTCCTCAGATGTTAAACATAGTCAAAACCTACAGAATTCATGGGCCCAGAAGAACGAGCCATTTCTGATCTTTTAATGAAAAAGTTTTCTAAAGTAAAAATGTATAACACAGGGTTGGAGGTGGGGACCATAATCCTGTGTCTTTCTCCACTTGATTTCACTAGTTGATGGGCCACAAAAATTAGAATTCTGCATTTGTGTTCTCCTTTTAAAAGAAAAAAAATATTTTTAAAGAGGGCTCTGGACACTCCAATATAATATTTAGCTGAGCAGTGCTAATATCTCAGGGAATGTGCATATGTCTGTGACAATAAACAGCTTCAAATGGCAAATCTCTACTCAGGCTGGCAGAATGCAAAGGTGCTGCACTGGGTTGTTGGGAAGCTTTCTGTTTCACGGAATGTTTATACACTAATAACAAAGAGAAAAGTAATCAGATTTCTCTATTCTGAAGGTGTGAAATGAAGCTGAATAGCAATATGTGCATACTGCAGAAAGGAACAGAAGAAACATATCACTTCAAGTGTACAACACACTCAGCTTTACTTCATATACGTGAAGTACACCAGCAAAATGCAAACTATTTGGCTATGGTTGGCTAGGCTTAAATTAAAATTCATCAATTAACTTTTGCCAGGACATGAAAACAAAACAAAACAAAACAAAAACCAACAAAAAACCCAGAAATCATCTCAGACTTATACACTTAATAGGAAAATACTGCATGCATCAAGAGAAATGTAGCAACTTGAACTGCATTTTGAAAGGACAAAAAGGATTTCCTTGACAAAAGAAATCCAAATGAGTCCCAATGCTTGCTGTTTTGGTGGCAGAGGACAGTGTCAGTTCCACTGATCTGAACACAACTAATACAAACTATTTAAAACATGTTCAGCATTCATTTGTGGCTCCTCAATTCTTATAAAACTTTAGTCATAACTTGGACCCACCTGTAAGTCTGGATTTTCATTGAAAAGGTGTACAAATCCAATAGGTTTGCTGTAGACAGGAAAGCAAGGAACAATGGCATAACTTTTGTTATTGTTGTTCCTACTGAAAGTTCACAAAAAATTTCAGCAGTCAGAAAGTGAGATATCACTCAAAAGTTATGAGAATTATTTCATTTAAAAAAAGAAAGAAAAAGGAAGCTCTCTGCTTTTTCATCTTCTGGAGATTAGAAGAGAGAACAGCAGTATCTTCAAGCTTGAGGAAAAAAACTGTTTAGAGAGCACAGCAAGTACAAGCTTAACTGTATAGCTATAGAATTTGCTACAGAAACAGAATGCAAAACTTGCCTGGCCTTTCGTCAATAGAAGTTCCTGGAAGAATGTTTCAATTGAATATCAATAAAAAGATTTTCTTAGTCTTTTGCCCTTTACCTAAAACATATTAGCTATGTCAAAATGTCATAAAAAGAACTGGCCTTTTGAAGTTAAAAGAAGATAACTTTAAAAGCAGCTCAGGTATACTTTGAATCCATGTTAGAGAATATTCCTAGGTCTGCAATCCAATGTCAGCAAATAATAGCAGTACAAAAAGTAGGGTAACAGTTGGGAATTCAATGTGTTTTGGAAAAGAGGATAGAAGAACACTGCAGTGTTGAACGTCGCAAATTATAGTGGGATTATATTCAGGCTGGGTAACACCTTTTACATTTGTTTAGTTAATTCTAATTACCATAGTAAGATTGTTACCAAAATTTAGGAATTCTTAACAGTAGAAATCCAGAATGACAGTAATACAAAGGAAGCACTTTATTACTCATTTCATATCCACAAATTCCTTGGCCTGGCAGAGCAAATGAGCAGCAGATGCTAAAGCTATATCTTGGGCAAAGTGATAAGGAACCAGTGTTCAAAAGTGTCCTTCTATAATTCAATTCAAACTATGCAATTTACATATTCATTTAAATCTATATATGGTCATACCATCCACAAAGTGTTACGATATCTTATTCTATTTAAGGGATCTTAAAGTATCTTAACAAAACCTGTGGTGTGAAAACAGCATAGCCTGCACATGTCATTTCAAGATAAACACATTCCAAACCAGGAAATCAACATGTCAGAAGAATTTATTAACTAAACAATTTAACAAAACCCAAGTATCTTCTTCAGTGTCAAAGGCAAATTATTTTTAGTCCCATATCCAGCCAACTAACCAACTTTCCATCCATCTCAGTCTCTCAGAAGAGCAAATTAGTGTGAGAGGACAGGCCCCTTGCACTGGAACTCAATAATCTATAACAGATAAATACTGAAATTGTTTTAACCCAGGCCAACCAACACTTTCAAATAACAGGTGTATTTGAGAAGGTAGCCTGGGCCAAGAGTCATTCTCATTAGACATTTTGCATGTGGCCACCCTGTTTTAGAAGCTAAGAGAGATTAGTCAAATGAATGTGCTGCAATTTTGCCATTTGGCTTTAAGGCCAGAAAGCAAGTCTTGGCACTGTTTGGTAATTAAAATAAACATAGCCACAAGCTATAACACTTTCTATTTATACTCCCACGGTTTTCACCATTGCAAAAGTATCAGCATCTATGGATATGATTTTTTTATCAAAAGACTGTTCACCTCATTAGGTCTAGATTATAGAACAACTCCTTGTTAGAGAAGTTGGTTTTGAAAGTTTTCAAGGGACTCTGATGAGTAAAAAGGTATGGCATGTGTCATCTCTTCTTGACATCAACCATCCAATTATTTCAGGAAGGAAAGAAATCTGTTGTGAAGCATATATACGCATTATAAATAGTGGGCTTGAATCTGATCTAACCCAGAGAAGGATTTAATAGCAGTGTTTCTTAAGAGAGAGAGTCAAGCAATTGTACAAGTAGCAAGAAGTTGAGTGTGTGTATATATATCTCTCTCTCTGGGAAAACTCAAAGCCAGTCTTAAAAGTGTTACGTGGCTCCTCAGAGAGTTAACAACTCCATCTGTTCTGCCATTAGAAGATCCAAAGGCTTAAGAGGTGATAGAATAGTGTGCCTCATTATATGGCCTGGAAGATATAATAAATCTTCTTATGTATCTTTGACTGCAATGATAAAATGCCATCAAGTTGCCTTGATTTCCTGAGGCCCAAAAGAACAGTACACTGGTATTTGTATATCATGGGAAAATATTCTTGTGGGTATGCAAGCAGATTTTCCTCACAACATGAATTTAAAGTTTACTGTTAAAGCAGTTTGTAAGTTTTAATTAGTCTTTTTTGAGACAAATCCATGCATGAACTTCTGCTTGTAAGAACTCCTTTTTTGATAACATACATTTCCCACCATACATACTAACACCAAGAGAGCGAAAGAGAGAACAGGACACTAAGAAGCAAGTACATGTGAGTACTGACTCTGAGACAAAACTATAGCTAAGACTAATGTTAGGTCACTGCAGGCAAAATTAGCGCAACAAAAAAACCTATCTCTCTACTAAAGATTCACCTTGCCATAAGAAAAATAATAGGAGTACATAAAAAACTGTGGTAACTGAAATAACATCATGAAAGCTTTTATAAGAACATTGAGGACTAGTTGAAATGCCTGCTTTGACCAGAAAAATTACTTTTAAGACTTCTTAAGGGACCCTATTAACTAAAGTCACAGAAGCATAGTACCACTCAGAGAACCCTGATGGAATTCTCCCCTCTGCTGAGAAAAGTTGAAAGATTTATTCAGGAGTTCTGGAGATGCTACTTATGTTTTTATATCCCCAGTATGAAATTTGATTTCTTTATAACTTTTAAAATAAAATTCAGGTTTTGATCCACTATAGTCCCCAAATCCATTTTGTAGTGTTATTTCAGTCAGTTCTCTCCCATCCTCTCTTTGTACAGTAGATTATTCTCACTTGAGAATGACATCTTGCACTTGTTTCTACCAAATGGTGTAATTTTTTCTGAGAGTCATCTCTCTCATGTATTAAGATCATTTTGAACTTTATTTGCATATCCCAACATAGTGACAATCCCTTTGACCTCAGTTACTGGCAGATTTAATACATCTACTCTTTATTCTAATGTTTATTCATAAAAATACTGATAAGTACCACAGAAGATAGATCCTGGCAGGGACTAGCTTGGTACAACCTTGTATTCTGAATATGAACTATTGAAAACTGCTCTTTATATTCAGCTTTCAAACATCTTTGCACCTACGCTATACCAATATTATGCAAATGATGTTTCCATAACAAACTTTTAAGAATGCTACATGAGACAAAACAAATAAAAAACACTCAAAAAAGTGAAGATATATGACAATGGGAACATGTGAAAACAGAAGGAGTATGACTGTTTCTCCTCTTCCCATAAAGTCTCTACCCTGCTATAAAAAAGAAGCCAGATTGGTTTGATACAAATCACACGGGATAAGTCCACACTGGTTGTTATTCGTCATTTTGTTATCTTCTAGGTACCTACAAATTGTCTGATTATTCTTTTACAGTATTTTTCTAGGAAATTAATAAAGCTGATTGATTGATCTGTATTTCAACAGCTCTTCTTTATCTCTTTGTTAAACATAAGGACTCTATTTGCTTTTTTCAAGCCCTAGTATCTAGCAGAACTCCACGGGTTTCCCAAAATAACTGCTCAGAGCTCTGATATTTCATACACTCTTCTTCATCTGACATGGCATTGTTGTCTCAGAAAAGTAAACAAATAGTAAGCTCATGTAAGTCAAATCAAACTTTAGACAGATGCACACTATGAATCTAGAGCATTACGTTCATCTAGAAAAAAGAAAGAGGAAAAAAAAGAGCTTTTCATCAGATTCAGACATTTAGGTTATACATTGAAAAACGTTTCAAGTGTATTGCTCAGACAAGTTCTACGTACATTTTGCAATTTTTAAGTTACAAGGACACCCAGAGGACTAATGGCTCCCACTATTTTGGCATAATAGAGTATGAAGATCCAGGAGATGGTAACACTGGATGGTTTGTTAAATGGATTGAAGAAACTCTTAAACTAGCTCAACAAGAAGTAAGGAGTGAAAGCTAGCAATATTGGGCCTAACAACAACAACAAAATCTGAAAACTGGAATAGTTATGCAAAAGGTTTAATATACATTTGACTGTGGAGTTCCAAGCAAGAAAGTTTCCAAAGAGAATTTTTATACATACATACATACATACATATATATATAGGTACATACACACTTCTACACGGTTTTTAAATCATATCACTTACCTTCTAAATAACACAAGAAAATATGTTCAAGTTCATGAAGAAGAGAGATTAGAAAACCAGGCAAAGAAGTCCTTAGTGTAGGCTCATTTTTGTTTAGTATTTTGAAAAGAGTGAAAATCTTGTAAATACTTGGAGTCCTATTATTTATGTTACTATTTTCTTACCATTGTAAAATCTTGAATTCACAGCCAAAATCAGACCCCATTGTAGGAGGTGTTTTCTATCCACTAGATCATAGACAATATCCCTTTCAAGCAATCTACAGTCTAAGCATATGAGACAGAAGAAGAATGGGAGGGGAAGTTGACACAGAAATGTAAAGTGATGCTCGTCACATCACCTAGTAGATTGACTGTAACATTGGAAATTCAGTCGAAATTTCCTGAATCCTAATGCAATTCATTTTTCCATTGTACCACACTGAATATTTCCTGCTATGTAAGAAAAGTTCAAAACATATGGACTATGTGAATCTTCATGCAGAATATATTTAATTAGCTTTTAATGTCTATTGTTATTTGATACCCAGAGAGGTTTTGTAGTATTAAATTTTATTTGACAATTTGAAATAAATATCACAATCACCAGAAGAAGACAGTTCAAATTTAAACAAAACAAGGAATGCAGTTGAAATATGTTTGTAGTCCAATTTGTATTATACATAATTGCCATATTCTTGCTAGAATGCTTCAGGATAACTTAAGAGACTTCCTTAAGAATAAAGGTCATTAAGCAAGGTAACACATTTCTGAGGGTGCTACATAAGGTGACACACTAACTCGAATCAACAGAAAAAAACTTAGGATAAAGAACCAGAAGAACTTTTATCCTTGAAAATTTTCTCATTGCACATCATAAGGAAAATTTCAGTGCATCAGCCATTAATATTCAAGACAAGCAAAAAATCATTAGAAATGCATTGAAGGTCTTAGACCACACCTGGCTGCAGGTGAATGCTTAGGCAACTTATGAGCCTTATAATGGAATGAGCAAAGGAAAGAAAACTGGTTATAATTTGGGTTTGTTTTTCTGCTTCCATATATTAGAGCTGTGAAGTAAATGAATGCAGTTCCAAATATTTCAAAAATTTCAACATCTACACAGCCCTCTGAGTATCCTGAGGTGAAGTGGGCCATAGGAATAATCTTTTCTATGTAATCAAGTATTTCCTTTGAAAAGAGCTATAAATATGTTACAAGTTGTTACATGACTTTGTTGTGCACTTTGGGAGGTGACCTGTCAATAGCACCTGCTTTCTCTTCCATGTGGTGTGTTCTTTGAGAGAGGGACAGTAAAAGGAGCTCTGTAACACCAGGGCAAGCATGTCTATATAAAGATAAATACTTCATACTTATTATCATCTCCTTTTTTTCTTTTGTCTTGTCCCTCTTGCTTTTACTCTTCTCTCCTCTCTTCATCTCATTCAGAAAATTAGGAGTTCCTCAGCTTCTTGAGAGCAAGAGCAGCGTGCAGAAGGAAACCTATTTGGTGGGATACAGCTTTTGACAGAAGAAAAGACAATTTGGTGTCCTAAAGGAGACTTTTAAAAGATGAACAATCTTGGAAACGTAAAAGTCTAGGAACAGAACAAGAGGGTCAATTCTGGAGTCAGTAAGATTTTTTTCTGTTTTCTACAGGAAGGTAGAAAAGTTGGCTTGTTAACAGAACCAGATGTCTTGGGCATAAATGCCATTAAGGCAGCTCTTGCCTTGATATACTTACTAATGGTCCTTGTACTCTCTTACCGCACTGCCAACTCCAAAAGCTCCAAAATAACGACAATATTTCCAGTTTGCTTTGCCTTTGAGGGAAGACTTTGGGTTTGTTCCTAAAAGATACTATGAAGACTCATCTTCCCCTCATTATGAACTCACTCTGACCACCCTGTGTGTCTGAAGTTGAACAGGTGAATTAAAGTCTGGCTAATTATCCCAAAGAAGGCAAGAAGGGATTCATCAGCTCCATTCACTGTGGAATTTCCCTCTTCTCAATTTTTAGTGAATCCACCAACATTTCTTTCCTGGCCCACATTTGCCCCTACCCTAAGCTTGCCAATGACACATTCCCTGTACACACTTCAGGCACTCCCTCCTCCACATAACATATCCTTTCTGTCAGCTCCAAATGATGACTAGTTGTCACCACCCCTTCTTTTCTCATTTCTCAATCCTGGGAGACAATGCCAAGAGTGACAACTACTTTTCTTTCACAGACTGAAGTATCAGGGGTTGAAAGGGAAGGGAGTTAGAAGACGATAACACCTCTATGGAAATAATGGTATATGCTAAAGATCACAGTGGGAAAACATTGATCTGAAAGCAGCTGTTTCATAACTTCAGAAAATCTGAAAAAAAAACTGGTAAAATTTAATTGCAGTTCTAACAAGGAGTCTGGCAAAACATGAGAACTCTGTCCTAAAGGCACTTCATCCAGGAAATGGATCATCCAGGTGACTCGCAGAGGTGATCAGATCCAGTGCAGGCGCATCCCGCAGCAGCAGTTCTAACAAGGAGTCTGGCAAAACATGAGAACTCTGTCCTAAAGGCACTTCATCCAGGAAATGGATCATCCAGGTGACTCGCAGAGGTGATCAGATCCAGTGCAGGCGCACCCCGCAGCAGAGCGGCGGATGGCAGCGTACAGGGGGGTTTCCTGAGCTGGGGAACCCACAGGGGAGCGCAGAGACCTGCCGGGA
>NW_008795373.1:1132523-1144401 GCF_000699145.1 Aptenodytes forsteri | reverse complement strand
TGCAGCCTGTCAGTACTTCAAGGGGGCTTAAAAAAAAGATGGCGGCAACCTTTTCAGCAGGGCCTGTTGCGACAGGACAAGGGGGAATGGCTAAACTAAAGGCTATGATTCTATGATTCTATGAAATGTTAAAGATTTACTTAATAAGACACTAGGTTGTTTTAGTTTCATACCTGTCTTTCAGTATTAAAGGACAAAATTGAATTGATTTTGAACACGTAGGAGCACATGCACATATATGTGTGTACATATATGTATATGTACACATAAATACACATATATTTGTCTGATGTATGTGCCTCTAATGTTCCTTCTCTTAATTGTTCCTTGTCTCAGTCATATTACTGAATTAAAATGAAAATAAACTTTAGGCTACAGGATCCCCAGGTGAATTAGCTATGAAGCTGGTTATGCACAATCGTTAACACAAAATGTCTCTGCTTCAGGGAAGCTGAGATTTAAATGAATGATAAAATATTTTCAATAATATGAAAATGACACTAAAAACTTGGAAAGACCTTGAGCAACTAAAATAGTTAAATATTATCTGGTTACAGGGAAAGGGAGAATATGCTGAATTCTATTTAGAGTTTTATGTGGGCGGTAGGAGTCTTGTTTTGTTCCTATTTGTTGAAACAACATATTTACATCGCTATATAATTAGTGTTCTCCCTTGGGATACTGTGAGTAGGTTATTTGGATCAACTAAGCAAACCCTTTACAAAATCAAAGGGATTCTTTTGCCACTATAACTACTGGGGGAAACACTCTGTAAGGAAATACTTTTGATCTTTAACTCTGCAAGCTGTTGTTCCAATCTAGAAGAATTTACTCTTCTAAGTAGCCTTCAGGAAGTGATAACTTTCTGATAGATGTTACTTTTATTCTTTTGTAAGGCAATATACTTCTTGGAAAAGATACATTATTTGGGAAAAAAAGACCTACAGTAAATCTATACTCTTATTACAGTTTAACAGCAAAGTGAAATTCTTAGCTATGAAATTAAGTTTTGAGGATTTTTAAACTCTTGGTCTTGATATTACAGGACAACAGTTTCTAAGTTGAATATCTTTAGGAATCAATGTGCTCTTTAAAGTTTTGCTTTGTTTTAAGCCTCAGATGTCAAATATAATTGGCCGGCTGACTACAAAGAAGTATCACGACTTACATATTTTAGAACATTTTTTTGGGCCAAGCTGTAGAAGAACTGAAAAAGAAAACTGCATTTTCAGCCATAAAAATTCAGTGGTTTTCTGGATGTGGTAGAGATTAATGTCTAGAGAAAATAATTATCCTGTACTGGAAGTCCGATAATAGTATATAAGTGAAGAATAAAGGCTCTGCCTTAAAGCCAGTCCCCATCTTTAGGTTTCCTCTGGATTAATGCTTTAGCTGGTTCTTTCTCAGCCTCCTCTCTATTTCGCTAGAATATCTAAAGGTCGGATGTACACTTAAATAGTGTTTTTTATCCAGTCTGTGGAAAATTAAAAGAATTTTTATTGGCTATAAAAACAGAAATGCCAAATAAAGTCTCATCCGGGGCTTCAGAGCGCTCATGAGATCACCCAGATCAGGTAAGTATAGATGCTCTGCTGTAAATGTGTCACACTTTGGCAACATCTTTTCTCTGACAGCAGCATATATATTGGCTCTTCAGGTCAAGCTAAAACAGTTCCTTTGGCCCTGGAACCAGCAGGCTGCCAGTTCAGTGCCTCTAGCGTGTATCTGCAGTGAGTGGAGGGGAAGATCTGTAACACACACTGATGCTGTACTCACTATAAATTTTAGGAAAGGGAGCTAGAAGCTAACCTGCGTTTCAGTTTCTTTGATAACCATATATATACATATATACACGTCATATCTATCTATCTGTCTGTCTGTCTATATTATCTATAATGTTAAAGAGGTATCTTTTGTTCGCTAACATTAATCCTCTGACTGTTCCTAATATGTGGCCTATACCTTGACACTATAATAGTGTATGAGTACTTTTCAGCTCATCCTTGCTATTGGTACTGTATTTTAAAAATAATTGTGCATATAATTACCCATTTTTACTCTTTTTTCATATATGCTTATGCTATTATAAAATCCAATTAAAAAATAGGTGAACTGAAAAGGAAAGATAAACCAATTTAAATTAAATTTCTAAATTAGATATCTAATACTGATAGATTCACTTCCTTTCAAATATAACACTCAACAAAAGAAACAGTAAAAATGCAAATATTGTTTCTTTTTATAATGAGATTTCATTGCACACTAGTTCTTTGCCTAACCCTGGAATTGCCATAGGCATTGCAGTTGCTTACTTGCTCTCCTTCTTTCCTTCTTGTTATTGCTTTCTTTATTAAGCAATACTAAGTGCTTTTGAATACTTAATGTTAAAACATTTAACTTATTTACCTCATTAGATTTCAAGAGAATAAGGCATTTGTTTCATATGATAATGATTTGCCATTTTACAGGGCTAATGTCCAAAGTTCACGAAGCATTTTACATCAGTAAATTGTACATCTTTGCTATCTTTCTGTCTTTATTAAACACTATTAACTTATGTGTTAGGTGAACAAGAACAATGAAGCCAGCTGAAGCCATATTGGACACAGAAAGGATATGCTTATGTTAGGAATTAATTCAGAGTGATTCAAGGGTGTACTTTAGATAGATTTACTCTGGTCCCTTGGACCAAACATCCCCACTGGATATTTCAAAGCTGTCTCAATGATTGGTCATTATTTCTTATCCTCTGGTCTCCATTAGGGGACAGCAAACATTAATCGCCTATGTGGAGAGGAATTTCTCATTTAGTTGCTTCTGACAGAAGTCTGCTTCCTATGTACCAAAATCACTTTGCTAACCAAACCAAAGCAGAGAAAATGGAGGTAGTTGAGATACCTCAAAACTGTGCTACTGCTTCAAAGCAAATCTCTAATATAGGTGTGGATGCAGCTGGAAATACATGTCCAAGGCTCAGACAGAAGCCAGTGATTCCCAGTCTGTGACTGTTGAATAGTAACACAGCAATTGGGAATAAGCTATGATTACAGGTTAAGTTTACCACGAATCAGCCAGTGACATGAACTGCTAAAGCAACTGAAGTGGTTTGACGTTACCAGTAAGCACCTCTCCCCGTTCCACATTTAAACTTCTATTAAGAAAACCACACTTCTGCAGTAAAGTGTCCGGTTGATATTTGTATGAATCATCTACTGTTGCTTCTTTTCTCCTTAATCTTTTTTTTACTAGCCTGTCCTAGACTTGAACTCCTTTAAATAGGATCTTCATCTGTCCTTCTTGAAAGCAAAGCACTTATCACATATGGCGTGCTACCATAAAGAAAATAACAAAATAGATGACATTTAGGATCTAGAGCCAGATAGGGATGTTGCCATTCATTACAATGCCTGATTTATCACTGCAATCTTTGTATTACACAGTGCCATCAATGGTTTTTCATATACAGAGGTGGCTGAGTAGTTTCAAAAAGGACTTTCATTAATAATTGAATCAAGATTGGTTCACTGTATTGCATAAGGTCAGATGATTGATTAACATATGGACAGCAGCTGAGTAGGGGAAACATTTTTAAAACTTCCAAATATTTTCTCTGTAAATAACTATAACTCCTTTGCTGCTCTCCAATTATGGAAGTTTCTGTCACCTACTTAGTAAGCAGAAGCAGTACGATGGTATTTAGATGATCCAGCTATACCATAAATGCCAGTTAGAGGAAGCAATCAATTTACAGTTAGTCCCATGTCTGAAAATAATTTATCCAACTTTCTGATGAAGAGAAGGAAGTGCAAAGCAACAAATGCTTGACAGAGGAAGAAGGAGTTGTATTTCAACGAAATGGGGAGGAAGAATTCAGTCAGCTCTTAACATATTATTTGCTATCTAATTTGTTTTTCAAAGAAGTAATGTTTATTTAACACAGTAGCATTTTACTACATGCGGTGCTAATGGAGGTTAAATAAAAGACACAAGGGCAGCAAAATCCCTCACTTACTTACTTTTCACACAAGGACAAAACTGTTATGTGAGAGAAATGCAGATTAATTTCTCAATCTTCACAGCACTTTTTGACACCACTGGCTATGGGTTACCTTTTAAGTATTTGAAGATTTTAGTAGGGCTGACTGATTTAGATTTGGATCAGTTTAAATCATACTTGTCAGTGTGCTATTAATTTTTAACCACAGTCATTTTTTCCCTGGACCTGTTAATATGCTAGGCAGTCCCAGAAAGCATAAAACTTTGACCCATGCTCTCCAGCATTTGCATACAGCACTTTCTGTAGGTGCTTTATTCTGTAATCAAAATTCTATCTCCTCAACAGCATACAGATAGGGGAATCCACAGACCCAGATAAAAGGGCCTTCAAACTGGCCGTATGATTATCAGACATACATTCTTTTATGTTAACTGGTCTTTTCCTACTCAATTCTGATGAAACATAAATAACTTCAGCTGACTACTAAACTCTGCAGACAACACAATTTCTCTGGAGGTGCAGTGTGGTGGAATATGATTTATCCTTACAACGTACCAATTATTTCCACATCTTTTCTGGACCTTGAGATCTCTTTGGGAACCACATTAGTCAGAGAAATACAGTAAGGCTAAGATCACCATTGCCTCAGCACAATGCAAAACTTTGAGGCCTTTCTGACAACCCGTTTGGGAATGAATGCAGCCCCATCTTTTCAGAATTTCAAAACGGATCACTACACAACCCCAAACTGTCACAAGTTTTCAAGCTGAGACAACTTTGTAGAAATAATAGAAGCTTTTTGTTACCATTGGTCTAACACTGAATTTATTTTTTAAAAGCTTGGTAGAATATACTTGCAGACTTCAAAACTGGCAGACTTTCATTTGAAGACTGCCTCATCTACATGATCTTCTCCAGAAATACTAAACTTTTAGTCCCTCTAATTATGACTCACATTAACTAATCAGTGATATAAAGTCTGTTGAAGGCACGTGTTCTGAGATCTGCAAAGGGTTGGTCGGTTTAAGAGCTCAGCTCTAACAAACATTCCTGTTGGAAGCAGAATTCTTTGCTACTTGAGGGGACTTCTGTGCATGTGTGCTGGGTCGACCTTGGCTGAACACTAGGTGCCCACCAAGCTACTCTATCACTCCCCCTCCTCAACTGGACAGGGGGAGAAAAATACAATAAAAGGCTTGTGGGTCAAGATAAGGACAAGGAGATTATTCACCAATTACCGTCACGGGCAAAACAGATTCAATTTGGGGAAATTAATTTATTGCCAATCAAAGGTCAGAGTAAGATAATGAGAAATAAAAACAAATCTTAAAAACACCTTTCTCCCACTCCTTCCTTCTTCTCAGGCTCAACTTCACTCCTAATTTCTCTACCTCCTCCCCCTGTTTGGCATGGGAGGACAGGGAATGGGGATTGTGATCAGTTCGTTGCATGTTGTCTCTGCCGCTCCTTCCTCCTCACCCTCTTCTCCTGCTCCAGCGTGGGGTCCCATCCACAGGAGACGGTCCTCCACGACCTTCTCCAACATGGGTCCTTCCCACAGTCTAACGGTCTTCATGAACTGCTCCAGCGTGGGTCCCTTCAACAGGGCGCAGTCCTTCAGGAACAGACTGCTCCAGTGTGGTTCCCCCACAGGGTCACAAGTCCTACCAGCAATCCTGATCCAGCGTGGGCTCCTCTCTTTCCACAGGTCCACAGGTCCTGCCAGGAGCCTGCTCCAGTGTGGGCTTCCCACAGGGTCACAGCCTCCTTCAGGCATCCACCTGCTCCGGCATGGGGTCCTCCATGGGCTGCAGGTGGATATCTGCCCACCATTAACCTCCATGGGCTGCAGGGGGACAGCCTGCCTCACCATGGTCTTCACCATGGGCTGCAGGGGAATCTCTGCTCCGGTGCCTGGAGCACCTCCTTCCCCTCCTTCTTCACTGACCTTGGTGTCTGCAGAGTTGTTTCATTCATATATTCTCACTCCTCTCTCTGGCTGCAATTGCGCAGGATTTTTTTTCCCCCCCTTCTTACACGTGTTATCCCAGAGGCGCTACCACCGCCGCTGACTGGCTCGGCCTTGGCCAGCTGTGGGTCCATCTTGGAGCCAGCTGGCATTGGCTCTATCGGACATGGGGGAAGCTTCTAGCAGCTTCTCACCGAAGCCACCCCTGTAGCCCCCCTGCTACCAAAACCTTGCCATGCAAACCCAATGCAGCAGAACAGTCCTACATCTGCATTGGTCAGACTTACAGAAAAGTGAAGCAAATGATGGTGAAACAGATTTAACTCTGGATATATGACAGTATGTATTCAGTTGAGACTTGTAAAAGCAGACTGCTGTCTCAGGCAAGCCCTTTACCATTAATTTTCATAGTCACTTGGGAAACTATTATAGAAAAAGCAGGCAAGCAAATTTCCTGCATGGAAACCTTACTTCATCTGTAGAACTACGCATTTATCCTGGGATATCTGATCAGCATTTAGACTCTGTATTAGCCTTCCTGCTACCAGTGCCCTCAGTTTTTCCTTTCTTCCAAAAGTTCCTTTCTCTGGAAAAGAAATACAATCAGAAAATCAGAGAGCTGTGAAGAACTCAAGTCAATAACTTTTTTCAGACAGTGTTAATAATACTGTAACCACCCAGACAGATTCTTGTTTAACTTTTTCTTTAAAAAAATCCCTTAACACAGATTCCGTATCATTCTCATGCAGTCTGATCCAATGCTTGACCGTATTTGTTGTACATTAAGCAGATTATTTTCCTCTCCTTGAACCTCTGAAAACAAGCAGTTATTTTCCTCTTTATAAAACTGAGATATTTTTAATTGAAGAACTGCCAATCCATTAATGTTGTCTTTTCCAGACCAAACAAACCACATTTTCTAAATCACTTGTGATATTTTCCATACTCTCCAGGCACCTTTTCAATAAAAAAAAGAATGAACTGGATTCAAAAAGTGATTTTTTTCCCTTATCTTAAGTGATTTCTTTTCCATTTGCTATCATTACCTCCTTCATTCTTTCTCTTTTTCTGTGATGTTTACTATTTTCTGCATCCCTATCCAAATCAGGCTTGAATCCTCCTCCATAGTTTATATCTCACATATCTGAAACAAAATATATTAAAAAAAAAGGAAGAATGTCAAGTTGTCCTCACTGCTCTTCTAAGCACCAAACACATCCAAATAATTATTTAAATGAGTAATAATTACAATTATTATTACAAGTTATTACTTCCACCATGAAAACTCACTCTTAAATTTTAGGTACCACAATTATAAGGTTCCATGTTAGTATCTTTACAATCGAAATTTAACATTTTGTCACCCAAATGTGTATCATTCATTATCGAAGGTTTTATCTTTACAAAAATCTCAGTGAAACTTTGATTTTTCTGCCACAAGGCTCCCTGTTGTTAAAATTAGAGCACCTTGCTTTCATGTCTTTCGTTCTTTGCCTTTTTTTTTTTTAATTGGAAATGCTTTGGTGCAAGAATGGTCTCTTACTAGTTTGTAAAGTGCATAGCAGAACGAGGCATTGATCCAACTTGGGGGTTCTCCTGTTGTTGTGTTGCCCGGCAAAATATTTTAGCTCTAAAATCTCCAGTAAAAATATTTCTCTTGCTACTGTCAGTAATAGCTATTTCAGGAAAAAAGAAAACTAAAAATCCAACAAAAAGTAAAAGTAACTTGGTAACACATTCAATCTTTCATCTCAATGGTCAAAAATCAAAAGATTTAATCTGATAGAAGACAAATGGTTTGGGGAAATAGCAAATGCATGTGAAATATGGCTTGAAAGCTCTCCTGTGAGAGGCTAGAGAGGACACAAAGCTCTTTAAGTGTGTGGGGGGAGCACTTTCTGTGCCATTAGTGCTTGATTAGATAGTATAACAGATAATGTAAGAGAAAATTAGACTCTGACAAGAAGCAATTGAACCTTGAGTTTTGACAGTCATCTGTTGGACACCTTATCACTTTTATCCTTAGGGCCTCTTAGAAGACAGATAAGGACTTTGTTCCAGTGGATAATTATCATAAGTGCATAGTGAAATGTTATGCCTTTTCCCAAAGATGCATTGGTTAGCCCCAAGCACTGCTGCGGTGGAGTATTTTTGGGGGCCTGATTTCGTATGCTGTACAACACGGCAACAGTGATCTTTGCTGGGCCGTAGAAAAATAAAAAAGTTATAAAATCAAGAGTTTGAAAAGCAGAATAGCCCTCAAGTCTTGACCTACTTGATTGGTAGACAGTTTTAAACTTTCTAGCGTAGATTAGAAAGAATAGCTATTGGGTTAGTCCTGTCTTCTACATGCAATCACTTTTTTAAGTTACACCAATGTCACGAGTCAAGCAGTGTCTTACCACGAAGTGCTTATAAAGAAGCAAAGAGGATTCACCTCAGAGTTTAAAAAAAAAAGACAGCCTTTGAGATGAGACTAAACATGATGTAGATCCTCTGAAAAGCAGAAATTTACCACATTACTTAGAGAAAGTGAAAGCTGTGGACTTTGGCTGTAGTCTCAAGTTAACCTTCCACCCAGGTGTACACTGCAATTGAATGTAAAACTGTTAACATTCTGCCTGTGCAAATCACTTCCAAATATTTCAGTGAGGTTGCAGGAATCTCTTTCTCTAGTGATATATTCAGATACCAGGTTCTCTGAAACAAATGGATCAAAGAGGATGCAAGTGTTAATCAGAGTCTTATATGTGAGTGGTGCTTAGTTTTCATACTTTCAGGTTCAAACAGAGTCCAGGATATCTAAAAGCATAGCTCTATCTAGGTTGTTAGCAGCATCTATCCAAAACAGCTTGCCATGAAAGGTTTGCATTTCAGAAAATCAACTGACTTTATGATATTACCGTCATTTGGGAGATGTAAATGTCATTACTACCACTGTATTAAATCTAAATCCTAGGAAAAATTCAGTTTCACTTAGTGAATTTAAGGCTAAATTTAATCTCTATCTACACAAAATAGTTGCTTTTCTCTATCATTAAAAAAAAGGATAACTATATAAAAATTGATGTAATAATTAATTGTTTCTAAATTACACGTTCCAAGGACAAGGGTTTATCAGACTATTGTGCTTTTCACTGGCAATAGCAAAATAGGTACAAATACTGTAAATTAACCACCCAGTAGTTTATTATTGTAAACAGTATTATCTTAAAAGTGATTCAGAATAATGATTTGGTGGTTGGGTTTTGGGGGGTTGGGGTTTTTTTACTGTTTCTAAGTAACCAGAGAGCCTCTGATTCCAGGAAAGTCTATTTGTTTTCTGGCATGGGAGGAGGAATGTGCACACAAATTTGGTGCAACTTGCTGATGTCATAACTCACTTTGAAAAATGATCCATATGGATTTGCCCACAAATGTAAATTTGATTGGTTTGTCAAGTTTCAGGAAGGGCCCTCAGTGTGCGTTCAGGTATGTAGTCTTCCATTTTATATGTTGATAAACTGAAGCACTCCTGAGCAGAGTATGAGCAGTTTACAAAGGTCATATTAGTGTTCTATGTAGAATATAGGTAACACTTTAGTGATTTCTATCTGATTTTTATTTTGTATTCTGTCCAACATAGGTATTTAGTAAGACAATAGGTAAATTCATACAACAAAAAATAAATCGCAATGTAGTTTTGCAAGGTCAGAGTAACCGGGAAACTATTCATTGTTATTCATTTAACTTCAAAGTTAAATGTCAGTTCCCATGACCCAGTAAATGGTGTGTAATTACTGAAAGTATATAAATGATATAACTGAGAAAAATCTGACTCCTGTAGATGTTCTTGAGAAAGGGTTTTTTCATACATCTGGGTGATTAAAAAATTGAACTCCTGGACAGCAAGATTGGTCAAATTACTTCCCTGTCTCCTGACAGAAAAAATACACTTTGAGGGGCCTTATTAAGCAATCTATCTCTATTGAGCTCATTAAGTTCTGGACAGCTAATAAGAATATAATAGAATCTTGGATGTCCTCTATAACATAATCTGACAAGTTGAAGCTCCACTCCAACTTCATTTGGATGGGCAAACAATGAACCATATGCTAGTTTCAAATTCAGCTTAGCTTCTTTCTTGTTTTAGTAGGACTCATGCTTTTGTAAAGATAGCTTAAATAAAAATCAGCATTGCCAATTCAGCTTCATTCTAACCTCTCTTTTTTCCTTGTGAATGCTAACTGTCACAATTCATCTCACTTCTTACTCTACAAAAGACAAGTATAGCCATTTCTTAAAAGATTCTTGTAAACATCTATGCACAAAAATCCATTTTAGTGCATAACAAGAAGTTGGTTTCGGTCTGAGAAAACATAGCACTTAACTATTTATTAATGAACAATGTCTACTGGCACCTGACATACTATGTATTTCTATACTGACATTCATATCTCCCATTTACAAAGCCCCATTACAGGCTGTATATAGATTTAATCTGTTCTTCTGCCCGTTTTCTTCCCCTTTTTGAATATGTGGTGTTTTGACCTCTTGTTCACTTCTTTTTTCTATTGGATCAGAAATCAGTCTTGCTATATTTAATTCTTATTCCAGTACCAATCTACTTGGTAATGATGCTGTCAGAAACCAAACATGTAAGTCACCAGCCAGTCCACCTAAGTGGCTAACACAGTTTTTCAAACACAGCAGCCTTAATAGCCAGTGGCACTCAAGGGAGAGAAGCAAATAATGTTAGCACCCATTCACCTGTAACTCCTTAGCTCAAATGATCATATGCTAATTCGCAGCAGTAAAAGCTTCTCAGTCTGCAAGACAAGTCTGAAGAAGACTTGAATTCTCACCTCCAAAGTGAGAGATAATTTCCCTGATCTAACAGCAAAACCTTCCTGCTTTTCCTGGAGAGAAAGAGCTTTCCTTGCTCCAAGTGTCCACTGTGCTGTGCATCTGACCTTTACTGACTCTGTTAAAACTATGCTTCTCCTCCCTTTTTCTTAGCACCTAGTACAAAGGCTGAGGCGTAGAAAGCTGTCCCAACTACTGGAACTGGAAGTTGGGTTTCCTTAATGCTCATCCTCCTTCCCACCCAAACAGCTCTTATATGAATGTGGTGCCACAGTGAGCTCAAATACAACACTGACGCAGAAAGCAGTGCAAGCAGGGGTGCAGCCCTTGTGTTGCTGCAAGCCCTCCACTACTATTTCAGCCACTCTGCTGATCAGATGCCCTGTAGTGCTCATCAGATCATCTGAATGTACCTTTCTGAGCTAACTTTTTGCACTGGTGATAAAGCCTTAGGGTACCTAAAGGCATGAAAGTCTAGATTAGCCTATAGGGTGTGTGGAGAGAAAATATTTATAAAAGTAGTCCAAATAAAACAGTCATTCAGAGGAAGAAAACTGTCATCAGAGGTCATCCAAGCCCCTGGTAATGTCAAGGGCTAGTACAATAATGAACTGAAAGATTCTATACAAGGGAGAAAATGTTTACAGCTGGAATTATTGAAATTCTTTTGACTATAATAAGGTGAGACTGGTATCCTGCCTTGAACTATATTTGCAAGTTACTGGGACTGAATCAAGCTGGAAGAAGCAACTTTTATTATCGTCGCTGTTGTTCTTGTCTCCCAGATTTCTGGGATCTTCCACAACACTACTCTGACTTCATCAGGCAGGTCCTGAAATGCATGCTGACTGGAAAAGGACGGAGGAAGGTGTCGTGGTTTAGCCCCAGCCAGCAACTGAGCACCTCACAGCCACTCGCTCACTCCCCCCGCCAGTAGGATGAGGGAGAGAGTTGGAAGAGTAAAAGTGAGAAAACTTATGGGTTGAGATAAAGACAGTTTAATAGGGAAAGCAAAAGCCACGCACACAAGCAAAGCAAAACAAGGAATTCATTCACTCCTTCCCATC
>NW_008795373.1:1091946-1132213 GCF_000699145.1 Aptenodytes forsteri | reverse complement strand
AAAAGGCCTTGACTCTGTGTCAGCACTGCTCAGCAATAACGAAAACGTCCCTGTGTTATCAACACTGTTTCCAGCACAAATCCAAAACGCAGCCCCATACTAGCTACTGTGAAGAAAATTAACTCTATCCCAGCCAAAACCAGCACAGAAGGGAACCAGGTGCTGCAACACCTCCATTGCCTGTGCTAAATGTTGAATGTCACCTGTAACATAAGACTTCCCCTTTTCCACAATTTTCCTTAAGCCATGTATTTCTACTCACTTATCCCTTCAGCTAATATTCTTTGTTTTCTTAAAATCAAATTCACCTTTTCCAGTGCTGCTAACCTGTGACCAAAGTAGAAGGAAGCACCTGTTTGTACAGCCTAGCAACCCAGCAAGTGTGTCAGACCTTAGTGTGCATGATCTGGTTCTCCCACAGGAAAGTCAGAAGCAAAAATCAGCCCCAGAGACAGAACCTGCTTTTTATATCTTTACCGTTATTTTCTCTCCTTGTTTATGTTCATTTATTTTGCTTTATCTAACAGGAGATAGGATCAGACTTCAGCTGCAAGATCTCAAGTTGCCCAAAACTCTTTCTTTTCTCCCTTCAAAGAGAAAAGAAAACAATAACAAAAAAGACAACAAATGTGAGCTTTGAATCCTTTTAGCCATATGTGTTCATTCCAGAGGTAATACGAGTTGCTTGTTTTCAGCCTGAACAGCCAAACTAGTTTCTCTGTGAGTGAGTGTATATGCTGTAAGACCATACTCAAACACCCTCAGTAGTGTTGCCCATTCTTGTTCAATCCTTTGGTATTCTGGGGACATACTCTGTGTCTCAATTGCACATTGAGGATGCTTTGTGGATTAATTTATATTTCATTGTTGGAGCTTGCTGAGATGCACCCCCAGGATCCTAGTCTTATTTTGACTTCTGCAGCAAAACTTGGTTCATGTCTAGAGCACACATGTGGGTTTCCTTTTTGTGAAAATCAGATTGTGAAAACCAGGAAGTTTGGTATGAAGACTGATGTTAGTGTGTGAGTGCAGCTAGGATGTAAACATGGGCACCTGCTGACTTGAAGTGCCTGAAGTTCGCTGGAAGTTCACTGATACTGATGTCATCTACCATTCTTTCCCAATTAATCATGAAAGATCCCACCTGTCCTGCTGGGAGCTGTTAGGCCTGTGTGCTTTCTTCATGGTGGGCTGTCAGCTCAAGAGAGAGCAGAACCCAGCCTAGCCAGTTAGCCCAGACCGATCCATCAACAAGCTCATGTGAGAGAGGTTTGTGTGTAGATGGGAAGAAATTAGAAGCAAATTTAACAAGAGCTATATGACAGTGGGAATATAACCTTTACCTATGTCAGGCAGGGACTCCTCTGAGCTTAAAAGAAGAGAAAAAGAAATGTTAAAGTAAAGAGGAAGGAAATTTTTAATTCCTTTTTTTTTCAGATTTTTTTTTCTTTTATAAGCAAATGACAGACAACAGTAATTTGACCTGAAACCGTAGACCACCAGTGACTATTTAAGCTTATAGCAGTAAGAGTTTTGTTAATGTCCTAGTCTTCAGGGTCCTGAGATCCCCTCTTATTACAGCATCAGTCATCTGTACTTGTGCAAAGTAGTCATAAAATACTACCGTCTCCAAACTGCAAATGTACTAGACCCAATTTACAAGCTGAGACAATTACTATGTGACAGAGGCTCAGAGGTTTTGAGTCCTTTCTTAGCATGCTCTTGGCTCTTTAAAAAATAACTCATCAAGAGTAGCAAGATAGCCTTCTCATTAAACAATAACAAACAAACAAAAAAAAGGTCAGCCACAAATAGAGTGAAAGCCTGAGATACACCTCACAGGTTTTTTTGTCTATGTGGTGTTCCATTTCACTGACACCTCTGTAACAAATCTACCACAAAATGACACTCCACAGCTGAACATTCATGAGGAGAATCACTGACTTAAACCAGCTTATCTTTCGTTTTTTCCAGTCTATTTTATATCCATTCCACATGGTCCTTCAGAAGGTGAAAAATGGAGTGTGCTCCTATCTCTTGGTTAACTCTCTAGCTCAAGAATAGTATGAATTGCTTCTTATTTTTGGGGTGTTTTTTTTTCCTCTCAATATTAATTTTATTCTCATTAGAGGGAATCTCCAAACAGCTGCTCTTTGAAAAAGCATCAAATGAATCCCACAATTCCACCTGTTCATGCATACATATATTGATACAGTTATATCATTTGTCATACAATACCTCCGCCTCCTAACAGAGTGTGTTGTACCCAGTGAGGTGTGACTGGACATCATAAGCAACTCCATGTGATTTTACATGATGTACCACCTTAGTTCTGCTGCCTGCAGGACAAACCACACAAGATTTAGGTGGCAAAAAACAAACCACAAAGACAAAACTTGACAGAAACAAACCAAAATGTTTTTATTACTTTGTCACTACCTGAACTTAAGGACATGGTTTTCTGAGAAATCAAAATGCACCTTTTCCTCTACTTGAAATTAAACGGTGAAATGAATCATGCAGTGGTTTGTTTTGCATGAAATAGTCCCCCATGGTCTCCTGGGAATGTCAGTGAGCCGTAATAGGCACTGGGATTTTTCATTGGATACTTGCACTTCTGAGGAAACAGAACCTTACATCTGCTGTACCCATAGCCCTGGACAGAGTCACTTGATCCTTGGTGCTGTAGATGCACAGAATTGCTAGCAGCATTCCTCTAACCCACACTTCAGAATAAAAGAAAATAAAAGTGGAAAAAAAAAAGAAAAAATAATATCTCTTGCTTTCTCTTTCTTTCCTTACATACCTCCAGGAGATAACAACTTTCAAAACCTGTATATTACTATAGGGAAGACAATAAGTGTCTGATTTTGAAATAAGAGCTGATATATCTTATGCAAGTTTGAGGAACATATGCAGATTTGCAGGTTTATGCAGTATGTATAGCGGAACCATGTTTTCATGATCACCACTGTGTAAACTAGAAAAAATAATGGACCGGAATTTCAAAAGAGTTTAACCTCATCACTGTGACGGTTTTGGCACACGTTACGCTGAACTACAGACTGTAATCTCTGATTTGCACTCTGAGTTTCTACTGCAACAAGTTAGTAAGTTTAAAAATAACAGAAAATTCAAATGTAATTATAAAATTATGTCAGAGGAAACATGATGTCTGGCTGAAACTTTAGAGTTTATTAATTTCATTATATGAAAGCAATAGCCTGCATGTTGCTAACATTTCAAAATTTTAGTGTTGTTGCAGAGATCTATATCAAGTGAATTAGAATCCTTGCACATTATATAATTAAGCTACTATTGTCAAAGAAGGTACCTGACCTAGGTAGCTGCTACCTATAGAATCGTCTGAGAATTCCAAATTAAATGCCTGGTTGTTATTAATTATGTTTCAAGCCACGCCATGATTTTGGTACATATAGCTACTCATTACTGCCCCCAGTAATCATATGGGACTCTGTCTTTTTGAGTCTTGAAGTCTAATAGTCTTATTATTTATTTATGAATATTTACATTTTAATTCAACACATTTGGGGGGAATTCAGTTTGAGATGACAACTCATACATCTAGGTATCTTAATAAAAAACTAAATTCCACCCTTAAGGTCTAATGCAACCTCATCATCTGCTGTCAGGAGCTGTTCAACAGTTCATACGATTCAGAAATAGTACATTACAAGATCAAAAGGTGAACACTACATTAGAACTGTCTTCCAAATGGAACTTCTTTGCGTACAAAATTCAGACTTTAAATGTGTCTTCATTTTTAAAGGGGAACAAAAGTCAAAATCTAAGGTTTTCCTGCAAGGCACAATGTTCCAAAAAACTTTGTTTCAACTGCCCTGAAGCATTACATTTTGATAAGGTAGAAATCTGCTGTTCTGATAAAGTTGGAAAAGTTGCTTCATCTTTTTTACTTTTACTATATATTAAATGATAATATAAAATAAATGTCAAAATAAAATGTTTTGACATTATCAAAATGTTTCATTTTGGTAATTTTCCCATCAAGGTTTTAAATGAAATTGGTACATTCTTGAAAAACATTTAGGTGTTATTAAACTGGTATTTTCTTCTGGCAACCTGTTACACTGGAAAAAACTTGACTAGTTCTCATCAACAGACACTGCCAAATATGGCATTTTTCTCCTGTAGCTCTATATGACTATTCGTTCTATTTTAAGCTCTGTGAGGTAGATTTGCCTTCACTGAATTAGATGAAGTGAAACGACTTTTCCTAAACCATGGGTGTGGAGAGGTGAACTGTGACTTGTTGCCTGTGGTTCTCTTGTAGCTCCCAAACTGGGGCTCAGATGATCAACGATGCGACATAGTCATGCTGCGTGATTTTGGGTTCCTAGTTTTGGATGGAAAGAAGCTGGTAGAAGCTGTAGCTCATAGCCAGCTGTCTATCTAGCCCAGCCCCCCTGTGATGGGCTAGATAGTCATTGCCATCTCTCCTCTCTCAAATTTGTCCTTCCCTTGAGCTCTCTGAGCATCTGCATATATGGCTGTTGGCTGTTACAGCTCTTGACCACATGGAGACTCTGGTGTGCACCTCCTAGTGTGACCACTGTTGGCCTATAGGCACTTCAAGGTTTTTAACTGTTCTACCTCCCTGAAGGACAGCAGAGGCATAAATGCTGAAATGATCAAATTGTTTATTTAGATGTATTTAATGGACTCTTAAAAGATACATATTTGATTACAAAAAAGGTATAGTCAAAGCACCCAGAACTGAAATTCCCCCAAGTGAATCTGCGGCCTGGGCAATTAGAATTTCTTCATAACAGTCTGTTAATTTGATTTCATGCTCTCCTGTGAGGCCTAGAAATAAAAGCCAAAAAGTTGCATAATGGGAAAAGCGTAAAATCATGGCCAGGTACAGAAAATAGTGACATCAGATAAAACTATTGGCAATGACTGATACCTCCCTCAGTGTTGGTAGGAAGCTAAAAATCTGTCACCAGCTAACATTTACTATATAAGACACTTTTACTATACTCCTGTTCAATTCTAACTTCTTCACTCCACTTCCTATCTTGATTAAAAGTCTATCTTCCATCTTCACAAATGTTTCAGTTAGAAAGTCAAAACTTCTGTTCCTGGAAAGACAGGATTTACAGTTACATTAACTTGTCTGTAAGTAGGAGCAGCAGTGAAAAAGGCAAAGAAAGGGATGATAGAAAAAAGGACTTAAGACAACTCTTAAGTAACTTATGTAGTGTTCTGCATCATGTGGAACATTCAGGAGTATATTTTGAGCAATGCTTTTTTTTTTCATTGTGTGCAGAAGGCATTCCAATCGTCTGCATTTATTCTACCTGAATATCTTACAGAAAGTAGTCTATTAAAGGACAGAAATAATTTCAGTTCAAGTGAAACACTAAATATTAAAACCAATTCCTTATTCCCTCAAAATCTCTTGTTTCACTGTAATATGACAAAAATGTATTTGGGTTTCGGCACTGGCAGAGGAGATGGGGGTGGATGACAATCAATTTTATTCATAAACATACATTAGAGACAAACAGTGCATAATTTAGATTCTCTCCTGGCTTGTTGAATCTGCAGGCAGCCATGCTTTCTGTTGCATTAACATTTTGATTGAATGAGCAGGGTCAAAACCATCACTTTTCTCATATAAGGAAGGAAAACTATTCTGAAGACAATCATCAATCAATGTATGTAATCAGCCTTTTTAAAGTACCTTGGGCTTTACACATAACTGGCTCTCTGTCGTAATAAAATCTAAATATTAACATCTTTTTCATTCAATAATCCTACCACATATACAATAAAGTGTTAAAAGGCCAATAAGGACTTGAAATGTGTTTTGCTATTAACAAGATTATTGCAATGGATTTATTCCAAAGGTTGCACCATTTCAACTCCATGACCTTTGGTATGTTAATTAATTTGCATATAATTGTTTATACATTATTGTAAGGCATAATATAGTCTTGCTACTTTATTCATTTTCTTGAAGTTAATGGCTTTTAAAATAAATCCAATAAAGTCAAAGAAAATGTCACTAACATCAACCAAGTACGCCTTTCAGTATAATTTAATACTCACTGACACTCTATAAGCCATAAAAGCACCATGCAACTATCTTTTAACAAGATACTGGTTTTCAACAACATACTGAAGCCATCCAAAATTATGTTGGTGGCAAGTATCAGAGCAGTAAAGGTGGTTAGTAATTACATGGCAACCTTCATTTGTAGTGCTTCACCAAGGATATCCAATTTGACACATGGGAAATGAAGACTCTAAAGGTTAAACAACTTGCCCAGGTTTACATAGTGAATCAATGGCTGAGCCATTTCCAGAGGGAGAAGCTCAGTTGCTTACCTCTGCATTCTCATCCCTTCAGTCTTACCACCCTCTGTGTGTGATACTTTCAGGATGCTTGTTCTACAGACTGGAAGTTGACTGCAACAGGATCTGGTTGGTGGGTAGGATTACTTCTGCCAAGTATATCAGGCTCAGACTTGTAATAAGCACTATGTCATTAGTACCCTTACTTTCTGAAGAATAATAGTGAGGTTTCTACACTTTAAACAATCCGATTATCATTACCAGATTGTATCTGTTGTTAATACAGATAACAATCTAACACAAATTTACTTCTACACAAATGTGTGTCCAAGCAATAGCGAAAGAAACATCATCAATTTCAGTACACCTAGGTGAGTACTGTATGCCTAATTTCAGATTGCAGTTTTCTTGAGTATTGGAATACCTCCATTGGACCAAATCACTGCTTCCTCTGTTAACTTAAGCATCAAATAACACCTCACAGTTACAGAAACCAGTGGAAAACTAATTTATGAACTCATAAGAGACACATAAAAAACATATGTCCAATGGTAGCGTATTCACTTTCACAGACTAGTGTAAGATCTAAATATCATGCAGGAGTAAATTTGTGGAGCGTATAACAGCCCAAGCCAATAATTTTAAGGTCTTTGAAGCTCATACAGCATTACCTCTTCTCTTTGAACTCACTGAGGAAAATGTTTCTAAAAAACTCAAGTAACGTGTTGTTCTCTGCCACAAATAACCTGATTGCTGAATGGTATGTCACTAGATGTCTCTCTCACTGTAATTGCAAATCAAAGAATTTGCTTGCGACAGTTCCTGAACATCTGGGACTTGCTCCAGGTCCAAGGTCAGAAAGTAGACACCTGATGGTTACCCTGCAGATCTTGGACCCACATCTAAACATCTACCATTCATAGCTCAGAGAAGTATCATGAACATTTTAATTAAAAAAACCTTAAACATGTAATAGGTAACACTAAATGTAAGATCCTACCCTATCAGCCTTGTCAGGTGAATATCTATATCCTTGGAAAGTTGACAGAGCCATTACTTGGCTATTCAAGACAGTAATCAGATTTTCTGAGCATCAATCAGCAATCATGAAGTCAGGAACATTTTATCATGAAGTCAGGAATAAAGAGGGTTTTCATAAGCTAATCAGCAGGCATCAAATAGACAATCAATCTAATTAGTGGCTCATATTTGCGTGGCAATCACAGCTGCCAAACCTAGACGACAAATTTCATTAGTAATGAAAACTGAGAACTATGATTTGTGAAACCTATCATCAGATTGGAATTGTGGTTATTTTAAAAGGAGAGTCTGTGGGAGTTTGGGACATTTGAGGAATTTAAGTTTCACGGTGGGGTTCACTTTCTGGGGTCTCTTTTGTTTTCAGGGTAAATCAACATCCAGGGTTACAATTTGCAAAGAGCTCATCTCTCAGTGTGGACCATAGTTTCAAATAAAGCTAGCATTCAACATTTAGACACTTCTTTTGTTTCCAAAATGTAACTGAAGTTTTTGCAGTTCCTGATTTCCTACAGAGTTCTTTGAAAAAATACTAGGCCAGAGATAGTTATACCCAGAGTACTTCTAGTGCAGTAAATATTACTAGAGCTGAAAATTTAAGACACACACATATGTGTATATTCATGCATAAATTAACCATCTACAAAGGAAAAATAACCAACTAAATAAAAAGGAGAAAATGTTCCTGACATGCAATATGCCACTTATTGAGAAGAAAAGGAGATAGTAAATCCATCAAGGAAATGTATTTTTTTCTTGAGGAAGCAGTGTCTCATCCAATAAACACAGATATTTGCTGGGTTACTTTCCCTGGCTACATATCATGTCCCAGTCTTCAACACACTGTAAAATTAAAGGTGTTGCTGCTTTTGCCTTGGAGTAAGGGGATTGACACAAGGTCTTCTTCAACCCTGTTTTACTAAGACTCTATAATGTACCTATGTGTTACCATTCTAGGCTCTACTTTCAACAGCTAGTATGCACCGATTCCTCTAATCAAGCAGTTGCAAATATTGTCTTATGTCCCTGTAGTCTGAGAAATGGAAAGAAACACCTGGAATTTCAGATCATTAATGCCCTAAGTGTTGCAGCTGTGGAATCTAAAAAGTGATAATGACCTCAAGGAGGACTCTATTATGATGCTATTAATGTATTTAGGGTCTACTAGCCCTGTATGATATACTGTCACCTTACAGCCATATTCACACTTAATTATAGAACCTATTTTAACAGTGGTACGTCTTTTGGTATTATACTCACAGAATAATGGAAGTACTTGATATACACGGAAAAGATACATATTTAGGCTACTCTATAAAATGCAGTTGAAGCATCCTTATGAATCAGCTTTGAATATTGGATCACTACTTTATTTGGAACATTCACTGATTTTGACTGGAACAGCCCCAGAATTCTTGACACAACTAATCCAGCTGCTGCTGACTACCACCAGGATTAACACTGCAATGAGCACAATTCCCACTATCATCTTAAGATAAAGATAAAGCTTTATATACTTTAGTTTAATCACATACCTATTGCTAAAATTATAATTGTTGTGCAAAAAGTCAGATTTCTCTAATATCTAAACATTAAAATCAGACCTATGTTTAAATCAAATTTAAATGGACGGAGACTGCCAGGAGACTCCAAGGATTTGAGTTTTTCCAAGCTTTCCTAGGAAAATTCAAGATAAATCTTCAGTCATTAACTTCCATGTTTTCTCATCTTGCAGTTTAATCTTTTGTGGCATGAGGTTGCAATCTTGATTTTTACACTCTTTCCTTACAAATGCACAATGTTAAAAAAATGGCAGAAATACAAAATATTAAGTAAAAGTTGCTGTAGAAGAGAATATGTAAGCAGCTTGGACTTTTTTTTTTTTTTAATTTCAAACTAAGAATCAAAGTGTGAATTGAACTAAATGCCAAGAATAAAGTAACAGCTTAAAGTGAACAGTTGAAATTAACAGGTGTTATAACATATGCTAGATTTAACTGCCAAGTATTTCACACCTTCATTAAAACTTTTCATGTCAAATTTAAGGCAATGTTAAAATAAAGAGGAAAAGTATAGCTTAAAAATGAATAGCTAATTGTTAAGTTTCAGAATCAAGATATACGGTGGCAGAGAAATTCTCAGTTCATTTGGTGTAGGAATATATTTCAACTGGGAAGACACTCAACTAGAGCGTATCACACCTGATTTTAATTCACAAAACTTTGTGTTTAACCTTTAGAAAGTAATGTAACCTACAAAGCGTTTCAGTAGGGGAGATAATGGAACAACGGTGCATTCCTGTTTCGTGGGGGTATGATAAAGGCAAAACAGACCAAGAGCAGTGAGGTGCACAGACTGAATTGAAAGACCTGGAAACCTATAGCCCAGAAATCCAGTATTGCTTTTGCTAATAACAGCCACAGGCTTGCTACTGAATTTGCAAGGTCTCAGGACTTGCAAGGATAATGTGTTAACTTATCACTGTAACAGCATTTTTTCTCCTGACCAAGTGGCTATGGCTAGTTTGTTTTGTTTTGCTTTTCTCATTATTGTATGGTACAATCATGTTTTTATACAGATATGAGTAACAAGAAGTTATCCTGTGCAGAACAAGGTATTCCTCACTCTAGCAATGTAGCATAGAGAAATACAGACCTGGTATGATAGCAGAAGCTTTGAGTAGCGGAGACACAGGATACGGCGTAGAAGAGTAACAGCATGGGTTGATAAGGCTTGGCACAAGTTCGGCACTAGAAATCCCGCTGCTATAAACTCACCAATGGTCAATTAAAGAAATGTAGACCTGGAGCTGGACCACATTGGTCTTAGGGGTAAAAAAGAGAAAAAAGATAAATACTATCTAGCATACATAAAAGCCACCATATATAATAAATTCAGTTGTAACCTGGAGTTGCAGACCAATGAAGAAAAAGCAAGGTGTACAAGAGTGTTAGCAAACCTATAAAAATAACCCCAGTGTATCCTAGTCACAGAGCTAAGGACCCAGCGGGGAGGGCAAAGGTGAGCATAACTCCAGGAAAAGGGGTAGAAGCAGAGAAGTGCGTGTGTAAAAATATTAGCTTTGTTATTATTATTGAGACTTTTTCACCATAAATGTGTTCTTTCTTTTTATATAATAATTAGATCTGAATTAAGACTAATTCTTGGATGAGGCTGTTAAGATTTCCTTTATATAATCAATGAATTCTTGACTTTATGATTACGGAGTGTTTCCTTTTTGCCCACACACAAGATTTTGAGCATAACAGACTCCATGGAGGAACACAGCCAGCATCAACTCTCTGAGACTTGTACTGTTTTCCCATCCATAGCAAGATATATTTGAAAATTCCACGAGCTTTGTACCTGGTGAAATCATCACCAATGAATTTTTAAGGAAACATTTCCTGTACAGAAATTTTTTCCCCCAAGTTGTTTTTTTGTTTGGGTTTTTTTTTTTGTTTACAGAAAACCATGTTGTTAAAAATGTCTAAATCAATGGGCAGCGCATGCCTACATTATTTATATCCTTTTATCTGCAGCTTGAATCACAGTTAAAACATGTTACAGACTGATTCCCTGGGTCACTGAACCTGGAGTTGTTTTTATTCTGAGATTATTATTCTGAGAGAGAAATGTGAACTTTGTATTATATCATATAAATATGGCTTTTCTTCCATGTGTAATATGGAGTATTATCATTTATTTGCACTCCAGTAACACGTGAAAGATCAAAGCTGTATTGTTATAGGTATTGTACAAATATATAACAAAAACATGCCCCCAAAGATTATAATTTTAATTAAAGAGACAGGATTTGGCTATTTAGTACAAATGAGATAGGCATACGGGAGAAGTGAGACGTTCATGAATATGGGAGCAAGTATCACCAGCACACATCAGTTGCTTAATCAGGCCAAGTATTTTAGAATTTCAGAACTACCACAGTCTTTAAAATTGTGAGGTAATAAATAAATACTTGAAATATGATTTCCACACTAGAAAGCTTTAAAGGAAATAGGAATATTTGAATGTAGCACAAAACTACAGAAAACCTTACTGTTCATTGTACTTCTTGCTTTCTGGCTTATGCAGCTATGCCAAAGGACAAATCAGGAATACAATATCAAGCATCTTCCAAAAAATAGTTAATTCAGGGAGATTTTTTATTCCCACTTTGGAAGTTGCTCTAGAACTCAATTCCTCTGGTAGCTTTATGAATGCATTATGATAATGCAATTCTAAAATATTTATTTTAGCTAATAGCTATTTCCTTTAGGTGAACACAAACTGTGCTGAACAGTGCTGTAAAGAAAAGACTAGGAATGGAATCAGAAAAAAGTGTGTTAGTCATTTTGGATTTTGAAAGAAAGCAAAGTAATTTTTTATTGCAGATGGATGTTTCTAAAATACATTGTCCTTAGCCAATGATGAAATGTGAGGGGAATGTTTAGATATGTAGGCAAGCATGAATACATATCTCTGCTGCTAATAGAGTAGCTTATTATTTTTCAACTTTTGATGAAATCATAACTTCATAAGTTTTAAAACTTGATTGAGCAAATTTTTCCACTTTCCCCATTTTTCTCTTTGACTGCTTTTTTAAAATAAGTATATGTTATGATGGGGTTTTTTTTCTTTTCTGGGGTGGGTTTTGCCCTCCTTTCTCCCTTCCATTTCCTGATTTCCTAAAACTGTAGAACTGTACACCAATTTTAGTCGGTGGAACATGGCAACATCTGAATAAAATCCAATAATACAGATACAGAGCTAGAGGTATTTCTTGAGTTAGTGGATTGTTGGGTGCATTCTTTTTGTTGAAAAATTACCATCTTCTGAGGTCGAGAATGCTTTCCATTTCCTTTTCCTTATTTTCAATGGAAGTGGTAAACAAAAAGTAGTGATTTTCCAGTTCATTGTTTTTCCTCAGCTCCACTGTCTTTCTTCTCTTTTTCAACTTGTAAATGTTGAAAAAAAAGGAAAAGGACAAAAATGGAAGTAACAAAAAAGTGGATAACAATTATTAAAAATAAAATGTGCATACTTTGTATATTGAAATATATATAATATTTTACATCTTTATCATTCCCATTTTTGCCTCAGATACTTTTAGGAAGTACATCGTTCAAGTAGCCTACTTATCTACTATGTTAAAAAAAAAAGACAAGACATGGCTCAAAGTATCACTAATAATAGAGATTTTTTTTTAATTTTCATTCAATGTTCTGAATCTTTAACCACTGACTGAAAGTCTTTGCTACATTATGGTTGCATAGTAACCTAAATAAATCAAATTATTTGTCTCTGCCTACTTGGTAGCAGACAAGGCATACATCACATCACATCAACCACCCTAAAGGTACTCAACTGTTATAAGAACACAGCCAAAGTGCCAAAGAGGCCCGTCCATAGAGAGAGCTCCTGATGGTTAGGTTTACAAGCATTTATACTTTTGGAGATTTGAATTATTGTTGCTCGTATATCACATGTGTCTAAACAATAAACTTAATTCCATCGTTATACCTATATCTTTCTTGTTGTTATCACTAATTTACAATGAAATTATTAATGAAGAGAAGATTATCATCTCCATGTTCTCCTGTTGGCTTGTTTCAAGAGAAAAGATCGAAGCCATGGAGACAGACAACCCTGACAAGTTTGATAGACTTCAAAACGGGAGTCTGCATGGACAAAGATTTCTGTGTGTATGTATAAAAATACAAACTGGAGCATTCTGTTAAAATCTGAGCAGTCTGGTTTCTGATACTTTTAAACAGAAGTTGGACAGAAGAACTGACCACAATAAAACAGAATTTCAGTGCTTTATTGTCAATCTAAATTCATCATATGGAACCTATCATTTAATGCATATTTCTAAGAGCAACTAAACCAAAGCACAGACAATCCACATTTTCTAAAAAAAATTTTGTAATTCTGTATTTTAATTATATTACATTTTTAAATGATTTTGCATGTGGCTTCTGCTAAAAAAGAAAGATCCTTATGAAAAATAATTTTAAAAAAATCAAGCTCATATATTCTAGCACCATACTTTGACCTGCAATAACCCTGGACAATCACAAAATATATTGCCTTCTGAATGGAAAACATACTAGACAAGCATCCACTGTGTTACAAAAATGAGCCATAGGCTACTCACAGCTGGGTAGCTTGACACTGCCAAATTTTTTTTTAGGATAATTAGATTCTAGTTAGATACTGGAAACATCACAATTTTTTAACCCAGCTTTTGTGTATAAATTATATATTTTCAAAAATATCAGCATTTTCTATTTTGAGTTTGGAACCTGTGTTTAGCACAGTAGGCAGTCCTTGTGCTGTCAAGAGCCAAAGCATGCTTAGTTCACATTCTTCTTCTTTGGGAAGAAGCCTTCACCATAAGGCCCGCAAGGAGCACTAGCCTTTCTAAACGGACCAGCTCATCACAACCCAACAATGTAAGATTGCTTCTTTTATAACGCCTGAAAAGGTTTCTCTTTTTTTCAGAGTGACTCTTAAATCAGCTCAGTGAACTTTCTGAGTAGTCCCTGAGTTCCCCTAGGTTGAGGGTCCATGAAATGAGGTCTTTATGTGGAACTGCCATTTTGCTCAGCTGAAGATCCCAGAAAGGAACTTCCCGATAAGTGACAGAGGGACCCCCAAAAAACCAGAATTGTGATATATTTGGTTGGTTCAATTTTTAATACATAGTAGAAGAAAATAGTCAACTGTCCACGAAAAGTGGATGTCTTAGTATTCAAACTGCAGCCTGGGGAGATTTGCATCCTGCAAGGGCCATTCATGCAATTTGTAGAACTTTAAAGAGGGAAATGAATGATTTGCTCTGCCCATATTTATCTTCCATAAAGGTACACAGCCTTTGTTTCATTATTTTAGGCTTGCTGTGCTAAATCCTTGTCCACCCACTGTAAGGAGGCTGAGCAAATTGCTGCTCCCATGACAGCTCAGACAGCCCAGTCCCAGCTACTCTCTGATGTGGGTGCAGAGCTCACACTTAGCCATGTGCAGTGCATGCTGCCATCAGGAATGACCCTGGACTGGCAGAGGTGAAGAGACCACAGCAAACAGTCCATGCCTTCCTCTAAGCAACTTATGAAAACTCATCCTGAATACTGAAGTCTCACAGTATTGAGAGTATATGCAGGGGCAGGACAGGGGGTGCGGGGAAGAAAAAATCCTATGCAAAGACAAGTAACAGGGCACTCCCAGCTTAAAAGCAAACATTAAGACCCCATTTAAAGCATGTTTTCCATTCTCTGACTTTCCAGGATGTAACTTATTCAATTCAAATGGAAAGGTCATATGCTGGATACCTGCTCTCTGCTTATTTTAAATATGTTAAAATCAGTCAAATTTGTTAGTGTAAACACATGTGTTCTGCTTGCTAATTTGCCCTCTCAGGAACTGAGATGACAACAAGGGAGGCAATCCTGGAAAGACTAGCATCCTTGGACACAGGTACCTGCTTCCAAATTGCAGTGTGTTGCTATAAGCAGTTGGGATGGCAGTTCGTGTGCCTTGAATCCTTTACAGCTCCTGCCTACAGAAGTGCAGCTTGACTCAGAAATAGCCCTGTGAGTATCAAAAGAAATGAGTTCATCTTCACATCTTGTGCTTTAAGCTTTGTCTTGGGGCTCATAGCAATTTCTCTGCTGTAGAATTACATGGCTGGGTACCTCTGGGATCCCTTCCCAATTTAAAAAGGCCAAGGGAGCAGCATATAAAAACTGAACTCTTCCTGGCATCTGATTCAAGACATTGCTTAGTCACATGTTCTTCCGTCTTTCTCTCTAATACAGAATAAGAGAAATATACAGTTCAGTAGAGTCTGTGAGCATCCTTGCCACCAACTGGAATTTTCTTATTTCCTACAGTGAAGAACTGATGGATGGTTTTGCCTGCCCACCAGCTCTGTGAGAGAGTGCCCTAGAAATACACTCACTTCTATAACTGTACTATGATTTTATTATAATTACTCTTCATTTGCCTTCTGATTTTCATGTATGATACATCAGCACTGCCTCTTGTCTCTACTGATCGCATCATTAATGCCCAGTAATTGGTATTTTTACAATCAAACACTTTGGTGAAAAGATATCACTCTGGCTGTGGAAGACCTTGAGCTGCAGATCATCACCTAGGTGGGATGCCAGATATGGGAAATTTCAAAGATGTTGCATGCATACAAACCTATGTGAGTGTGTCTTTGTGTGTGTAAATCATATCCTAAGATTATTTTCAGTATTCAGTTTTGGCCATTGCTGGAGACAGGATACTAAACTATAAAGGCCTATATTGGTCTGGTTTTACTCAGTAAAGCAGTTTTTCATGCATTTGTAGGAAAAAAAAAAAGGTCAAAATATCAAATTACTGCTTTTCAGCTCTTGTTTTTGACTTATGTACTACCCATCTGTGCTGCTGGCCCTTGTGAAAAGGACAAAGTAGTGTCTTCTATGAGAAAGGCATCCTGGTAGAAAGGGCTTCAGCACTGAAAACTTCTTCAAAGATGAGTCGCTGTTGTGTAGGTTTTTATTGCCCTTCCAAAAGGTGGAAGATGAAGAAAAGAAATGTCATTATACTCTACATCTCTTAGACAAAAGAAAAGCAGAGCTGGGTGTTTTCCTGTTTCTCCAGCAGCTTCTGTGTATAAATTATACATTTTCTTAAATATCTGCATTTTCTATTTCAGGTTTGAGCTGCTAACCTGTGTTTTTGCACAGCAGGCAAACCTCGCGCTGACACAAGCAGCAGTGATACAGCCTCACATTTCACTTCCCTTCATCCCAAGGAGCCCTTTGCTATTATGCCATTAGAGATAACGCAAAGCTTTGAATTGAGACACCATAGACACCAGTGATGCATGGCAACATTTCTAGCCAATGAACTGCCACTGTGCAATGGGACCTGCTCAGCCACACCACGCCCTTGTTGAGAGGAGATAATCATTTCTGTAGAGAACAGTGTCAAGCTGTAACACCTTCCCCTGCTAAGGAGCTGAAGGAGCCGTGTGATTCTCCCCTGAGAAGATGGAAATGCACGTGTCAAGACTGCAAAAATTACATATATGCACTAAATACCCTTTGAAACAGTTCTTGTGCAGTCCAATCCCCAAAACACCTTGGATGGGGAGTGGGGGGTGGGATTGCATGTGTTCTGTGAATTGCTTGCATTTTGGAGCACAGGCACTCGGAGGCAAAAGTGCTGTCATGACTTTCTGATTGCATAGCTCAGAATGGCTGTATGCTCCGTGGGACTGGGTGCGTGGATATGTGGCCAACTTAGTCTTGCAGCAAATGATCACTATTAAAATCTTTTAAATCTTTTATGAAAGATACAGGAGAGAAGCAGACAAAGTATTTGTTATGTAAAGCATTCAAGGAGACTTTAATTTTAACAGCATCTGTTATTCCCCCTTCTTTAAGCTGCAGACCATTTTTATGAGGAAAATTCCCTGGTAGATAGGGTCTTTTTATACAGTATTAAGATGATATTAACTCCTCCTTTGGGAAAGAAAAAGAAAATAAAAAGTAGCTGAGATGGGCTGGAGCTGTATTTGTTGTCTCTTATTGGAATCTGGGCCTGCTCCCTCAAAAATAAAACAGGACAAGCACATACACTAAGGGAGTGGGGAAAACAGCCAAAAGAGGGAAAAAAAAAGATTCTGTTTGTACTGTTGACTCTGAATTGTAACCTTGCTGCTGGAGAAAGACAAGCGCAGCACATAGTCTTATCAGCCACTCCAAGACCTGGCAAGCTTGAACTGATGTCAAGCTGTTTAAGACATTACTATTAGCTGTCTTTCTGGTCACAGGGTTAACAAAAAAAAAAGAAAAAAAGAAAATTTAAAAAAAGATAAAAATAAATAAATAGCCAAGCTAAACCAGATTCCATTTTAAAGGGGGCGGGGGGGGGAGACAAAGATGAGGAAGGACAAGGCTGAGAGTTACTCCAAGGGCACAAGTCCCATGTTGTAACCAGCTTTCAGCACTCAGCCAAAGCTGGCGCAGGAAATGCTGCTGTTGCACTCTTCCTCCGTCTCTCTCTTGTCCACTCAGCCCATCTCTGCTTCTCTGATTTCTCAGGATCAGAAGCACAGAAATATAAAAGTGTCACCGCAAATACTGAGCTCCTAAAATATGGTAAGCCTGGCAGCTGAAATGAAAAATGTTATTCTTTTCTGTTTTGTTGTCCTCCCAGCAGTACTGTCAAACTATCACTGCCAAGTATGGCGACTGGCATAATATTCCATCTTCTCATCTTTTTATTCATCTGTTAAAGTTAATTGTTGATGTGTTACTGTTGCTCCATTGCTTTCTCATTTTTGCTCTTCTAATTTACCAGAAAATCAGAATCACCTTCCAAGGTATCAGGAGGCCTACTTGTTTGGACTTATTTCATTATTTACATGTAAGTTTTAATTATTTTCAGAAACAATGTTTTATAACAAGTTGCATTGGTCTTTTGCTGTCTTGAGTGATGGAGACCATAGCAGTCTTTGTCGCAGCCTGAGTGAAATAACGATTCCACTATGTTGTCCATGCAGTTCTGTTACAGTGCACCTAAGATCAACTTCCCAACCAAGTCAAATTGTGGAGTATTTTATGCATCCTCTGAAGCCCCCTTGCAGTGTGTGGGAGACAGTGTCAAAGGCCTTGCTGAAGTCCAGGTAGACCTGGACTTGTAGACTGGTAGACTGGTAGACTTGCAGAGCACTTCACACTTATTTCACTTACAAGAAGCCCTCAAACAAAATAAGATATCTGTACTTGATCCACACCTGTATGAATTGTGCAAGGTCTGCCAAGTCTTCTCTATGAGCCATTTGGGTTGACCTCTGTGTTTGTTCTTGCACATCCTAAGCACATCGCACATGCTGGTCCCAGCAGGAATGGAGGGGGGAGAACACCCTTGGATGGCAACTGAACATGGCCTGGAGGTCTTTGTGAATCTCTGTCCATCTCTGAGAGGCCAATGTCATCTGTTTACATTTGAGAACAGGAAGTTATTTTACACTCAACACCAGCAAAGTATTTCTATATGTTACAGCTAGTCTGTTTTCTTGACTTATTGCCCATATCTTTATTATTATCCCCCTCCTATTCTTCCTCTGCTTCCACCACAATCCATTTGTGTCCAACCCCTAAGAGAGAGAGATCATTTTCTGTTAATTCTGGAGCAGGGTTAGGGTCTCGCTGAGGAAGACAGCCACACACAACATGAGTACAAGTCTAAGACATGGCAGTAAGATCTGGCTCCAGGTTCAGGTAAGCTGGAGAGAACGCAACAGATAAAGGAAAGCACTGGCAGCGTGCTTCGCATTGGCCTTGAGAATGACCAAGTGAGTGGGGTAGCTATCTATCTGCTTCGCCTTACGCTGAGCACCTATCTTTCCTTTGCCTATGACAAGTGGCATGACTTAACATGGTGATGGGGAGAACAAGAGGTGGGGAGAGTGCAACACTGTCTACCATAGGGGATGACAAGGTGGCTCTGTCTCTCCTGATTCATGTCATCCTTCAGCAGAGCTGAGTTTAATTTGTATCCCTGGAGAATGTACTTCTGAGGAAAGGAAAGCAAGAAGGACAGCCACAAAACCCGTGGGGCTCTAGACCCTGTTCTGTACAGTGCTAACAAACTCTACAATGTCAGATTAAAAAAAAAAAAAACAAACAAACCAAAAAACAACAAACCTCAAAGAACCAGTTTTATACGACATCAGGCATGTAAATTGCAGAGAAGGTTAGACAGTCCTGTGCATAGCATCACTTGACTAGTTCCAGGTAAGTTAATGTATAGGATTTATGCACCATTCTTTTGAGGTGCCACTGACTACTGAGTTCAGAGATAGGCTTAGGTAGCTCAGATGTCTTTTTGGGAGCTACTTAGCTGATTTTTAGGGAAGTTGGTGTCTAATGGGTAGAGCAGATCTCATTCTTCTTCTGAGCAGATCTTCAAAGAGCCATCAATTAGTCTCCACCATTCTCAGGGACATTATCTCCTTCACATAGTAAATATTTTCTGTGAAAATGCAATCTTACTATACTCAAAAACAAACCCGTCAGAAGATTCAGATGATTGTATATTTCTTCCTTTACCTTTAATATGGAAAAAAAGCAAATTTTATTTCAGGCATTATGTTAAAAACAATACATTTCCACCTTTGTGCCAGCCAGTAAATAATTGTTTAAATTTTCCAGTCAAGTGTTTCAGTACTGAATCTTTATCCTAGCCTTTAAAGATTTAGATTTAGAGCAATAGTCCTATATTTAATCACTTTGTAGTGTGCTAGCTCATTTAGCTATTTCTGATAAGTAAGATTTTTAATACCTTTTCCTTTCTTGCTGTTCCTTGTTCAAAAGAGTAATCATGACTCAAAATGAGACTGTTGTCACATAAAAATAGCTTGCTTTTCTTAGGACATTTAGCAATTGTTTTCTCTCTTTCATAGACCTGCTTCACAATAAAACAAGAGAAATGAAGTGAAAGCAGGAAAGCAGTTCCAGGAGTGGGTCTGGATCATATGGTACATTTTGTGTTACTACAAATGACTTGTATAAAACTGGGCATTGCATGACTTTACCCCAGTATCTACTTTAGAAGACAAAGGGAGTCAGTAAAAGGGAATGGGTCAAACACATTTATATATTTCTAAGGGTAAAAAAGAAGCTAAACAGAAATGCTAATCATGTAGTAACTTTTTAATAATTTCTGGTTTACCTTGGTTGTCAGACTGAAAATCAGTTGCAGTTGGTAGTTGCAGAAAGGAGTCAAAATAAACTTGAAGGAGTCATGTGAGAAAGGGGCAGTCAGTGGAGGGAAGAAAGACCTATGTGAGACCCTCAGAACATATGAACTATGACTGTTCCTCTCTCATTTCTGTCTAAGGGCTGCAGTTTTGGGTTGGTTACCTCCTGTCATTCCTGTTTCTAAAACCACACAGTAAAGAGACTCATCCTTCAGTAGGTGCTTTCAGTTTCTACGTTTTTTTAAACACAAATCTAATCACAAATTTTTAACACAAACGTGTTATGTAAAAAAGCAAAACAAAATAAAAGTTAGCAACATGACTTGTTCCACTGCATATTTCAATATTTACTTTTTTGTTCTTCTTTATCTGGCATCCCTACTTGACTAAATTTGGGGGTTTTGTTCAGGAAAGGATCATACAGTCAGGCTCCTTACTTATTTAGAGTCATTCAGAAAGCTTTCTTAACAAATTTTCAGCTGTTGGGACTTTAATGTGCTTCAAGAACCTTTCTTCAATCTATGCAGGTTTGCTGAACTGAAATTACTTACTGAGGGCCATGATCCAAATCCTGTTGAAGTCAATGGAAGTCACTCCAGTTATTTCAATGGAGCTGGACCCGGTCCATAAAGCATTGACCACTTGAAGTTGTTTTGCAAATGTTGAATCTCTCCTTATGTACAAAGCACAGTCAGTAATGAGGAACAGGCTGCAATGGGGCTGAGGGAGTATGTTGTATATGTATACAGTACTTAATTAAACACATCATTCTATACTGTTATAAAGCATTTCCCACACTAAGTGTTGTTCACATTAGTCATAGAAGATTTAGGTTTTTGAAATCCCCCACAAAAATGTCCCAGCTGTTCTATAGACTATATCTTATAGTACTTGTCACTGTGTGTAGGAAGGGTAATTAACCCAAAGAACATTATATTTCACTACCAAATGCTAAATGCAAGTATTATAAATTTCTTAATATAAACAACACATTAAGAAACAGTAGGAGAGAAAGGGATAGAGTATTCTTTGAAAAGGTATTTCACTAAGGGACTGGATGGCTCAGGCAATTGTTACAAGATACCTTAAAGTCATCTTTTCAAATTCTATAGTGTCTAACAAATCAGTAGTATCCAGCTGTGATGGGAGGTACTCAAGGACTTAATGCGGTAGATCTGACTGCACACAGAAGGAGTCCTGTCTTTTCTTAGTCACACACTATTATTCATAAAGAGCCTAATTCCTTTGTGAATTCTATGTTCTTGAATTGGTTGAAATATGGAATTTCTGTCCAGTGAGACATTTCAATTTTTTTAACAAATGTATCCCAAGTTATAATGAAAAAAGAATATTACACATTTTTCAGTAGGTTTGGGGTTTTGTGTGGTGTTTGTTTTGTTTGGTTTTTTTTTTAATTTAAAACAGAATCAGGCTTCATTGGTTTTGTTCTCTAAAATCAACCTTGAACTTATGCTTTACAGGTATTCCCAGTCTCTCGCGTTCCAAAAATGTTAACTGAACTTTCACAGATTGTGAGAGGTTTTGGCAAGTTAAGTAGAGTTGAGTATTTCAGAGTCAGGGAACACTCTGGCTATAGGAAATCCACACCTCAGAGGTACTTCAGACTCCAGACATCGCTACTGCAGAGTCAGGAGAGTAACTCAGGAACCTCTGCTCCAGCAAAGACACTTGGGGCTTGAAGACTCCTGACTCTGCAGAAGGCTGATGGGAAGCTCTGGATTGTTTGAGTCCATTGTCATCAAGTTTGGTGAACTTCTCCCAGACCTGTGGATTCTGAAGTCCAGTGTTCAACAGGAGCTAAACTGGGTCTTTGAGACTTTGGCAAATAAGTTCTCTGAAAGTGAAATTAATTAGAAATGCTTTTCAATGAGAAAATGTCCAGCCAACTCTGATACAGTTACCCTTTCCTATTATGTGGTCTTTGCTATTTTTATAGGATTAAGTAACATAAACTTGATTCTTGGTAGTACTATCAGAACTGAGTCTAAAGTAATTCTGTGGCCACCAAAAGCAGCTTTTGCACTCAGCAAACCTTGCCTTATTTTCCAATAACAAACCCTATCAGAATTCAATGTTGAGAGTGTAGATGGCTTTTCTGAACAGACCTTTCATTCTGATTGAGCAATTCTGACTGCTTGCCCATTATCTCAGAATGCTTTACCTAGAGGGCAAAGAACTCAGGGCAGAAAAAGAAGACCAAGAAGAAGTGAAGGAAAGAATAAAAAAAAGTAAGATGAACATGGAAGAATAAGCAAGGTTCTGAAGTAATATGGATGCCCCATACTGGTAGGGGCATCTATACAGAAAGCATTTCAAACACATTCTGGAAATCTCTGACGGAAGATTAGTATTCTTTCCCAAGTCTGATACTTTAATTAAATCTTCTGCCTTCTGATTTTGGACCCTTCAAGCTGAAAAAGAACAACAAAAAAACCATTCACTATGATGAGGACTGACTATGCCCCACTGCACTCAGTGTACATTTTGCCAGTGGCTCTTACAGGAGTAGCTCTGGGCTTATGATTGCTTGCTCTACAAACTCTCATTTATATAGTTCCATGCAATATTTGAGAAGCAATCTTAAGCCACAAGACATCACAATTTCCCTTCAACAGCAACACAGCACAAAAAGCAATAAACCTGACTTGGCAGTGATCCCTTTAAAAGGAGGGGACAGTCAAAGGCTTGGGTCTGTATTTTGCATTTCTTTCTTTATTTTACTTCTTTTATTAAAATTCTCACTGCAGTCAGGATTTTGAAAATGAGAATCTTGGCTACTGACAACACATGCAATTATTACTGTGACTTTTCCATGGAAAAAAATGCAGGTGCATTGTTTTGTACTTATTCATCTGGAGAAAAAGCTTTTCTCGGCATCGTGACAATTATTTACGAGATGAAAATTACTAAGTAGTTCATTTCATTTTTCTGACTGTCAGCTTTCTTCACTGTCTTTTTCTCCTTGCAGAAAGTGAAAGTGTCCAATATGGCATCCAGTTCTGTCCTTAAGACCAAGGGTGGAAGAAACCACTAAAAATCCTCTCTCCAAGTTTGAAAAATATATGAAATTGTTGGCACAAACTTATCACATGAATTTCTTGTCACTGTTAGAGAATTTTCACGTTAAAGATGCCCTAAAACACATTTCATGTTGATACTACGGTAAGCAAATAACTTGCAGCATTATTAACTGACATACAAAGGTTTTAAACAGATATTCCTGAAACTAGATCTTTTGATTACAGAGCTAATAGAATAGAGTACACCATAATGAAAAGATAGAGCTTTCCAGTTGTTGTGGTTTAACCTGGCAGGCAGCTCCCCCCCGCCCCACCTCCCCCCGCCTCGGGAGACAGGGGGATACTTACCACTATACTAATGAGGACAGGCACTCTAGGAAAAAATTAACTCTATCCCAGCTGAAACTTAGAATGAATTGTAAAATATAGTACAAAAAAATGAGTAATGAACTTGAACTCTTTCATGTAAATGTTAGTTGAATATCTATGAAAGGGATCTTTAATTCTGAATAATGCATTCTGAGTAAATTTTGCTAGTTGAAATCTAAGCAATTTTTACACAGTGATAAAACCTTCTGGTCCTACCTACAGCATGACATTGCAAAGGTTCCCATTGGCAAACCTTCTTGCCTAAGCTCTCGTTATTTACTCACTGATAATACAGAACAAAGCATTTACAAGAAAGTAAAACCTGACTTTTTGCAAAAGCCATTCTTTGTAAAAGACATCAGGAAAAATAGGGAAAGACTTAACTTTGATTCAGGAAAGTGCTGTGCTCCTCTGGGAAATTTGAGGATGACAAGTATGCATAAGTGCATAAATACCCACATATTTGATGTTCACATGTATTTTCTGGTGATCCTATCAAAATGTAGCTCCTGATTGATGAAGGAACATAAAAGTTTGTACAGCCACAAAGAAATAATCTTCTCTATAATTAATGGCTGTTATCTTCAAAATTTTCTTCTTGTTTAAGAAAATGGTTACATTATATTTCAGGACAGAATCAGTTCCTTGTTAATAGCATATCCTTTTATCAACTGCATAAAAATGACCGACTGGATCACACATTTCCGATCCCATTAATGATCAGTGGTTATCTGTGGAAATCACTCAGGCTCACAGAGGATTTACATTTCATTCTCATGGTTTATGGGAAGACTTGGATGCCCACAATATATATCACAGACTTCACCAAGAAGCAGCATGCAGCTACTGATATTGTATATTGTCCTCTAAGGAAGTAAATAAGAGATTTTGAAAGGTATGCTGTGGAAATAAGTTTACCTTCCATAAACTTTTCATGAGACTTTGAGCCCATAATTGTAGTTCTGAATTTTTTTCTTAAATAATCCCTTATAAAATATGACAACGGGGAATTTTTTCTTCAAGTTAGAAAAGTTAGGTACTCCTAAGTACCTGTGTAACTTCACTCCTGCAAGTGAAACTTCTGGAACTTTTCATAGGCCTAAGCTACCATAATAATGAACTAAAAGCAAAGAGAGTGGGTATTAATACATTTCCATCCTAAGAGTGACCCATTTATCAAAGAGAGTTATCCCAGGTACATAGGTCACTGTGAAATCCCTTCCTATTTTATTTCCCCTATATATTAAAATTTCTTTTCATCATAAGTAGACTTAATAAGAACAAAGATATGCATCTACTTAAATGCTTTGCAAGACTGAGGACCTCTTCACTCCCTATTTAACCTGAAAGTAATTCAGGCAAATCTGAAACACTTAGAAAAAGAAAAGCTGGAATCAACAGGGTTCTTTGCTTTCACACTGTATAAATTTATGCTGAAACATGGGCACTGACATTTCATTCTTAGCTGTTGTCACACAATACTGCATAGCAGATCAAATGTAGCAATTAAAAATGTTTTGAAACTGCAACTCCTACTCCATAAATTACCGCAGTCTTTTGTTACAGAACAACCAAGTCAACTTCCTGTTTGTGCTTAAACTATTCACAGCTTCAGCCGATGTCCTGCAGTGTCTTTTCCAAAGGTCACACCACAGTTTTCGATTCACACATTTGATTAAAAATATAAGAATCACAGTGTCCCGGGAAATGATCTGCAGTAAAAATAGATCAAACTACCTGCTGTTTCCAGAATAAACCAGGTTACTGCCTCTTTTCCCCATTCAGTTAGCATTGCAAAAAGAGGAGGTTATATGCATGTCTGCAGAAATCATACTGCTAAACTAGGGAATTATATGTGAGGTATTTGTTTTATGATTTTTTTTTTTAGAGCACAGCTTCTATAACTCATAAAAATATGCTCAGTTTAAAATACGGTTAAGGAAAACCAAGGGACAGAATACTAAGAGTACTTAGATTTTATAAGGACTAAGCTCTCCTCTCATTCTTCTTGAACTGCTGCAACACACTTTTGCACAATTGCCTTCAGACTATATTGTCATAACTTTCCTTACACTGATGAGCGTCCTCCCTGAAGTCTTATTTACGCTTAATGAAGTTGCTATGGAAAAGACTATGCACAGAGTGTCTGTATGTCGTCTTTTCTTTCTTTCAAGATCACGTCCCTCAATACGTGTGGTAGGATAATTAAATGTCTACTCCTATTACCAATAACCCTAATACTTTGGTGTCTAACAACCAGAAATTTTGAAACAGCATCTGCAGCATATGGTGCAAAATCCTGGCCCAAAGTGAGTGGAGTACAAGACAAAATGTCATGGTGAAATACATCTCTCTCAAATTATAAATTCCTTTGAGAATTCCTCTCCATTTTCAATTCTGGAACTTCATTTTATGTCATGAGCTCAATTCATCTAATCTCATCTAATCTAAAGCAAGATTATGATGTTGTCCAGAAAAGATATTCACACCAAACCAGATGACTGTAATTAAAAATTAACCCCTTTGCTGTGTTTTCAGCTTTCCTCCTGCATTGTCTAAGGAGAGATTAATGCAGAATCCCCTAAAGAGGAGATATCCAAATGGGAGAGTGAGCATGTGGGGTGAGGGTGCATTTTCACAGCCCGAAGGCTGATCTGGGGAAAGCTTCTTTGGACCCTCTGCTTCCTGGAGGAAGATTTCGATAGATTGAGAACTGGAAAATCCTGACTAGACTTTATCCAGACCCTGTAGTTACACAAAGAAAAACAGGGAATGTGGTGTTGAGACAATTTATAACAGACTGGTAAGCATTTTGAGTGGGAATGGGCCAAGTTTTAAGAGCAGATCTAACACATGTTCTCTCAAATGTAAATTGGGTTAAAAACTGTTCCATTTTACTTACTCTACAGTGAAATGACATTCTGGGTTATTAGCAATGCAGGTCCTCACTAAAATTTAGTATGATTTTTATCTTAAGAGTGACTCTGTGGGGAAATTTACATTTCTTTGATGATTTTCATTATAGCTTTAGCTATATTTAAGCTGAATTTTCATGTAAATAGAACATTGCATTCTTCTTTTAAGCACAAAGTAAAGATGTCAGAACAGATTGAAATAGCTCTTTGTGAGCCCTCGCTGTGACTATATGCTTGGATCATTGGAAAATAAAGTAGATCCATGTACAGGTGAACAAATAGTGGCTTTGATCTAGTCAACCCTGCTTTCAGAAACACACAATACTGGCCAATCTCTGCTTCCAGTGATAATCCGATCCCCTCACTTACATGTATCAATCCTGCTATGGGATCTGCTGGCACAGAGCTCCAAAAAATGTCTTTCACCAGGCCTCCTTTTCTCTGGGTTGGAGCTGAAACACACAGTTTCATAATGAATATTATTAAGCTGATAGGCTAGACATTAACACAATCATTTACATGGGTATTTGGTGAAGCAAATGTAGTGATTTACTCTAATGGCTCCATTACTGTGCTGAATATTGGCAAAGTATGCACTGTCCCTTTCAGGATCTTTGCCTCAGAAGAAAAATAACTCCAAGTATTGATATTCTAGTTTAAATAACCATTCTTATAAGTTATTCTCCTAAAAAATACTTTTTTTCATCCCCATTAAATGTATTTTCCTTGGTCAACATAAAATCTCAAATTGCAATATTGGAAAAAGGAGCCTTGCAAGCCTCTACTTTTATATTCTCACAACTTAAAAATAGCCACAGCAATCTTTTTTGCCACTATATTTTCTGAAACTATACTGTATAACAACACTACATCGTTTTGATAGCTCACAATTGCAAGTCTGTTTTCCTGATCCAATTTCAGCTTGATATTTCTGCAATAGATCATATCACAAAAGCGTGGCAGTCAGAGCAAAGATTTAGCATAATTCCTATGTTTAGGGTTCTGTCAACAGATGTTGAAAATACAAAGAAACTATTTTGAAAATAGAAGTCATGGTAAACGGACATTTGTCTATCAAGCCTGAAAGTATGGCTGGCTACCTGGCTTGCTAGCAATTACGTACATTATTGTCCTTGAACTGTAGCTGAAAATGCACTAGCATACAGTGATGCTGCCCAGAGAAATAAATCAGTTTGAAAGTAACCTACTTCTTTCTTTCAAATTACCATTAATAACATTTTGCTTTTGCAAGATTAATGCACCTTAGCAGACAGAGATACAGTGAAACCAATTGTCTTGTCTGTGCTCCAGCTTTCAGTCATCTTGCTGTCTTTTTCAGCATTACTTATGTATGTATATATTTCTAAGCAAATTTAGAGCTAGGTTGTACAGTACAGAAGATAGGGCAGATACAGATGAAGCAGCAGTAGCAAAGTAGCTTTCCTAATACTTTCCTTCCAAGATAAAGGGAAAGCTTTGTGATTAAGAGAATGTTTCTCTCCCCACTGAAAACTAAAGCTAATGGGATTTTTTTTTTCCTGAGAAAGAACAGAAAAATACCAAATCATATGGAGAATGTCATCCCAAACCTTCATGGATTCAGTGGTTCTTTGATGAATAGCAAGTGTTTTTTCTGACAGTTCTGTTTTTTGGGGCCTCAGTACTGCCACTGTGCAGTCCTAGGGCACACAGGCTTGTTACAGAACAGTCAGGGCTCTGCCATTGGAAAAGTCTCTTTAATCAAGTAAAGCTCCATATGTGCCAGCACCTTCGCTCTTAAGAGGAATCACAGAAACAGACGTTTTCTTGCCCAGTTTCCTGTCTTAATGACACTGTAACTTCTGTGAACCTTCTCCCATCTTTTTCAACTCTCACCTTCTCAGAGTGCAAAATCCTATTTAAATGAGCACACCTCTGCCTGAAGTCTAGGTTGGCATGTCCAGCAGTGAGGGGTTATCTGCACCGTCACAGAGCCCTGCCTGGCTCTGAGGCTTACAGCCCTAAAGCCGGAATTCATGGAGTCTTATGGGTTTTCAGCTCTACTGAGGCATTTCATGACTTCCAGACAGCTTTTTGTGAAACCAAGACTTTAGGGTAAAATTCTTGGGACAAGCTCCCATGATGGGATTCAGCTGAGCAAGAGTAGAGCAAGGATTCAGTTCAGCATTAAGGACATCTAAATGAAGGTGCCTAGAGGCACACCTGGGGCCTCACCTCCCTTTGTGGTTTATGGAGAACTACTCAATAGATTTCAGCCTGCCAGCCACTGGGGGCACAGCTCAGTTGCCTAAAATCAGACACCTAGTGTTATTTGAGATGACCTGTGGTGTCTGAGATGAATTCATATCTACTTTGGGGTGGAATGAACTTGTCTCCAAGCTCCAGTGGCTGTACTGATTAGACTTCTATTGACTATAATTGGAGCTTTGGACCCTTGCATGCCTGTATTCACCTACTGATAGACACCTGTGTTTCAGTGTTGGCCTATGTGTCTGCACATAGATTCCTAAATTTACACGTCTAAATTTGTGAGCTGATCCCATTGCTATATCTAAACTAATCACCTGAAGCTCTGTTTAAGATAAGTCAGGAGAGAGATGCACTTCTAAAGTGAAATTCATCCTGTCTTAGTGTGATAATTCAGAGCTTAGATGGGCCTACTTATCTCCATTGACTTCTAGGGATCTTTGGTTAAGTTCAGGGGTAGGTGTTTACATGGGGGACATACGAGGGAGGGATTCCATTTTCAAAACACAGGCAGATTTGTCATTTTATGCCCTGTGGCTTTCCTCCCTTATCTCCAGCTGTTGGCCTGGAAGAGCAACAGCCTTCTGTTGTGCCAAATCTGGAAGCCACATGTGAAGGACAAAACGGTTTCACATTTTTCCCAAAAAATGCCTTTTTTTTTTCTTTTTTTCCTGAATAGGAGAGACTGACTGGCCATCATCTTATTTAGAGAAAATGGTGTTTCCCTTTATTAGGTGAGTAAATGACTTTTTGTTACACTAGGTGCCATCTCTTGCATTTGGTTGGTAAACAGCTCTTTTTCCAATGAGATGTAGAAGTCTCCACCCCTCTCTTTGGTGGCTATTTAGCATTTCCCAGTGAGGAATGTATCTTTCACCGAAACTTAAATTCAGTGAATTGGTCTATACATTAAAAATGTATATGATATGAATATCTGAACAGTCTAGCTGTTCAGTGGAATTTATGTATATGTTTCTGGTCCTTCACTGAGACCAGACACAACAAAACACTCTAGAATGACAATCCATTTGGAGTGATTTCTAACCTCTTCAGAAACCATAGCACACTATGGCAACAGAAGTAGTTTTTACATACTTGACTTTCATACACCGGGGGAAGGGTCACCTTTTGGCTTGCCCTGAAGGATAATGCAGGGCCAAGCTCTTTGTCTTCCCTTGCTGTAGAGTTTGCTCATTGTCCAGTCATGATCACAGATTTATCTCCAGAAGGGTTCAAAAACAAGGTTAGAATGTGGGCTTGCAAGAGCTCTGTGTTTAAAAAACAGTATAGATCTAGACTTACTCTCTTATCTCAATATTTCATTAATAAAACACAAATAAAAATGCTTCTTTGTCTGCCTGCCTTCATTTAGATTTATCACTAACTCTCTTACTAATGCATTTCTGGAATCCTGATCTCATTCACCCCCTGAGGTCTGCAGTTGCATTTGCAACCATATCACTGGTTATGAATTTGTTATCCTTAAGAAGTATCGGGGAGATACTAGATAACAGTGCAGAGAGCTAGCACTGGGTGGGAGTACTGTGCCTAAAGCACCCAGATGTGAAACAGCTGTGTTGTTCAGCAAATCACCAGAACTCACCTGGGGTGTTCAATGACTCATAAATTTCATTTCCTTCCCTGGGCTATTCAGACTGTCGGCACAACAACCATTTCAGCATATTCCCTTCACACATAGATTTTCCTCCCTTGAAACCTTTCAGTGAACCAGATTATTTCAAAGCTCTTGCTGCTGTCTCTTCAAACGCTGATCTTCTGTTTGCCTTCAGAACCTCATTGGCCTCCCCACCTATGTATCTTGTCACTTTTTCCTGTCAACATGAGCACCACTGCAGCTGCAGAAGGACAGCTGATAGTAAAAGTTCTAAGGCTAAGTGGGCAAGTGAGAATGAACATTAAAGGACATTTAATTCAGCTTGACGTTGTAGGTGACATTTCTAATTTCCAAAAGCCTTTCAGCCCTTGCAAAATGCAGAATGACAAAGTTTCTATGAAAGACTGGCAGACCCATCTGCGTTGCTATAAATGCTAACAAATTACATCTGTGATGAAGGTCAGAGAAAGGCTGGGTAATATTTGTCAGAGAGGAAAGAACTGAAATAAAAGGGAAAGATTTTCTTCTGCTGGGAACAAATCTCTGGGGGTTCATCATCTCACTGGATTACATAGTTAGGGTCCTCTTCACTTATGGTCTCCCTGACTCCAGAAATCTTGCATTTACTGAGGTGTGAGTGTCTTATCTACTGAGGTTAGGACTGTCTCCTGGAAAAAGTAAGCTGTGGGTCTGTATCAACTCAGACTGAGGTGAGCCTCCCATGTGTGTTCTCTTGTCTAAATAAAGTTACTCTGATCTGTGCAGAAAAGACAGGCTCTGTGCTGTTCAGGTTTGGTATGAACTTTCTCGGGAATTTCACTGGAGCCTCCCTGTCCTCAACTCCTGACTACCGATGGCTTTTAAGTGTCAGCTAAATATCTAGCTGTTATTTGGTTTATTTCTGGTGACTGTGCTTAGGCTGCTGGGAGAAATTAATGTCCTAAAATGGAGGTTTTGCTAGGTTTTCAGCTTGTGAGGATAGGCAGCCCTAGATTATAGCTTATCTGGACATCTAAATCCATTCTAGTTGCCACAATAGATGGTTTCCCCAGAAAGTAATGGAAGGATTTAGAGAATTTGTAATATGTTGCGGGAAGTTACATGGAGAATATTGTACCTTCTAGAGTTGTGTGAAATCTAATTAAATATCGAAAGATATATTCTTCTATTTTTAAATTCTACTTTTCCCCAATACCTTCTCTATCTTGCCCAAATTTGCATCTTTTTATTTTTAAGCATTTCAAGGAAAACACATCCCTCCAATACAAATGTCTATATGAACATGAATTTTCACACCCTTTCAACATGAAAGACTTATCTATAAAATGGGATCACGTTTACCCAGCAAGGCAGATAGACTCGATGTTTCTTCCACCTTCTTGGGACACAACATCTAATTTTACTCGAAAGTATGTGTACTTACTCCACTCAGATAGGCTTATATTGATGTCTCTAATAAAATACCCAAAAAACTTGAATTGCTACCTGATTTGCATTTTATTAGAAATGTTTTGTATGCCTCTGATAAGTATTTGCTAGTTTGGATTTTACCCAGGCTGTTAGAGTCAATGCCTCTGATATCTCCAAAAAAATGACTGTTGGTCTTTATTAATAATGGTTCTCCAGGCACCAGGTTTACGTTTTATATAAGAGTTTCATGCTTCCGACAAAATCATGCGCTACAGAACAGTTCTGTGTCACTGATTTAGTGCCCGCTTCCCCCTAACTGCAGCAGTGGTGAGTTGATTTGCAGATCTGCTATCTACAGGTGTGATTCAGAGCTCCTTGTAAATACAATTCTCATGGACTTCACCTTTTATAATAACATTTATAATTTTTACAACACATAAAGGCCCCAGCCAAGACTGTCATTAGTTATTCATCTCATCAGGAATTCTTTGTGCGCTGCTAGGAACTGTTCTCAGTTGCTCTAGAGCCTGACAATACCCCTAGCAAGAGGCATCTTTTCTCTAAACAATTCATGATGCCAGTTGGATGAGACAGACAATCAGAGGCCCAAATAGTTCCCAGGATTACCAGATCTGGGTACAAAACTAAAACGGTCTGTATTTCAAGCCAGTTCCTCAGTGACTGTTATACATGCCACTCTCATGACTCTTTTACTCTCACTTTCACTTTGTTCTTCAAGGTAATGGCATTCTCCTCCCACCCCCATGCCCACTGAGTCAGGTGCTGCACAAATACATGCAGTAATGAAAAGTTTAGTAACTTACGGTGTTTTGGGGTCAAGCTCTAGGTTGACAAAGGATGAATTCTGTTTCACTTACTAAACATGACAAGATTGTAAAACGTATGTCTTTGCCATGCTGGTAACATCAATTTTGTTGGTAATGTGCTTTGGTAATAACACCAGGAAGGTAGATACTCTTGAGTGTGAATGTAAAATTGAAAGCATCACAATAGTGATTCTGCTCATGAACTGATAGGCATGTCTAAGTACAGGTGTGTTCAGACCCTTGCAGATTATTTCACACATCTTAGCTCTGGATATATACAGCAGTTACAGGTGGAGCAGCTTAACCTGAATTAACTCAAACTTGGTATTTTGAAAAAATGGGAAAATATCATTATTCAAGTAATTTTCTAACTTAGCCAACTTCTTTTTTTTTTTGTTTAGAAAATATAACTTTTAGGTGAGGATAGTGAAGTTCTTTTCCATAGTCTCATCAGTTTTGGAAATATTAGTTTAACTTAGAACTAGAATGTTTTCAGAACCTGTTTAGAATGAGAATAGGAGAGAAATTAGATATACAGCTTCTCATAATAATGACACTGGTTTTTAATTAATGCTGTCTTACAATTTAACTGCACTGTGTGAGAAACAAGGAATCTTTTACATCCATATGATTCAAATGAACGTTATTGCAGCCAGCAATAACAACAGTCTAACAATTGTTGAGTGCACGTAAAGTTTCAGCTGATAGATAGAGATTGAAAAACAGTAAAATCTTCAGGCAAAACCCATCATTATTTATTTGAAAGATGTGTAGTCAGATTTATTGAGCTGATTAGAGCGATAGATAATCTAAGACTTTGCAAGGCACCCCCAAATTTTCAAAGATTTACATGTGGATTTAGCTCTTTGCAGCTGATAGGAGTCACAGAGACTAAATTACATGCATTGCTCTGAAAATGAAAGGAAACGGCCATCGAAGGCAAAATGGCTCAGAGAACGCTGTATAAGGTGATGTATTGTTTGCATACTATTATATGGAATCTCAGGCTCTGTAGTAACTCCTAATGGGGGAAATTTATCCCTGCAGAGAGGACCTGTCAAAGCATAGATGAAGACTGACAGACTGTTTGACAGGGAGGAAAGAAGTGACCAACCAAAGCCTGTTTCACAAATGGAGGACAATATGGAAGAACAGCACAGGGATATTTGTGGGGAAATATGGACATCAAGAAAGATGTCACTGAACAGGAGTCACTGTAACTGTGTGGGGAGAGTGGGAGCAATGCACCCAGAATACACGGAAGGACTGATCAGAATGAGAACATAAGGACTGCATTTTATATAATCCAGCAAAAGGATATGAGAGGTACAGACCTGACAGGTCTGAGGTAATGGAGATGAGATTTGCCCCTCTAAAACTAGACCAATACTTCAATCATTTGTGGTTATGTTCTTACCTGCATGACAATGCCTTCTCCAACCCTCCCAGGCCTGATCCCAGTGTTCATCACCTAGCTACAGGTGTTGTATCAGTGTGGTGGTTTAACCCCAGCCAGCAGCTAAACACACCCCAGCCACTCGCTCACTCCCCAGGCCAGTGGGACTGGGCAGAGAATAGGAAGAGCAAAAGCAATAACACTTATGCGATGAGATAAAAATAGTTTAATAAGTGAAGCAAAGAGGGAGAAAAAAGTGATGTAAAGGCAATCGCTCACCACCTCCCACAAGTAGACCAATGCCCAGCCAGTTTCTGAGCAACGGCTACGTATCCCTCAGTTTTGATTGCTGATGACATCACATGGTATGGAATATCTCTTTGGTCAGCTGTCCCGGCTGTGTCCCCTCCCAGCTTCTTGTGCACCTCCAGCCTACTCGTCGGGGAGACAGAGCAGGAAAAAGAGAAAGCCTCAATGCTGAGCAAGCATTGCTCAGCAATAGCCAAAACACTGGTGTGTTATCAACACGGTTTTAGTTACAAATCCAAAGCACAGCACTATATGGGCTGCTATGAAGAAAATTAACTCCGTCCCAGACAGAGCCAGTACAGTCAGGTATATTGCTACAGACAGTACCTCTAGCTGGCTATTGCTAGATATATTGCTCCTGCTAAACAAGAAAGCGCAGTTCCAAGCTGCACCTTAGCACAGGTCTGACTTGACTGGCCTTCTTCCGCCGTCGGCCCATCACACCACACTGCACTCAGTTCTGCACTGAATTCTGCTTTAAAGTCAGTGGAGAGATTGTGCTACTCAAAACTCAACCTGATGTGAGCTTTGGTCCAGTGAGGAACCAGAAACAACCAGCAATGAGGAGGGAAAGAAAGGAAAAACTTCCAACTTTAACACCCATATGAAACTTGAGAGGAAGAAAGCACGATGGTGTTCTGAGCCAGAGGCAAAAAAGGGAGTATAAAGAGCTTTCCATTTAATTTAGACAATGTTAAGTTTCAGGTAATGGGAAGAAAGTTAAGAGGAGATGTGAAAGTCATATGACTTAGACAAATATGTAAAACATACTGGATTTGAACAGAAAGCAGGACCAGGAGCTGGAAAATAAATTTGTGAGAGAGTATCAAAAAGATGGCAACAGAATGGTGTGACCTACTGAGATTACAAAAAGCAGAAGTGTAAAGAGAGTTATATATTCTTTTCCCTTTTCACAAATAGGGTTTCTGACTTGATATACTGTCTGCAAGAGTGCCATCTGGTGATCCACAATTACATTACAAAAATGACCTTCCCAAGCAAGCTACAGTTAGAGCTAGAATACAGATATTTCAGTAGCTCAACCCTCTGCTGGTTTCCTTAGACCAAGGCACTATTATATGCATTGTACTGACAAAATAAAAATCATTAGAACTCACAGAGGAAAAGGCTGGAACAAACATACTCAACATTTGAATAAAATACAAGCAAATCTTTAGCAAACCTTGCATAGAAGGCAGGCATACAAAATCCTGTTTATGCTATAAGCATGGAAAGGTATTTTATATAAAAAGGAGAGTTTGGGGGAGTATTTATATAGGTTTTTAACACTCTAGTTAAATCTTCACTCTAGAGTATATAAAATGTTAGGTAGTAAGCAGTAAAGGCAGATTCAGTAAGGCTAGCACTTTGTCTTTAGAGCTCTTTCTAAATTCACTTTATTGTTGTTCAGTTTGTCTTCTAACCTTTAGAACTAAAATTTGCTGGCACTTCCCCCTCTGACTGCCTGAAAAAATTCTCACAGCCAAAGTAATTAGCTTTGTTGTTTCATCTTATACAAAGATTGAGAAGAAAATATGAATTTGAATTAGTGTTGATGATTTCTTCATTATCACAAGGGGAGGTCCCTGTTTCTATCAATTTGGTGTTTATGTGACTTAGAGGACTTGCTTTGTGTAAAAAAGGAAATGCTTCATGTGGAAAACTGAAACAGAATTAATATGTTAAGAATCTCCAGAAATGGTGTTGAGAGGAAAATTCTCATAAGAATAATATAAGTGAAAACCCTGTTCATCTCCACTGTCTAGAAAGTAGTGACCCCATGTTTACACCAACGTGAAAGGCTAGGTTAGGATTGGACCCAACTCATAAAATACCACCCTAAATAAGATGCGCTGCAGTTTAAACTCTCCCCTACTGCAGGAACATCAGCTCTGAGCACAGACAAGCTATTCAGAAGGGAGAAACAGAGGTCCCATGTTAACCCTTCTAACCAGAGGGTTTGATGGCTTATCAGTAAATAAGGTGATTATGATGCTACTTGTAAGGGAATGGAGACACAGCGAGATAAAGTGACTTGCCAAATATCATACAGTAAGTCCTTACCAGATGTCAATATTCTCATCCTAAATCCAAAACACAGCACTGTACCAGCCACTAGGAAGAAAATTAACTCTATCTCAGCCAAAATCAGGACACCAGAGCTAGTAATAGAGTCCACCTAAGCCTCCAGGTCTGAGCCTGGCCTTAGATGTTAGACCACACTGTTTTTCCACAGAGACCTTTGACATCCCTGAACCTGAATCTGGGGTAGGAACGGCAAACACTTGAAAAATAATTTCCATAAAAACCACTAATTGTCATCTTAATCAGTCACATTTATCTTCATTTAGATGTAAGTGAAGATTAAGTCTCTCCAGGGGGTAGGAAATAGCTGAAATAAACACAAAGCATTGTCTTTTGAGACACTAACCACAAGCAGTTGTTCATTAAAATCAGCTATATTGCAGAAGACTGGGAAGTGGTAAATGACGTACCTAGATCGAAAAAGGAACAGATTCTAGCAATAGCAGTCAGAATAGATTTTCCTCAGTAGCTGGGAAAACAGCTGAAATACTAATTAAAGATAGGTTAACCAAACTGCACACATGAACAGCAGTTAGCAAGGATTAAGCAATACAGTTTGGAGAAAAGCAAGTCTTGCCCTATATATGCTAGGATTCTTTTACTGCATTAAAGTAAAGAACGGCCAGTAAAAACAGTTTATTGGAACCTCCTGGAAGCCTTTGATACAGTCTTTTACAATAGGCTGTTAAAAAGACAAAAATTGACTCCACTGGGACTGGGATTTCGGTCCAAGCAGCTGGAATATGCAGTATTTTTAGAAAATGGCAAGGCCACAGAAAACCAACTCAATGGAGAAAGGATCAATTTGACATATGGAAAAGTTACCAATGAGACACTCTGAACTTCCAAGTTTGGCCCAATGCTGTTGAGTGGTCTATGTGAAAGAACCACTGAAACTTCTATCAGTAACAGACATATTTAGGTGTCTAGAGAAGACTGTGGGAAAAACTTGAGGATATCTAGTAATGATATAAAAATAGACATAAACATTAGGTAACTTAGCTTGTAAAATGGATTACTTGAACCTTCTACTAGGTTTTAAATTAATTATAACAAATAACAAAATTAACCACTGGAACACAAGGATCACTTCACCTCTCTGAAATAAACCGGATCTTAGGCAAAAATCATATTTTGTTTCTGTTGTCCTTCATTGCTGACTAATTTTTTCACTTCTATTAATAAAAATAATCCCTGGTTCCTACTATACTTATGTTCCAGAATCCATTTTGCAGTAACGAAAAGAGACTGTAGGTTTACCATTTTGCATACAGTTACTGGGTTGGCACAAACCTTTGGACATTTGTGCATAGAAGTTCAATACATGCAAATCTTTGAGTGCACTGATACGTGGTTAGGACAACAAATTTGTTCTTTTTCTTTTCCAGTTGAATTTACAACAAAGCATGGTTTGAAGACAAGAATGGCAGGGGGATTAAAACCTACAAACTTTAAGTACAAGTGAAGAGATATCAACACTTTATCTGTGGAACAACATGTATGCCATCAACAAAAATCTCTTTTTAACACCTCAGAAACACTGTTAGGGTTTCTCATTTTTGCCTCTGTGAGATCTCGATTGTCTGCTTCACAACTTAGTGCTCGCACATCTGAGTTATTGGAATGGACTAGTATACAGTTGTATAATTTCAGAGAGAAAATCCATAGTCTAAGCAAGTGATCTCAGTGTTGATATAAGTTTTCTGAAAAACTTTGATATATAAAAACCTCTATCATTCATGTTAAGCCTTAATTTTGCAATAAAGGCCTATTATACAAGAACTGGACAAATCTGGAAATAAACATTACCTGTTTAAACAACACTTAATCTAATTTAAAAGATCAAATTACTATGACAGAAAAAAAAGGCAAAAAAAATGAAGGCTGATGACAAGAGGAGAGTTTATCAGGTAGCTTTATACACACGCTGGTATTTGCCCCTTATTGGACAGACTGTTTTTTTGTGTTTCCTACATAGATGCAAGTGAGCTAGGACACAAATCTTACTGTTAATACAACTAAAAAGGCCTAAAGGTGAGACAGGAGCAAGAACTCTGAATCACCCACACAGGTATTATAAATATACATTCACATTTATAATAAATATACACTCTACACTTCTTCTTTTATGGATGTATACAAATAAACATGTTCTACATGTACATGTAGGGTGACTGGCACAGGCTTCTTGTAATTCCAGATGCAGTTAACCACACTGACAACGCAGCCACATGACCATGTCTGTATAAAGTGCTCAAATGGATGCCTTTCGTATTCCTGAAATTATGTGCACATCTTTCTAGAGATCAAGCCCTGGATCTTCTTCTCTCTCATGTGAAATCAGTTTTAAAGAAGAATGAGAACTGCTTCAAAATTAATGAAAGGGAATTCCTATGCTGATAGTGTGTCCTGGCTTTGGCTGGGATAGAGTTAATTTCCTTCCTAGTAGCTGGTACAGTGCTGTGTTTTGGATTTAGGATGAGAATAATGTTGATAACACACCGATGTTTTAGTTGTTGCTAAGCAGTGCTTACAGTAGTCAAGGACTTTTCAGCTTCCCATGCTCTACCGACTGAGAAGGCTGGAGGTGCACAAGAAGCTGGGAGGGGGCACAGCCAGGACAGCTGACCCCAACTGGTCAAAGGGATATTCCATACCATGTGACATCATGTTCAGTATATAAACTGGGGGGAGTTGGCTGAGGGGCAGCGATCGCTGTTCAGGGACCGACTGGGCATCGGTTGGTGAGCGGTGAGCGGTTGCATCACCTCTTGTTCTTTTTTTTCCTTCCTGGGTGCTCTCTCTCTCTCTCATTGTTTTACTTTCCATTACAATTTCTTGTTGTTCTTGTTGTTGTTGTTATTATTATTTTATTATTTCAAATATTAAACTGTTTTTATCTCAACCCACAAGTTTTCTTAATTTTGCTCTTCCGATTCTCTCCCCCATGCCACCGAGGGGGCAGGGGGAGGGGGGTGAGTGAGTGCCTGTGTGGTGCTTAGTTGACAACTGGGGTTAAACCACAACATAGTGGTACTGAATAATGGCCATGGTTAGCACTATGTATTTTTCTTTTCTCTCTACTCAAATCCCCAAAATGATGATAAGCCAAAAGCTCCCCTGAGAGCCATTCACAGGGATTTTATTCCTGTATTGTTATCACACTGTGCCTCAATCCCAGCAAGCCAAAACTACCATCACCCCAAAGTTAATTGGATCTCGTTGTGCCTGTTCTCCATCAAGAGGGAGGTTCACGCATTGTTCTCATATTAAGTGTTTAAAGATGGGTTCTCAGAGTGTCTATTTGTATGAAACATATATTTTCAGTGCATAAAAGGTTATGTACCAAGGTTTGAACTATGCCCTACGACTCCTTATAGAGTCCTTCACTCACAATAGGTAAATGATTTCTTAGTAGTTGAATATTAACTCCTTACTTAAAATTTGCATTCACATTCAGTAAAGACTTTAATTTCCTGGCCATGAAATGAATCTTTTTTGTCTTGTCAAAGAGACATCAGCACTTCTAAAGCCAGAGTGGAGGAGCCATTAACCCTTTAAAGAAGCGTTAAAAATTGATATTAAGGTATCAAGTTAAGGCTTAGGAAATTCTTGGTGCAGGCTGTCCCTGTACGCCGTAAGAAGAACAGGCGGGGAAGACAACCGGCCTGGCTGAACGGGGAGCTCTTGCTGGGACTCAGGAAAAAAAGGAGAGTTTACCGCTTGTGGAAGAAGGGGCAGGCGACTCAAGAAGAGTACAGGGATCTCGTTAGGTCGTGCAGAGAAGAAATGAGAAAGGCAAAAGCCCAGCTAGAACGTAATCTGGCCGCTGTCGTTAAAGACAACAAAAAAAGTTTTTACAAATATATTAATAACAAGAAGAGAGCCAAGGAGAATCTCCATCCCT
>NW_008795373.1:1047003-1090761 GCF_000699145.1 Aptenodytes forsteri | reverse complement strand
TGAGGAGCGGCTGAGGGAACTGGGGTTGTTTAGCCTGGAGAAAAGGAGGCTGAGGGGAGACCTCATCGCTCTCTACAACTACCTGAAAGGAGGTTGTAGCGAGGTGGGTGTCGGTCTCTTCTCCCAAGTAACAAGCAATAGGACGAGAGGAAATGGCCTCAAGTTGTGCCAGGGGAGGTTTAGATTGGACGTGAGGAAAAATTTCTTTACTGAAAGAGTGGTGAAACATTGGACCAGGCTGCCCAGGGAAGTGGTGGAGTCCCCATCCCTGGAGGTATTTAAAAGACGAGTAGACGAGGCACTTAGGGACATGGTTTAGTGGGCATGGTGGCGTTGGGTCGATGGTTGGACTCGATGATCTTAGAGGTCTTTTCCAACCTCAATGATTCTATGATTCTATGATTCTATGGTGCACAACTGAAATCTGTTTAAACAGGTGGGTCTGTCCTAAGAAAAGGGATTTGAGAAAAAATAAAGGCCGCCATCTGAAATGGTGTTCCTTTTTGGTAGAAAGTACATATGGGTAATTTTTTTTCCCCAAGGATTAGAGCCTGGATATGAGAACTACCAATTGCAAACCACCCTCACCTTCACTACTCCTAACCTGGGGTTTCACTGTCACTCTTTCATATCTGCACCCTCCTTCATGACACACACTGTGCTAAGCTAAATGAGAGCAAGACCGCATATTGCAGCCATTTCATTAAAAAAATCATTGTTTATCCTTATCTTCTCCTATATTTCAAGTAAATTATTTGGTTTATGTAGTGCTTTTCAATACACAGGAAATAATGTCCCCTATGATGTCTTATTCTAAGTTATCATCACTTCCAGGTAGCTAAGAGCACAGTTTCATAAACAAGCATTTCCTGAGGTGTTAAATCACTGAGTCAGGAAGAGGCAACGACTACTGTCATAAGTTTATTCTCACAGATCAAAGTTAAAACACCAAACAGTAACCAGCTTAATGCCTGCATCTGTTTAGTATTCTAGTTAACATGAAAAGCTGTTAGATTTTGTTTTATGTCAATTGCGTGTATATATATATACACATATATGTATAAAATTTCTCAACGCTATTACCATGAAAGCCATAATTTAATTTCACTGTGGAAAACATTCCAATAAGTGCAAAATAAGTATGCATGGTCTAAGAAAAGGCAAATTCAGCTGCTCTCTGAGAGGAACAGAGCTATAAATCTTTCTGGAGAGAGAAATGCAAATAAATCCTATTCATTATGCTTTCTCTGTGTATTTTAGTCTTCCTCCCTGAGTTAGGTAAGAAAAAAAAGGTAGATTTAGCTGCCAGATGTGAATTAAGAGAGGTTGTACTCTGAACTGATACAGGGGCCTCAGAAAATGGGATATGCTCTAAATTTGTGAGACCTGGAAAATTATATTTGGGGAATTAGTTCAAATTCATTCTGATTTTTGAGTCTTTGGGGGGAACAGAAACCATCTTTTTAGGTTTTCTCCATGAGGACTGGAAAATTGCACATACGTGCTCAGACACCTCATTTTAATAGATTGTCCTGGTTTTGGCTGGGATAGAGTTAATTTCCTTCCTAGTAGCTGGTACAGTGCTGTGTTTTGGATTTAGGAGGAGAACAAAGTTGATAACGCACCGATGTTTTAGTTGTTGCTAGGGAATGCTTACACTAGCCAAGGACTTTTTAGTTTTCCATGCTCTACCGACTGAGAAGGCTGGGGGTGCACAAGAAGCTGGGAGGGGGCACAGCCAGGACAGCTGACCCCAACTGGCCAAAGGGACATTCCATACCGTGGGACATCATGTTCAGTATATAAACTGGGGGGAGTTGGCTGGGGGTGGTGACTGCTGCTTGGGAACTGGCTGGGCATTGGTCAGCAGGTGGTGAGCAATTGAGTTGTGCATCACTTATTTTGCATATTCTTTTATCATTACTAGTATTATTATTACTATTTTCCCTTCCTTTTTTGTCGTATTAAACTGTCATTATCTCAACCCATGAATTTGACTTTTTTTTTCCCTGATTCTCTCCCCCATCCGACTGGAGGGGAGGGGGGGTGAGCGAACGGCTGTGTGGTGCTTAGCTGCCTGCCACGTTAAACCACAACGTTGATACATGCGTAAATACCTTATTTACTCATACACAAACACTTCACACAATGATTAAATCTTTATGTTAACATCACACACACAGATTAAATCATGAGATTCCCTAAACTGCTGCTTCAGAAAAATCTCAAACTATTGAAGTTCTCTCTTGTCATTTCTATGACTATTTTTATTATTCTGGAAGCATGTCTAGGCTTTACCACAGGTAGATGTTGTGCATTATAAAATTGATAGTCAAAGATGCTCCTTTCTTGAAGAGTGTATAACATAAATAAATGAGACTTAAAAAGGAGATGAGAAATAAGAAGTTTTGTCTCTGTCCTACAAATGAAAAACAGAAGCAGAAAGATATTAAATTACTTCTGCGTAGAAAATATATGGCTGAGCCAGAACAGAAGCTATGCTGAGCACTGAGGATTTAGTAACTAAAGCACAAAACCATCCCGAATTTCAGAACTTATTAAAAAAAAATCTGGTCCTTCTGTCCAAATCGTGTTTTCAAATCTGTCAAGGTTCAACCACTGAAAGCATAAAATACCAGGAAACTTCTTTGTGTTTTTCCTATTCAAGAAGAAACTCTTAATGGCTTTCTTCTTGATTAAATTTATGATGCAATTTCCACCCTAGTTTATGGCATTTTATCTAACAAAATCTCTCAAGATTTCTTTTAGCTTTCCTTTACATCTTCTTTTTATCAGTATATTAATGTTATGTCTTTTTGTCCACGTATTCTTTAAAACAGCTTCTGTTCCCATAAGTTCTGTAACTCTCAGTATGAAATTCAGAGGGCTAAATCCAGTGAAGCAAAGAGTAACAGCAAAAGCAAACTTGTATTCATGTCAGTATGTAATGGATAGTGAGATAAGCTGGAATTCTGAGACTATATGAAAGGAATAAGAAATTTAATAGTAAATCCACCAATGAGCTGAATAAAATGCATGTAATTAGACTGTTGCCTGAGAAAAAAAAAATAAAGATCAGTGTCAAAATCCAGCTACCTTACTCCTGAGATCAAGCAGGTAATGTATCTATATCCATGCTTGCATTTATGTATCTCTGCTATTTATGTATCTCATTCAATTTGACTAGGCCATGCTGTAGGCTCCAGAGACTAAACCACATTCATTCTCTCCCTGAAAGCAGTTATGTGTATTATTGTAATACAAAGATGTTTGGACAGGTTTTTAGAATCCTATTGTGTTTTGTATTTTGAGCCAGAATGACATTTAATATTAGCATCAAAATGTACCAGCTACATCATTGTGATTTATTTTTAGAAGATTCAGCTTCTAGGTCATCAGAACAGGAACTAATTACTGATTACAAATTTTTCAGACTCAACTGTACCACAAGCTTCTCACATTCATAATAACCTCAATTCTCGTTCTTTTTTCAGACTTATAACCATGGACTGGACAGATCAGGACAAATAAAGATACTCATCACAGAAGAGCATTTGGTACTGGTCTAAAGCAACATTAATGCAAGGAAACCATAGGAGTAATAGTGGTGACACCACAGGTCTGGCCTGTACCCATCACCAAACAGAGCTCAAGGAATGCAGTGCCAGCAGAGCCCGAAGGTGGTACCTTCACATGGTGCAATACAACATCGTATTGATATGCCATGTGGACTTTCCCACAGCTTTAGCACAGGGTTGCAATCGTGCAGGCAGATAATCTTATACTTGTGTAACCTTATGCACGTGTGTGATCACACAGGAGTCACCATTGCTATTCTTGTGCTCAGAGCAAGTTTGGGAATTGGTTAGATCTTGCCAAGTCTCCAGAGTTAATCATAGGCAATGTGAGTCATCTCACCCACAGTGTCTGTGCCTGGATATGAGCTAGTCATCCTAAATCCCTTTTATATTTAAATGAGGACAAACAGGCACTGCTAGGGTGTGATTTAGATGGTCTGTTTAAGAAGTCTATGCTTGGTCAGAGGAACTGGTTGTAGTTGAGCAGAATGTAGGACGGGAGGAGATCTCAGTTTCTGAGCTCAGCCCACATTATCCCTGCAAAGGACAGCTTTAGTCTGAAGTTGTCTGTTCCCTTTTCAACCTGATTCTTGCGGGCCAGAAATGGGAATCAAAACCCCCTCTTCACCAAAAATCTAGAGATTCCTCAGAGCCACAGCAGCAATGCCCCTCCCTCCATTTCTCGTGGGAGACACAAAAGCCCCTTACACCATTCATCTTTTTCCCTTTTCAAGCCAAGATGGTTCCTTATGCCATTTCTTGCCCATCCCCATGCAAGTCCTTGCACAACCAGCCTCAGACCCTCTCTATCACACGTCGCAGGACTTTTTTCTTCTACAAGTGCTTCAGATGGTCTTTTCTTCTCTTGGAAAACCCTGCCCTTGACATGCCACACAAGCACACTGGGAACAAAGGTTGAGCCGGGATGGAGTGCAGGTCAAGAGTGTCTTGGCTTGCAGACTGGCAACAGGCACTCCCAGATCATGTATTTGCCTGGCAGAAAGCACAGAGGTATTTGTGAGAGTGCAAGGTGCTGCTCACTGCTGCTACTAGTGATGTGCATTTGCAGGAAGTTTCTGGTGCAATGAAAATAAGGATTTGAAATGCCAGATTTGAACCTCTGGGAGGTGGAGGCAGACTATCAGCTTTACTTTTCCAAAAAAAAGGTGAATAAAACTCCCTGGTTTCTCTTTCCATGGGGGGGATGTTGGTGGCAGGATCCCCCTAATGGTCTCACTGCTGGCTTACACGAGGGAGTAATTTTCACTGGAAACTAATCTTTACCATGCCAGAGTCTCAGTGTCAATTTTATCTATGTTTCTTGCTGTCACTTCTATTTTCCTCAGCAGCAGTGCCACTAGCCTTGCTGTTAGCCACTGCTGGGCTTTACCTCAGAAGAGCCCAATGTCTTTTTGTTCAAAATGTTTCAGAAAGGGGCAGCACTAATAACAATAAAATGATGTTAAATGCATTGCTGCTGAAGAGTAAAAGAGGTTAACTGGGCAAAGCTATGTTGGCCCGACCCAGGCAGGATCCCAATAGTAGGCTTAGAGTTCACTAATTTACATTCACATCCTAACCTGTGCTTTGCAACTGGAGCCCATTTCTAAAGACCTGTCTAAATAGGGGCAATCAGGAAAAAGAACATGCCTTAACTAAAAATGTGATTTGAAAGTGGATTAGCTGATGTGCATTTGTGAACACTCCTAGGAATAATAAAAGTGGACTTGTTTCTATTTATTTTATTTCACTTTTGGCAGGGAACTAATTAAAAATAATATATTTTTATTCTCAAATAGGATGTTAGCTGTTGAATTTAATGCAGTTTAATGGAATCACTTTAAAAGCTGAGTCATATTAATGTTATTCCTTGTAAATGAGATCTATTTTAAAAACTCTTACCAGAAATTCAAACTTCCCAATTCCCAAACTTCTTCTGCGGCAACCACAGTTGATACCTTGTATAAAGTTCTCTTGAAGGCCAGAGGCAATGGGAAACCTTTTTTGCTAAACACTGACTGTAACAAATGGAGGCTGGGGAAATTAAATACTTTGATGGAATAAAGAATGAATGGCAGATGTGGCAGCTGAATTCCGTTCCATAATAATGTTCTTCTCTGAACACCAGGAAATTAAGATACATAGTTCTTGCTGTAGCTTGCGGTCAACCTTGCTTTCTGTGGACAAACCTGTAGACACAAACCTCTACCAACATAAAGACCACAAGGAACTGTGGTTACACAGTTGTTTGTCTGTGGGATCTGCATAAATCACTTGTAATGATAATCCCAAAGGAAATGAAGTCCAAACAAAGGCATCCATCCCTTTAACAAATAGAAATGTCCTTGTCTTGAAAGCCACAAGATCTCTATTATTTCATTTATTCTATCTCTAGTTTGCTTTATACACGTCTTTCCCCTTTTGTACCTGAGTTTCTCCCTATATGCAGTGATGTACATGTTCCTATCATACTGAGCCATTATAACAGGAGAACTCTGAATGACAGGTGTCGTTTAATAAGCTACAGTTGCAGACATTACAATGCAGTAATTTTCCATAATAAATAATTTGAATATACAAAAATAGTCATCTGCATCAAAATATTCCATATTTTGTGATACAAAGATATTATCAACAATTTTTTTTAAAGAAAATATCAAAGCAACTGCACAGTAAAAGAGGAAAAATACCACCCACCTCAGTATAACTCAGAATAATAACAATTTCATAAGACATGTTCATCTTTAATCTCTTTCAGGAGCTTCTGCCAGGCTGCACAAGGCAGAAGACTATTGTTTTCCTCACTCCCCCCCTTTGTTTTTTTCCTATTTAAAAATCTTTCGGCTTCATCATAATCAACACAATATATGTGCAATCATGAAAAATAGCCTGCAGCTCTGCTGGATGAAGCATATCAGCTTGTTCTCCAATTTTAGAAAATTCTATTTTAGAGCTATCATAATTGCAATGAAGAAGCAGAGCTGCAAAGAGAAGCTGTCTGAGAAACAGGCATAAGTCTATCTTGACAAAAAGACTAAATGATGACAAAACAAGGTCCTTATCAAATCATTCAAAAAAAAAGTAATAAAAAGGTATGATTCACCAGGGAAGCACGCAGATTATATTGTTACATATGTTGTTTGAGAAAGTAAATTGACAAGTGGAGAAAGAAACATAATCTCTGATATACGAGCAAATCTGGAGCTCTTTCATGGTGTAGAAGTTTATCCTTGTCCCTGCAAAACCAAAATGTAAGTAAATATAGCAATGAAGCCCTGACCTTTCATTCCCTTATTGCAATCCTCTGACTTGTAAATTTCCTGCTCTAGCATCATTCTGTGAAATTTTGGATTAATGATGCAAAGAAATATTTGCCTTGATAATAAAGAGTTTTCAAATTCTCTGCTTCTGTTTTCAATGCCTCATTATCCTTATTTATAGTATGTAAAGTCTGTAACTTGACAAGACTCAGTAACGCTTTACATTTTACAAGTCTGGAGACAAAGCATCCTGCTTGTCCTCTACACATTTAGTACTGTCAAATCATTAAAGTTCTCCCAAGGGTATCCCTCCTTGCCAGATTTGAGACCTTATTAAGATTTACAGGAGGAGTTTGAGATTGGTGAACAGCAGTAGAAGCATATTTCCCAACTGAATTTGTACCAGACAGCTAGCTCCCAGTCTTAGAAGTTAGTCTTATTTTGCCGAAATTGCTATTTCTTAGGGCTCATAAATAATGATAAATAACAGTGACAAAAAATGAGCTGAGAATAACAAGAAAAACTAGAGAATAATCTAGAAAGGAATCAAACTGAAAAGTGCACTGGCCTGATTCAAACCTCACTGAAGTCAAAAGGATGTATAGGTTGAGTTCAACAAGCTCTGCATCCAGCTATAGGAGTAGAACTTGCGTGAGAGGCTTTGAAACCCACTGACTGTGTGGAACTCACAGACATTGAAAAACACTTCAGTCTTCTCTCCCATTCCTTATCCCCTCCTGCCGTGTGGATCTCAAAAACAGCCCCCAACCCTCTGCAAATGTAGACTTCCATAATCTACCCTTTTCAAGAGAATTACTCATGCAGAACTCAAGATACAGTAGGAAAAGTCATCCAAGTAATAATGACTATAGAAAAAGATGTCAGGGGGAAAAAATCAACAGCTACCTCCCCCTGCAACATCACATAGTTCTTCTTCCTTGATATCCTTAAAGAAACAAAAATTTAAGGCCGAAAGCAACTAAGATTGTTCATATAAATCATAGTGAGAAGTAATTAGATAGGACAGTGATGGCACTGGCAGACCTGGGAGAAGATGCAGCTCTCCATCCTGAAAGAAGGGGTAGGACAGAGTAATAGGTAAGGTCACATATTTTAGAGTTGATGTCCATGGTAAAAGGGGATGTAACTGTTGAATGTCAGCATATGAGATCATGGAAAGGAGGAACTGGAAGTGAATCCTAGCAAATGCAGCTGGTGTGTGTGTGTATGTGTTGTAATTTTGAATGCTAATTCTGTCCTTCATTGTGCTTACAGCTTCTCCCACCTTGGTATCTATATGCATTCATGCAGACAATGAGACACTGACTCCTGCTCTCTGATTAAGGTTTTACAAACAGATTTTCATCAAACATTTAGTAGTTTATTCTAGATCATATTTCTCCAGCTTGCACATACAACTGGCGTGTCAAAAAAAGTCTAAATAAAGATGTTGAAACAGAAGATGTCTGCTGATTCTCCTATGCTCAATATAGAAAGGGCTGAAGCTGTGTGGAAAACATGGAGAGAAATTTATGGCAGGTAGATATATCACCAGAAGGAGAAATGAAAGTCTCACTGTGAAATCAAAGAAACACAAAGAAGCTGACCTTTCAAGTCAATGTTTGATGATTTCAAGATGCACTGGAAGTTCATTTCACTCTGCTGCAAGATTTTAGTCTGGATTGTTTCATCTTATAGCAAACCTGACTGCAACATCCCTTCTTAATATATTTATTTTAATGGCAAAATTTCCTCTCCTTCGTTCCCAGATACCATGCACCTCTTTAATTCCCTTGCATTTCCATTAAAAAACAAAAGCCCTGAACCTCAGCAGGTGGTAGAGAAAGCCACTAGGGCAGCAGCTGATTAAAGTCCATTGGAAAGCATCTGTTCCTCTACCTGCCCCTCTAAGGGCTCAACCTTGGGCTCTGCCACTTAGCCAGCTATTTATTTTTTTATGATGTTAAATTCATGCTTAGAGGGCCTTACTATCAGTACCTCTTTTACCTTCCCCCCCCTCCCCAGAACCATGAGGAAATCTGCTGCCCCTTCACCTTCAGTCCCTTTCTTGCAAGTGTCAGCTTTGTCAATCACAGAGAGATGATCCAGCTCATGAAAATGTGTCACAGCAACCAGAATTTCTGCTCTGACCTTCAGCTCTACCCTCTGCTGTGACGAACAAGTTTCATTTGCCACTCAGAGAAATCTGTTTATTTCCAGCAAAGTATAACTTCTTGCTTCCTAGGAGAAAGAAAAAAAAATTATCTCCAGCTGAGGAAGTGCAATAATTTCCTGATTTTATTTCACTTTTTGTTTAGGTCCAGGTACAACTTCTTTATATACCAGAAAAATCTATATGAAACATTAAAATTGGAGCAGGAAATCGATCCTTCAATTAGTTTTGATCTCTTGTTTGCTGGAGGTGGGAGTTTCCATACAGAGAATGTACAGTGCAGAGCTGGTTACAACCAGTAACAAAGAAATGGATTTTCAAATAAAAAAGGTACTATTGTTTCTTTGATACCCTTATGCAGGATCTTGTTATTTGCCATCCATGAACACTCAAATGATATCTGCGTCTTCTGTAAATATCCTGCAACTGAAGATTGCTATTACACATGATTACACATATCCACAAATCCTGCTGAAATCTGTATGAGTTAGAGGATAATGGATGTGGATGGCTATTATACAGCACTGTAGGATGAAAGTTTCAAAGTGTCCAAATGATTCAACAGCTGAAGGGCTAGACCCACCCCCAAAATGGACATGGGGCCCAGAATAGAGCTTGAATGGATTAGAGGCATTTAAGAACCTACCTGAAGATTTAAACACTTTCAGGCAAAACTACCTCTCATCTGACTTTAACCTGAAAGTTTCCCTTGAAGCAATCAGTTCCACTCTGCACATATCCTATGCTGAACACCTTTTATGTTTTTGTGCTTTTATGCCAGCATAAATTGTTATAAAATACAGAAACAAGGGACAACATTATCTTAATAGGAATGGGAAAATGTAGATAGATAAGCCAATACTTCCCTGCTTTTTGATTAGTGTCTCTTTCTTACTGAGCTCTCAGCCTCCAAAACTGTCCTGTGCACTGTGTTTCTACCTATGCCAATTTTAATAACTTTAGATCAAAATTCTGTATTCTCCATACAGAAAATACATTTTCTAGTCACTCTTGTATACACCTCCTTTATGGCAGTCTTACTGAATTACATAGTGAAAATTGAGTAGTTCGGATATAACCACTGCATGTCGTGATTGCATAATCCATGATCATGCCATAAAACTGTTTTCTGAATAACAGCATATATCCTTTGTTTTAATTTCCTTGGATAAAACATGTTTTGAAGAAATGTATAAATATCCACTGAGCACCCACAGACTTCTGTTTCATTGATTCTGAATCCCAGCACCTAATCTTGCTTGTATGTCGTGTACTATATTACAAGGAAATGCAATGCAATTCAGTAAATTATCCACTTCAAGTTGTGGCCATTTCAGTAGATAAAAGAAGGGTCCTTTACCTTCTATTTGTTTTAAATCCCACTAGGATGCTGGCTTTATATTTAGTCTTAGCTTGGGCTTTGCTGTGAATCTTCAAGACGGCTCCTCAAGTAGAGTTATAATGAGCAGAGCCGTCTCGAACAAAAGTAATCTCTGACTCTTAACACAAACACTATTTATTGCGCATCTAGTGGCAGCAGCACTGTATCTAATTCCCGGCAGCTGAGACTTTGGTAACTAATAGTAGTGAACGTAACATTTTACTCTTGCTTTTAACAATTATCTAATCAGAACCCTCCAGAAAAGGGATTACCGTTAAACCAGGAAACAACAGCCTGCAGTGTGTGAACAGCTGGAACCCAACTGAGTCATGCTACAGCACATCACCTTGGAGTTTAGGCTACTTATCAGAATATTAACAGAGAGGATTTCTTTTTAATCTGTTTATTTTAAGACTCCAGAATTATTAGCGATTGTTTGATCTACCAGTTAATAGTAGTCAGTGTGAGAGACACTGGGAGCATACTGTTCCATATGGATGCACCATAGACCCGGTCTTTGGCCCCTAACTCACAGTGTACATAGATCAGTTTTCGGCTGGCAATTGTTAATGCCAGGCATCTAATCCTGTGCTTAAGTAATTCTACTAGTTCTGGTCTGATGTGCAAAAGTGCAGAAATTTCCTTTTGAATTCATCCACCCCCTCTTGAAACCAGCCTTCTTTTAACTGAGATGACCAAACAAAAGATCCAGCGTGTAATTTTATGCACCCAGATTTGGAAACTGTTTAGTTTTCCAGAAAAAGGGGTACCCATTGCATTCTGAATGGATCCCATTCCAGATAAACAATCCTTGGCCAGTGCTTAGCTTCTTGAAATACCTTACTGAGAAATTTAACATTAATAAATATGATTGGTATTCAGCTCCTCTGAGAATCAAGCCCTTAATTACTTAAACAATTATACCATAACCACACACATGTTTTGAAGAAAAAAAACAAACCACCTTGACTTTAAAAATATTGCTATCTACTTTGCCCCATCCATTTGACCTTGAAATTAAAGGCTTTTCTTTTTCCTGGCTTTACTCACCTGATGTATTTCAGAGCAGCAATATTACTGAAGTCAATAGAAGCATCGATATGGGTAAGTGCTACTCAAGATGAGTAAGACTTGCACTATCAAGCCCTAAAATTGTTTGCTTACCAACAGCCTATGGACGAAAAGATAATGGTGTACTTCGAAAGGTGAACTAGGTTTGATATGAGAAATATATATGCTTCCTCTGATGAAAATGTTATTCTAATCTACTTGTAGAATAGAAATAGCTGGCAGCAAGAAGTTTTTGGAGGCTAAATTCCTGTTTTCTGCATTTTAAAGAGACCACAGTTTAGAGAAAAGGGAAAATGTTTCTTTAGGAAAGTATGATATGTTCTCAGAAAACAGTAGCTCAAAATTAAATATTCTTGCAAAGTTCACACCCGTAGTGTATTAATAATTAGTACTATAACTATTTAACCCCTAGGAGAGAAAAGTAATTTCCGTTTTTAAACATTAGCCGACTCTATCCTGAAGCAGACATTTCTGACTAAGCCTAAACAAAAGGATTATACTGTATACATTAAACAAGGAATATTTAAACATATATCTGATTCTTCACTAGGAACACTGCTGCAAGTGGACTAGAAAATTAAGCTTTTCATATTTGCTTCCTGGTGGAAGCTATGTAAAACAGAATAATAAATGATTGTCACTTCATTTCAGAACATAAAATTAATCTTAGAAAACAGAAAAGTCATGAACAATATTGCAGCAGTATTTCATGGTTCACTGGTTATTATCACTTGCCAACATTAAGGTCACAAAAGAACATTTCTCATTTGTTGCCTAGAGTATCTGTGACTATATTCCTATTGTCAAACCTAACCTTTTGGAGAACCACAGAGGGGAAAAAAAAAAGAGGGGGGGAAAAAAAACTATTTAGAAACGCGTTTTCTTTTGCTGCAGTATGTGTAAAAAATAATATTAAAATTAAAAGCCTCAAGCTGCTGGAGATAGAGCGGGTCACAAACTTTAAATATTTAGTCCCTGTTGAGAGTAAAGCATTAACAAATAAATTAGTAGCAACATCAGATGCATTCCCTAGAGTCCAAAACCACAGCTTCCCAGACCATCACTGGCAGCCAAGCCATCACATAATTTAAAGTTTTGTTAAAATGGGCAATGTAGAAAATAAATTACTTTGGGGGTAACACAGAACCGATTATTTCTTGGTCAGTGATTTGAAAGTAACCATGGCTATTGGTGTATACAAATAATAAATATCATCTTTATTGTTCATCCAGAACACAAATTCAAGAAACTTGTTTAAAAGAAGGGTTGGCTATCCATCAGTTATATGGAATTCTGTCCTTCTATGCCTCTTGGGTGAGGGACTGAAATAAATTGCTTTGCTCAGCCTTATGCCTAATAGAAAAGTACCCACTTCATTCACTCATGACATTTATCGCTAATTGGCCATTTTAGGGTTTGGGAAGGAGATTCAGCACAGTGAAGAGCCTGTAAGAACTATTGCTTTATTCCTACTTGTATTTATTCTGGAAAGATACTTTCAGCCTCTGTAAAAGGTTCTCAAATGAAGTCGTGATTAATGGCAACAGGATGCACCCACTCTTGCAAAGCTTAGGAACTACGTAGGTTATGTGACACAATAGACAAAGAGACTAAGTCTATGCTAGAAAAATTAAACTTTCTCCAGATCCTTCATCTGTCAAGAAATAGCCTGAGTCAATATTACTAAACTCTCCTGTCCTTCAAAACAAAATGTTTGCACCCAGACAACTGTTTGAGAACGGTCTTCAGCTCATGCTAACTCTCAAAATAAGCCCACAGATTATTTGGTAGAGTGATGGGTGGCACAGCCTTCCAGCATGCCAGAAACCTTTCCAGCTATTTAACAGCATGCACAATTCAACTGCAGTGTCTGGGAAGGCTCACTAGCACTCTTTCCTTTACTAATACAGTTGTAGCCAGAGTCCTCCAGACTTTCAGTGGGGTCCTTTACAAGGTCTTTCAACAGTTTCACTAAAGAAAAGCAAATGCAAAACAAAACCAACCCACCCTGTCTCCCAACAGAAACTACATCAAACTGAGAATTAGTGAACAAATCATTCATGTTCTGTATATTTAAGAAGAAGAAGTAACTCGTCAAATATTAAAATATCAAAATTGAGTTTGTGATACTGGAACATTAAGCATTTGGTAGATTAAAGTATCTATTTCTCCACTGATGTGTGGGTGATTTATGAACATCATTTCCATTAATATCAATGGAAATTGCCCAGGTCAACCCCCAAGTGCATTATATCAAGGGCAGACTCCTACATCATCTGAGTTTGTTACTAATTCAAATACCAACTGTGAATAGACCAGTCCACAGATTATATTACAGCTTGAGGAGTGGAAAAAAATTCCTGCATACTATAAACAGACTCCCTACTTTGATTTTATTTTTTTTGTTAAATAAGATATCATATTCTCCAAAGTGACATCCTGACTGAGACTCAGTACTGGACAAGTAGGGGGAAATAAACAATTAGGCTTGTCCCTGTTAGCTATTTTTTATTGTGGGGTCATGAACTCTTTCCCTCGACTAGCCTCACTCTAAAATAAAGTGACTGGTTTGGATATAAAAGTGTTTGTGTTTTGACAGCTTTCCTGCTCTGCTTTTTCAACCTGAGCATAATGGGCAAACAGCAATGAGTTGGCAGTGTTTCCAATTAAGCATATAGGGAACTTCTTTGCCAGTCTCTAGCGAGTGGTCCTGCCTGGAACCCCCAAGTGTTCTCCTTGGCCAGAAATTGATTTTGAAAGCTAATTAATTCTTGCATTAAGCCAAATTTTAGAACACCTTTTTTCGATATATTATTGGTGATGCAGAGCAAGTATTCAGGAAGGCCACATTATCAGCAATGATAGCTTTTTGCATTTTTTACATTATGGTTTTTATATTGAGGGATCCTCAGGCACTTTATCATTATTAACCTAAGGTGGCAATTGCCACCATCACTGGGATGAAGCACGATGGCTGGATGAACACCAAAGATGCATATCTCACTGTCTTTCACACTGTTGCCAGGTTAAGCCACAACACACACTCTTCACGTTATCTATTTTAAGCAACATTCAGTTTTGGGAAATGCAAATAAATGAATAAATGCATACATAGTGTGTTATAAATAAAAATCCCTTAAGCCCAAGTGAATGAAGCGTTACTTGTAGGATGACATCCTCCTGTAGCTGCCTGGAAGTCTCTGCAGTTGAGCAGAAGGGGAATAAACATTTTCCCATATTCAGCAGAGAAAGCATATAAATTCATACCTGACCTAGAATATGGTTAGGAAAGTTTTTTCCTGAACACACCATTCAAAAAATTAGAACAATGATTAATCTTTTTCACAAATAAAGCAAAGGTCAGAGTATCTTCTTTCACTGTCATATTTCAGAAGTAGCTGTGCATAAGATTGGCTCTGCTATGAACCCTAAGCTGAGGACATGTTTACTGATAGGTCCGTTGAGGTTCACAAGGCTTTCCACAAACTTGGACGGAGATCTGAGTCACTTCCAGGTGCCAGAGAAGGATACAGACAGCATTTTGAGCAAACCAGGTGAAATACAAGAGGTTTTGTTTCGTTTCTGCACAAAAGGATTTTTATCAGCATCAGTCAGGTTTTGCTTTGATATTTTGGGAGTCTTCCAACCAAAGAAACAATGTCAATGTCTTATCTCTCCCAAACTGAAAGGGAAACAAAGTCCTTAAGTGCAAAACCACAAAGTTTCACATAAAAGTGATTGAAATTATTTAAATCCATCCACAGTGAGATGATTAACTGATAAATGATCAATTACTGAGAACTCAGTAAGTGCCAAAGAATTTAGTGCCAAACATTTAGGAGCAGTAAGAGTTTGCTCTGGTTTTGGTTAGTATTATACCAACAACGGTCAAGAACGATTTTTCTTTTCCAATTGGATCTAACCAGAAGGTGGGTCCATTTCTTTCACGCACCAATTATACAACCATTCAAATTTTTACAAAGAATTCTGTCAATAATGCACATTTCCTGACAAGAAAATATTGATAAAAAGGTTTCTATAAAGAATCCAAAGAAGAAAACTGAAGGTAATCACGCAAAATGTTGTCTGAAATGTTGTAAGCAAGCCAGGTAGGTAAGTTCTGGAAGAGTGATAATTATTACTGTCAGATCTCCCTCCTTTTGTAGGCCATCCCCTACATGATGGTGAAATTCACATGGACACCAACGCTACTCACTGAATATATTTTACTGAAACATTTATAAAAAGCCTTCCCATGGATCACACAGGATTAATAAATAAGTCTCAAGCAGCTAAAAAAATCAAAGAGAGGCTGTTCAACTGACCAGGAAGCAGGCTTAAAGAAAGAAGGGGATTTTGCCCCAGAGATAAGATATTCCTCTTTTCTCTCTACACAAGTTAAGGGACTTATAATTCAACAAGTTCACATTAAATTATTAATACTGGCTTGTAGTAGCAATTGATAAAGCAGATGAAAAAAAATGGTAAGAAATTCATTAATGGCTTGAAGCATTGTCTCCCACTGTGAATTTATCCCCCTTAATCCACAACCTGCCAAAGTGTAGAAGCCATGTGTTGTCCCACATATATTCACGAATCCCTTGGCACTGCCTTTGCTGGGGTGACTGTTATGGCAGGCTGGGTGTCCCCAGGTGGAGCCTTGGGATCTGCTAAACTGTTAGCAAATCATTTGGAGATTATTTTCTTTTCCAGTGATTTTCAGGGATGCAGTCATCTCCTGTTTGGGCAGTGGTGGACACAGCCCATGCCAATGTCTTTACCTGCAGGAGGCACAGGACTGGGGCAGCCTAAGGTCCCCCATGGGCCTGCCCAGATGAGGCAACCCCTCTGAGAGCACAGGCTCTGAGCTGGTGGAAGTAGGACGCCACTCTCCTCCCAGGAAGGTGAGCCATGTTTTTGAGTGGGTAGAATGTTTTGAAAAGTAATGCAGTTTTATCATAATGCGGTTGAAACTGCCTGGCTGGCGAGATAGAGAGACACATAATTCTCCAGCCAGTCAATACTAATGGCATCTACAGTGCCTTTGCTATTGCTTTGCATGGAGTTTGGGCTCTACACCCTGACCCAGCGATGATGTGGAGGAAGGTTTTACCATTTTTTTATCATTTTATCCCACACTCCTCTTCCCACTCATCCCCCCTCCTGCAACACTGGCACCACTTGAGCAGCAAAAGGAAGGAGTTAGTGAATGAAGTCTAACTTGGAATCAGTAAATATTTCATTCCCTTCATCTGTTGCCTACTGAGAAGACATGACTGTATCAGTGTCATCTTGTTGAATAAACTTGTAGTCCTCAAGACCCTCACTACGGGGAGGGTTGTGTGGCATAAGACTGGGAGTTCTCTCTTCCTTTGTCCCACCTGCAACCAAAGTTGTCCTGCTATAGTCTAGATTATATTTTTTTTCCTATATATGTACACATAACCAATAAACACACACACACACACACACACACTTTTCCCCTCAGAAGCATTTGACAGATAGAAATGAGACACTGGTTGGGTAGATCAGTTCTCCAATAGGGTGAAATTAGCATTGTATTTCTTATATCTTTGGGTACTGTCTCTTGCTCACATGCCCAGGATCAAACATTTCCAGATTAGTGTCAGTAAGGAATTTCCCTTAGGTAAGGTTGGTTGGGACTCAGCAGTATGGGATACATATGCCTTGTAAGCTCATCTACATATATTTATCCAACTGATTCCCTACCATTACAATGGCCACTGGCATTATTGGTATTTCAGTTTCACCTGATCTTTACCTATGGTGCATCCATATTTATTGATTTATAATATTTTAATATTATAATATTATAATATTAATATTATAATCTATTGAGAATTAAGTGCTTTAGATTTTAACTGAGGTTACTGAGTTCAGTATAGGGACATATTTCATGTCCTGTCCACTACGGCTTTAAATTCCTTGTAAGATATAGTGAAATACTTCCATAACCTGAAACACCATGTATTTTCTAAAGCTAAACTTTCTGCCATTCATGTTTTGCCAATGAAGATAGGAATTCATCCGACAGGAATATTTTTCCCAAATGTAGAATTCAGAAGATAACGCAGAGTGCACTGATTTCTTTCCATCACTGTTTTCATACATATTTCTCATACTCTCTCTCTCCATCATTTACTTCACTTGTTCTTTACTGCTCAATATACTAAACTGAGGGCAAAATCAGGTTATTAGTCATCTGTTTGTAATTGTGGAAACAATATAATGAAAGGACACCCTTTCATTAATGTCTTTTCTGTCCATGCCTATTGCTCTGCTAATAATGTGGGAAACTCAAAGAGGTCAAAACTCATCCTGACCCTACAGCTACTGTGTTGGCTTCAGAATCTCTATTATTCTACAAAGAGAACGGGAGAGGCTGTTTGAAAGTGCTGTATTTCTATCACTTAATTTTCCTTCTCCTTCAGTCATTCTCAAAGTTTTGGGAAGTATTGGTCTACAGTTAAATATGCTTTGGACTGCATTTCTGAACAGCTTGCAGAGACTACCACGTAACCTAATGAATGTTCTACTTGAAGGCTTGGCCTCATTAACTAGCACTGTGATATCCTCCTGATCTCTTCCTTCCTGCTTCCCAAGAGAAGTGTCAACATTTAGAACTCAAGATTTGTCTGCTGATATTTTTAAAGAGATAAATAATTTAATTCATAAGATTGTGAAGTACCTATTCAATCATAAATGTGATTACAACAGAGTTGCTCTCTGTAAAGGGAGGATGGAAAAGCTGAAAACCTAATTGGGGTTTTCAGGAGTACTCACCAGTCTATTTCTGTTATACTGAGCAAAGGGCTAAGTATTGTAATGTACGACTGTGGAGAAACCTGAGCTAGCTTGGGTGTTAAGTTCAATATGAACATACAAGATATATCTCGTATGCCTTTAGACAGCATCTGCAAAATGAAAATTTCTATCTAAGCTATGTATGATGACTTTTATGATCATCAGGGAAAAGTAGGCTTTTCTGAAGCTCAATTCGTCTGATCTCTTTTATGTGTCTGTTCTGGGGAAGGATGAATTACTGCATGGAAGTGCCTTTTCCTCCTGTAAAGAGAATCAGAGAGAGACTCCCACATTGCAGCAGTTCAGTTCCATTCTTGGGACCACCTTCAGTCTAGGTTGTTTCTTCAGCTTCTCCACCAACATCCCAGACTACATTCCTCACTGACGTAGTCACACGTCCTCCAGTTCTTGCTCAGAGAATTGTTCTGGGAATTGTTCTGCGAAAAAATACTTTGCATTTTTAACGTTATTCTGGTAGCATAGGCAGGAATTAACAAATGCCCTGTAAACCCATCTAGTCCAAGAGTGTTTGTCATTCCATGTGTGGCTAAAGTGACAGTTTGGCTAAGGACACATCTAAGAAAACAAGAGAAAGATAATTTCTGATAGTTTCTAGACACAAGCCAGGGTTCATCTGAAGCTGTCAGTAGCTCTTAGGCTGGTAATACTTACTGGTGTTGTAAGTGCTTTCTAGAAAAGTTATGACTTGCTATTTTATTTTATTTTTAAGATATTAAAAAAATATTAAATTTCTTAAAGCTATTCCTGTTTCAGTCATTCACATATTTTTTTTTTATTTTTCAAAAAGTTCTGTCAAGAAAATACAGCCATATATAACTCTTGCTTCTCTTTTGCTTCTGCTTATTCTGATTCTCAAATTCTAAGCACAACAGAGCAATAGACTTCTCTCACCCCAGGAGACTATCCATATAAGGGTTACAGCCTTTAAAAAACCACAACTCAATGCATAAAATATATTACCATTCCCTATTTATTTTTTTTTCAAAAACTAGGTTTTAAATTACTGAAGAAGGAAAAGCTGTGTGTAGAAATCAGGTGAATAAATAATATAAAAATAAATGTCTGTCATAGCACAGTGTCAAAAATATAAGGAAATAGCAATAAGGAATGGCAGGGTGTTACCCCAGGAATGAACTGTACTTGATCAACCTAACACCATCTTGCAACTTTTCTTCTTTCTTGATACATTCTTATGACCTAAAAAGATCTCAGAAATATAGATTCTTCTCAACTTTGCCACTTCCCACAAAGAAATCTAATGGCTGAAAAAGATGGGGCACCTTATCAGAGCTTGTCAGCCTGAAAAATATGAAAGAAAAAGTTTGCTAGAATTTGTGGCCAAAGGAAAAAAATCCCCTTGCAAAAGGGGCAACTTTCTGCTTGCAACCATGTACTTCAAATATCTCCAAATAAAAATCAACACAGAAGATGGCTTGTCATGATATCCCAGGGGAAAAAAAGTATTTTTCAGGCAATTGAGGTAACATAAAATCAAAGATACATTTATGAAAGGAAAGAAGAACTATCTGAGGAAAATTACTGACGTTTGAAAGTGTATGAAGCATTTCATTTTTCAAAATACCAACAGCATTTTCCCTTTATCTACATACACACAATCAAATAGGATTAAACTGTGTTTGTCAGACTTCTGCATTTACCCCACTGAAATCCAGAAATAAAGCAAATGCCACATAAGCCTCAGCTTCAGTGAATTCTATGGATATTAGTTAGGCTTTAATTCACTGCAACTCTCTTCCTAATGTACTGATAATTAATTATTTTATTGGCTATTCAAAAATTATGGCAGATTACTGTGCTGTAGGAAATATATTCCAATTTACAATGTTCTAGCCCGGGAATGATATTGAATACGGTTACTCCATTCTGCCCACTTAATATACAACATAGGGTGCAACATACACTTTTAGCAGACATCCATAATAATTCAGTCTCCCTATCTCTGCTATGATCCTGCATAGCAGGATTTAATCTAAATATCAAAGTATGTTGTTGTTTTTAACATGGACATCGCAGTTATGGATTGAGCAGTCTAAAGACCCTTTTACATCCTCCAAGTGTGCATCCCACAGCTAACTGGTGTGTAACTTTGCACACCACAGTCTGGTCCCATAAATCTTAAGGGATGGTCTCAACCAGTAATAAAAATAATGAAATAACTATGTTAGAAACTTACAAAATACATTATTCAGAGAACTTCAAAAATCTTACTTTGAAGTGATTACATACAAAAACTCCCCACAAAAAAAGAAATACATATTTTCGTAAGATGCATACAAAGTGAAAAACAACAGGAATTAAGGTCTCAGTTAATATTTCTCTGTTTCTTGCAATTTTTTTCAGGCTCTGATACATTCCATTCACTTGTTACCTCCATATATAGGAAGACAGAAGTGTACTCTCTACTTGCTGTTGTTTTCATACCCCTCTCCTCTACAGACAGATCTCCATCTGTTGCTGACAGTCCACTGAATCCCCACTTTTTCTCTAAGCCAGCATCTTTAAAATATAAGCAATCCTTTTCATCCCCAGTGCAAACATGAATGGGAATAAACCCTACCAGCCTGATAAGAATCATGGAGAGATTTCCCTGCTGATAGGGCATTCACTATATCCCAGACTGAAGGTTATCTCAATACTAAAATACATATACATCCACTCACACACAGAGTATCCTCTGATTTTACTGCTTGCAGTTAGTTCAGATGCTGTCATAAGGATAACCTGTTGCACTCAATGTATATTACTTTTACACACAGCATCTTCACCCCCCTAAAGGGACTAAGCCTTCAAAAGTTGGTTACATAGCCAAGTAGTTTGCACACAGAGTAATCAATGCCTACAATACGAAGACGTGGTCCTCCACTTCCTAGTATAAAGAGCACTTCCAAAGTATAAAAAAAGAGACAAAGTTCTATGAGATCCCTGAAGATTATATATATCTAAAAGCATATACCCAGATATATTGTAGGTTATCCAGACAGATACCCCAATGATATAGTTTCACTCATTTCCATAAGAATATCTTTCCCTTAGATGTGTCCCTAAACTGGAAACTTCTTCTTGTGGGTTGTCTGCCTTTCTGATAGTCTCTGAACCTCAGCATCGAATTTCCCAAAATCACCTGTTGATCACCTCCACAAATCTACCCTCTATGAAAAACAACTAATCATTTCTTAAGTACATTTTTAAATTCCATTTTATTTTGTTCCAAGGATTTATTTTAAGTTTAACCTTGCCAATTGCCACAGTAGTTTGTGTTTCTCTTGGAGTTAACTGAATATTCAAGAATATCAGTCTTTCTTTATAAAAAAAAATAATAATTCTGGACTCAGTGATGAAAATTGTAAAACTTGTAGGCTTAAAAGTCAGAAGGCAAAAATTCTCCCCTGTGGTTAATTGCAAAATGAAAACTGAATTAACAATAGTCTCTGGATTTTTAAGTCAGTCCATTTATTTTTTTCCAGGCCTGAATTTTGAACAAATAAATTTGGCAAATTCAGCACATGTTCCAGATCATTTTTTCAACTGGCAAAAAGAAGTTTTTCCTTTCTGTAAGGGGACTCAGACCTTGTAACAACCCAGTCTTTGTTGCCAATTTGGCAGCAGCCTGAAGGCCTGAGTGCTTAATGCACTGGCATTTACATATAAATTGACATATTTTTTATCATTCTGGATATTTGCTTGAACATGTACCCTATGTGAAATGGGAATAGAAATCTGCTTGTCCAAGTTCCGTACTAAAGCAGATCTATAACTGATCAGCTCTGCCCTTACCCTCAGGGGCAGAAAAAGATCAGTGAAAGGACACATTTTAGGACATGTTTGCCACACACGATGATATTGATAGGTACTGAAACACAAAGTAAATTGGCATGCAATATACCAGTGTTCCTCAGCTGCTGCATTTTCGGAACTAGTGTGAATGGCTTAAGAACTATTGCATGAAGGACTAGGGGCACATACTTCTTCAGACATCTTTGAACTAAAACAAAGTCATCCTGTAAAGACTTTGCCCAGGCATGAAGATAAACAGTGGGTGCTCAGAAAACAGTCCATATCATACCTTATCCTGTTCATAAGCATTAACTTTTTAGTGCATACTTATTTCCAAGTGTCTTTGAAATTCTGAATGTCCTTTTTTTCAAGTGACAGAATGAGAGTAGCTGAACATCTGTATGTATATGTGCTTAATACTCATCTGTGTCTCTTTCCAAAGCTGAAGGACAAAAAAGATGGGCTGTTGTCATTGCATTATCATGCAATTGCTGTGCAGCTTTCTTTAGCCTTGTAATGCAGGGGGTCAGATAAAATGGCCAGGAAGGTCCCTTTTAATTGGAAAATCCATTAAATAGACAGGGAGGAGCGGGAAATGTATACTATGAAAAATATCAGCATTAACCTAATTTTTGCTCCAAGATCATATACTGGAAAATATTTACCAGAAATACACAGAGCTCAAGGCAAGGGTCAAGCAGCAGAGAGCTGAACAGATAGTGTACCATTAATATAAAGGATTATGGTCAGCATATGACTGAGAATAATACTGTGGATGCTCTGGCAAAGACACACATACAAAAGGCTTCTAAATGAAATCAATGAAGCAAGAGTTCTGATAGTTTAGCAGCACACTTTGGCATGGTGCAGCTGAAAAAGGAAAAAAAAAAACCACTAGGGGAAAAAAGTAATAAACTCTTGCTACCCATGGGCAGACTTCACAGCAGTTGAATAAGACAAATAGAAGAAAGCGTCCGCTGCTGCCCAGAGGGAAATGTAATGACCCAAGTTATGACCTGCCATAGAGAGAGCCCTACGGAATAAGACAGAAGCGGAAATCTGGGAAGTTATGTGAAACTAAAATAGGGTCTGAATTAAATGCAAGTCAGCAAAGCACTGATGGAATTGAGAGAAAATTTTGATAAACCACTACTGCTCCCTTCCCCTACTCGAAGATAAATTATTGCCCAGTCTACCCAAATCCAAACATAACATGTGGAATGGGAAAAATATTGTGACTGAATTGTCACACTGGCATTGTTTATGTTAGGAAAAGGGTAAGTTTAGGAGTCTCAGAACAGAGATTGAGAATGGTCCAGCTGTTACATCCACATACCATTAACATGGAGCCACCAAGACCATTTTCAAGTCTAAGACAGTATTTTTTTTGTTCTCTCTGCAGTACAAGCCCTCAAACTTCATAAAGGCTTTAAAACTTTACTGTCCTTGCTGAAACAAATCACTGCTGTGTGAGAAGTCATTGCATGTGGAAAGTTTGACTTATCTTAAGAACTGCCTTTTTTTTTCTTCTTGTATATCAATATCAGGAAGTGCAGACAGGGAAGCTTTCAAGAATAGAAAAGATTTCCTCATGTATAAGATCCATGTATGACTTTGGCTAGAGTTCTTCTCAAGTAGCAGGCAAACAGTGCAGAAAATATTTGAGTTATGGATTAGAAGAATAGTGATTCTCCTGTTATTAAAGGTCTGCCAGGTTTATTTATTTTCTGAAAATAATAGAACTCATTTTTCATCATGCAAGGTAGTTAAGCTAAGCATCAGCATGCACTCATTCTCTATTGCTCTCTCTTTTTCTTTCTGGCAGTCTTTATCTATTTGACAGCAGAGATTAACATTATTCCTTTGAAAGAAAGTATCTGGCCCAAATTTTCTTCCACAGTCTCATATTCTACAACTCCTTTTAAAACCAGACTGAAAAAGTGAACTTTTCATGGAAATGCTAACATGAAACATGTTGACCCATCCTTCTTCTTCCCCTTGAATTGCTGAAATATTTGTTGACCGTGACCTAAATGTGTCAACCATTTAGCAGCCTTGAAGTTATATTTTCCAGTAAAGAAAGTTTCTCTGGAAAAAGGGAAAATTGTCCCTACTCTGTCTTTATTATAATCTGAAGATTATAATACACTGCCTCAGTGTACCTCCTTTGTATCATTCTTTCTATATTTTTTCATCACAGGCCTTCTTACTGATCTCCTCTCTACATATAACAAATTCTTAAAAATGGACCTGCTGACATCAAGATGCCTACCCAAAAGATGGGGAAAGGCATAATAAGTATTTATTAGCTCCTTTATTTGCATCTACGATAATGGCAGGAGAGCTTTCTCTTCTGAATCAAGAATTATAAACTTCACCCAAAATACACAGATTTTTAAGAAAAAAAAAGGGGGTTGAGAAGTGGCTGTTCATTCTTTTATATTGTCATTATCCTCAATAATTTTGTAGCAATCCTTTTTGCATCACCCTCATTCTCTAACAGTTAGAAAACATAATCTAGTTTCTGCCTTCAGTTTATTCTTTGGTGATCCATAACTATTTGTTCTTGCAGTGACATTATCCTCTGCCTTAAATAGTTATTTCCCTTCCCTGTTGTTTATTCTCCTGAGTTTGCTTATAAGAATCAATTATGTCCCTTTTCAGCCTTTAAGAGGCTAACCAAGCTGTGCTCTCTTGAACACATCTATATTGCCTTCTGTTACAATGAAGTGTAGTCCAGAGATCTCTGAGCTAGAAGAAATACAAGCTAGTCTGCCTACATGATTCACTGCAACATCCCATGGAATTACCAGTTTAGGTCTGAAATTAATATAGCCTCTCTTGTGCAGTACTACATTCTTGCTAATAATTTACTTCCTTCTGTCTTCTAACCTCCTTCTTCTCTTCCTTCTCTGCCCTGAGTGATCAACTTACACACACATTTCTTTCTTTGCCTTGCTTTCTCTCACCCACCAATAATGTTCATCTCCCACTGAAAAGAATCAGTGAATTAATGTTTTAATATTATCAGTGGAAGAACACAGAGTGCAACAGAGAAGAGGAATGCTGTACTCTTAAAAGGAATCAATTGACAAATGTGGTGCCCAAAAGGCAGAATAGAGTTAAGATAGACGATGTGAATCATTTTGCATTTATTGGACTGATAATGAAAGACACTGAATGCGCATCACATCTACCAAGCTCAATAAAAATTGGGAACAGCATTTGTTAAGAACTGGATGGAAGAAGGGGAGGCAGAGGGAGATGAAACAAGTAATTAAGATACTGTGAGAAAGCATGATGAAGTCACAGAAATTAGGAACAGAAGGGATTTTAGGAATGGTTGTCTAGTTCATTAATAGCCAAAACAACATTTTCCCTTGTAGCACATATTCTACAGATTCTAAAATCAAGTTCTAAACATGGGCCATAAAATGTCCTTGTATGGTGGAGAATGGGCAATCCCAAATTTCCAGATCTCTTTCAGCCTGTGGAACTGTTGCTTAAGTGCAAATAAAAAAAAAAAAAAAAATCCTACGACTAAACCGACCACCTCTGTTCTAAATAGCAGACCAAATGCTCTGGAACTGGTTTGTACCAAAAAAAGAGGTGGTTTGGGAAAAAGAGGGGAGGGGGAAAGAAATCACATAGTCTTCTTAAAGACAGATGGAAAACTCTGCTGAGCACCACCGTGGTGGCCACCTGCTGTGCTCTGAATGGTGGATGATAAATAGCATGCAGCTGTAAAATGGTGGGTCAGGCACTCTCAAGCTCTTTTACTTCTCATCTCTGCATATCACAGACTCGCGTTACGTCAATTCATGTCTACGGAGATCATTAAACTCGTGTTCCGCATTTCTCTGCTGATAGACATTATACATTCTTTTTGAATGCCTTCCTATAGTACTTGTGATTGAAAAGATCTTCTCAATGAAAAATGGGTTGAATGAGTGTCTTGAAAATTTTCCTGAAGACTGTTTAAGTGGGAATCAAGCTACTTTGGTTCGTGTCAAGGAAATCAATGCAATATTTCTTGAAACACAGGAAGGTGAAATATGACTGCTTGGAGTTTAGGGTTATCTTTTCAGTCTGAAAAATAGATAGTCATAGGGTTATAGGTGAAATATGCAAGTACCTCAATCTAACTGACATACTCCTATAAATAAATTTAATTTTAATGGGAATTTTCCCTGGCTAACAAATGACTAAGGAGCACTGCATAAAGCCCAAAGGTAGTAGCTAGTATTTCAAGGACATTTTTTTCTTCCTGAAGGGGATTGGACTATATAACATCTACATGGAGCAGTTATGAAATATACATAACTGGGAAGGTAGAGATAGAGAAAAAAATAGTGAAATGAGTGCATCTGCATATCTGGAAATCATGCCAGTCCCTCATTTCTGTACATATCCCCACAAGTGAAGAACTGCACCGACAGTCACACATACTAAAGTCACAAATCATGTTTCAGAAGTGGCTTTGAAAACTTTCGAAAAACAAACAAACACAGTACAAGGGGGGTGGGGGGGGGGGGGAGGGAGAGAGAGAACATGAAGAAAAGAAGAAAAAGGAACACAGTAAATATCACTGTGCTGATCTAGTGTTTTAGAAAGCCCAGACTCTCTATGAGAAAGCTTAGAAAAAACTCTTTAAAAAATAAACCCAAACAAAACCAGTAGCAGATCAGAAACACGAAGTTGCTGGACATCAGACTCTAAGTCTAAAGGTGAGGGGAGTTTAACAAACAACAAAAAAAAATTAGAATAAGTTTGGGTTTGGGTTTTGGGGTTTTTTTTCAGGGAAAGAAAGAAAAAGACTGAGCAGCTAAGCCTAAATAAAGGAAAAGATGTTTGTTGTTACAGGGCATGGGACATACTGTCACAGTCTTACAAAGCAGAAATGCTTAGATGGAAATGCAAGGGGTAAGCCCAGCTGGTGGCCAGTTACTGGTGCCATCCTCAAGGTCAGTACTGGGGCTGACACTGTTTAGTATCTTCATTAATGACTCAGGCAATGGGGCAGAAGGTACCCTCCAAAACTTGGGTGGAGAAGTCGAAGTGCTGCTCTTCAGAGGGACTTTGGCAGGCTGGAGAAATGGTATGACATGAAATGCAAAGTCCAGGCTTTGAGACAGATCCACACCATGCAGGAGTGCAGGCAGGGGCTGGCTGCACAGAGAGCAGCCGGGAAGAAAAGGACATGTTTTAGCAGCATAATAAAACACCATGGCCAGACTTTTCCCTTCCTTTATATAAACTTTCATTTCTTCCTTTTTGCCACTCAATTTAAGAGCTGGAATAATACTGAGAAAACAAAAATTTAAAAATGGAAATTGAAGGGTTAATATACTTGAATATTATAGAAAGCCCTGCCATGTGTTTTGAAAGCCATTTGACAACACAGAGCAGGAGGTGTGGTGCCCTGTAGTTCAGAGGGTACATTGTTTACCATGAAATGCCGGATTTGCATATGGTAAGTACTTTCTTTTATTAAAAAGCAATGCAAATAGTCACACAAACTCCTCTGTAAATAGCAAAGGAGAACACTTAGCCACCCATACTGAGGATTTACACCAACTGAAATGGCAGCAGAATCTGGCCTAGACATTGAAAAATACCCAATTCATGTCTGAGAAATTTCTCTAAGTAATTTTTCTCTCCTCTGTTTGGTGGCCGCTTTGTTCCTTTATCACCTGTACAAAATCAAAAAGAGGTGAGCTCCTTGTGCATGAGAAAAAAATTCTTATTTAAAAATAAGATTTCAGACTATTGTGGCTTTTGAAAGCCTACTGGCAAACAAAGCTCACAGAAACCCTTATAACCTATAGGATACACAGTTTATCTTTGCTTTGATTAGATCTTACATACGTATTAATCTCTTCTCTTTCTTTACACACTTTATAATAACACTCTCTTCAAGCAAACACTCTTTAATCTTATAATTTGAAAACTAATTCCATTTCAGCTGTCTTTTTGGCAAGTGACCTTTTCTTCTTCTTTTGCTACAGGTAAAAAAAAAAAATCCTCTCTTTCTGATTCTTATCCTTGTTCAACATTCTGGATCTCAAAACTGTTCATCTACTGAGGTTTTTGTCAGCAATAATATTTCTCATTCTGAATTTCTCAGTGAACAAACCTTAGAGAATATTCCTTCATGAAAGCCATTTGATTAATTTGTCTAAATGCATTTCTTTTGTAAACCAGGTTGATTATTTCAAAATGTCAGGGTCTGGGAGCAGATTTGAGAGCTATCCTGGCAAACACTATTGACCAGATTAAAAACAAAGTGTAGAGACGTGACAGCAAGGTGGACCAATGACTGGCCTGCCATCTGTCATGGATGGATTAAAACAGTCTTTCTGTACCGATATCTAGGAGACACTAATTCCAGTCCAAATACATGGATTGGCTCATACAGAAGGAGATTTACTCAGAGGAAAGTTTTTTCCGGGTGGTTGAAAGTCAGCTGTCATCTCAGGAACACAAATTGCTCATCCTCGTTACAGGAAAACTCACATGTCCTACGTACTATGTTCTAACTACATCTAATTAATTGAGTGAATCATTACAAATTATTTGCATACGTCTTGAGTGGACTAAAGATAAAATAGTTAAGAGCTGTAAACCACTGGTTTAATTTTCATAGTGTTTTTACCAGTAAAATGGCCATCAATCATACAAAGCCTGAAGGATTTTCCCACAGAGAAGTTAACAAAGGAAGATTTCTCTGTCAGTTAAAGCAGCATGAATCCTGTTTAACTCCACTGGTCTCATATACATCCACTCCAGACTGAAGCAGTGTTACTGCTACATAAACAAAATCTCAGTCACTCCACCCCAGAAATTAAGCTGCCTCCATTCTTTGATGGGGCTTTTATATGGAGGCTTGGGCTGTGATGAATAACCTTTTTGGAGTGACAGCTCTCTCCCTTAAACACAGACAAAATCCAAACACTTTCTTTAGACTAGATGAGACCAATACTACTTGGTATCTCTGTTAGCAGCCTGGATGATGGCACAGAAGGCACCCTCAGCAAGTTTACAGATGACATCAAACTGGGGGAGCAGTCAACACGGTGGAGGCTGCCAGTCAGAAGGACCTGGACTGGCTGGAGAAATGGCCTCACAAGAACGTCATGTGCTGTGTTCTTTTTGAGTGCCTCGTTACACAAAAGATGTTGACATACTGAAGCAAGTTCAGTGGAGGCCACCAAGCTGGCCAAGGGGCTGGAGCACGTGACATCCCAGAAGAGGCTGAGAGAGGTATGTCTGTTCAGCCTGGAGAAGAGAAGGCTCACAGTGGAGCTTAGTGCTGTTTACAACTACCCAACTGAAGCACACAGAAAGGAAGAGAGAGTCTTCTCAGAGGTGGACAGCAGTAGGATGAGAGGGAACAGACACAAGTTAGAACATGGGAAATTCTGATTAGATATATGGAAAAAAAGATACCATGAAGGTGGTCAAATAATGACACAGGTTGCCCAGAGAGGTTAGGGAACCTCCATCCCTGGTGGTGTTTGAGAATCAACTGGTTAAAGATTTGCACAACCTGATGTGAGCTCTGTGCAGGAGCTTGGACTAGATGACCTCAAGAGGTCGCTTCCAACCTAAATTATTCTGTGATGCTATAGCTGATATTTGTATGGCTAAAGTTAGCTCATATGAATCCTACATGAACAATTCTTCACAGAAATAAGATTAAACTTCTCAACAATGGAATGAAGGAATTAAAACCTAAATTTCCTGGATAAATCTTGATTTTGCAACATAATGCTATTAAAGAAAGTCACATTATCATTTTTAGGTTACTGACATCTAATTCCCTGTTTTGATCTCTGTTCTGTGCAGCATAACTGGCTGACTAAGCAAATTAGACTTTTCCTCCCATGTTTTCCATTTTGGAAACAATTATAAATGTATCTTTATTTAAATGGGCTTTACTAAATCATAGTCAAAAAGGTAGTGTCTGATACTAGGCTGAACAGGGCAATAAAAGAAGTCAGTACCAACATAAGAATCCTCTTCATATTGGGCTGAAGACTAGAAGAGTAGAGGGGAAAGCACTGATTACATCTGCTGGCTGATTCCTTAAAAAAAATTGGTGAAAAGATCATTCCATCACAGGGTGACATGTCTTCCCTATTCCTCTTTGCCAGCCAGCAGAACTAGCAGGATCTGAGAAGAAAAAGCTGAACTCTAAAAACAAATAATTCCAAATTTATATTGTCATCTGCTGCCCACACTATGAAAAACTTAATTTGCCCTCTACACAAGACTACAACTAAATTATTCTAACAACACTTCAGAAAAGATGAATTTTTAATAGTGGCTAGATTATTTGCAGTACCTGAACAGCACTTAAAGGGCCAGGAACTTTTTTCAGTCCATTCTCTAATTAATTTAGAGACCTACTGAATGTCAGGGAAAATGTTTTGACTAACTGAGATGGTTTCTTTATTTACTATAATGGGGGAGAGGAGGGTAAAATTTGGCCTGTTGCAGAGCAAGGCCAGGGTAATGGTCTCTGATAACCCTCCTGCACCAAAATTCCTCTACAGCCATCCAGGAGAGAAAGCCTCAGCAGCAAGTCAATTGTTACACATGCAGGTGACTCAGTGCCTCGGAAAACCAACACATTTTTCCTGTGTCTCCTGCTTCCTTCTCTCTTTACTCCTTGCCTGTGCCTTCTCTAACCTGGGCTCTAGCCATACTAGTAATCTCAAGAGCAGCAGGACTGGTTCCTTAGTTTTGAGGCAAGCCGTCATAGTCTGGCTATGCCTACTTAACACCCTTACGCATGCGGGTGGCTTTGTCCTTAGGATCTTTTGGGAAGGATCCCTAACTCTGGCTGGCTTACTAACTATGCTGGAGAATTATTTGGAGGAACACCAGCTGGCCCAAGGCAAAACTGTACCGGGGACCATTTAAGCAATTCAACAGTCTAGAATATCAGATTATAATGCCTGGGCCACAGGTGCAGCACTGTTTAACTCACTGAAATAGCACTAGACTAAGTATCCAAAAGCCCAGGATTCTGCACTTTCAAGAAAAAAAAAGGAAGAAAAGAAGTGTCAGAAATATGAGAAAAAATATCCTCTCTTTTAATGCTAGATTAAAATCTGATGCTGAATGTTGGTTAAAAATCCTCTATTTCTCTTCTACAAGCCCACCTGACAAACACTTCAGCTAACTTAGCATGTCTTTACGTTAGCAGGCACAGCAGCCCGAAAGGAGAGATCTACAGAAGGAAAGAGCTGGTGTTGGTGTCCTGTCATCCTCACTATAGGCATTTTGGAGGGTTCACTCCAGTAGTGGTCCACTGTGGCTGACTGAGCTTCTGTTAGTGGTTGGACAACATTATCTGTACCTCTTTTGGTTTAATTTCATTGCAAAGAAATCCATTTTGGGTGCTACAAGACTGCTTCCCAATGTGAAGAAAAGCATGGTGAGCAAGCACTTGCTTCAGTGGTGCACACTTCCTCTGAACTAAAATGCTAATGTAGATGCATCCCTACAGGGCATGCAAAAGATCCCCCAAAAAAGATCTTGGATCACCATAATGAAGAAAGGAAATGTGTGATGTTCAGTGTAAGTCCTCAGTAGAAGCACGAAACATTCCTGTCTGGAAGAATATCTGCATATCGCTCTGGAAGCAATATGACAGACCTCAGAAGCCAGACTGGTGATCGTGGCCTTACGGCATATGCTGAAACAGCATCAAGGTATTAATGCATTTCTGGTTTTGGAGTAAGGAAGGGCAGGTTCCCCGCTTTCAAATGGGGGAATTACTTATTTTTAAGCTGTGACTCCTGGACGACGTACTGCTTTCCGGCGGGCTTACTCAATTGTGTTGCATTACTTTGCAGACCACTTCTCTGATTGTCTCTTTTGATAAAGTACCTCTACATTTAACTATAAAACTAATAATGTTTTATATGGTAAAAACTGGTAGAGTTTTGGTTTTCAAATAATTTACACTGATATAAATAAAGATTACCACCGCTGTAATAGCTAATTATCCCAGCTTAAGGGAAACCAAGATGAAACATGAAGCAGTTGTGCTTTTTTTCCAGTTCTTTTCCGAAACATCTTTGAAATGAGTGTTTTTTCCACCTGACAACTGGCTAAATTCTTGAAGTAGTGGTATCTTCTTACTAGTATAAAGACTCAATTAATTTCATAATGCAAACTTACACTAGGAAAAATGCCACTTAAGCTTGAGGCAGTGTAATATAGCCATATCCTCCCCTGCGAGGGGTTCTTGAGATAGTAATTTGCAAGCAATTGGTGGGAGCTGTGTACATTTTTACTGAGTCACTGTACTGAGTGATTAAAGTTCCAGGTAATAGCAAGACCCATTTTTCACAGGTATGTGATTCATTTGTACTTCATAAAAAGAGTTGAACAAAGAAATTAAAAAGAAATTAGAATTCAAAAAGTGTCAAAGAATATGTGTAGGTAAGCTGTAAATGTGTGTGTTCCTAGCCATCAAACATACTTTATGCATCTATATAAGTGGTAACAAAGTGGAATTTAAGAAACAAACATTAAAATTTCACATTGTGGTGAGAGGACAATAGGCATAAGTTGAAAAAAGAGAGGTGCAGCTGGATAGAAGAAAAAGCTTTTTCCCCAGGAGGACAGTCCAACGTTGGAGCAGGTTGCCCAGAGGTGTTGTGCAGTCTCCCTTGGAGGGAAGACCTGATCCTGGTCTGATCTCACTGCTGACTCTGCTTTCAGCAGTAGGTTGCACTAGAGACCTCTTGAGTTCCCCTGCAACATGAGTGAGGCTATGATATTTAGATGTATCAGAACTGTAGGAAGAGGATCTGGCATACTGTTATTTCATAATTTCTCAGTCATGATGTCAGCGCACTAAATGGCTCATACCACCTCATTCTGACCACAGGGTATACACATGCATACATATATACGTACATTTTTACACATGTTGAAGGAGGAAATGAACACATTAACAAAAGAGGGTAGAACGCCCTGTTATTTCTTGTCACAAGGGAAGATTTTTCATTTCAAATTAGAAAGTTTCAGTAAGTATTAAGTGGACAAGGTGCTGAGAGCACTGAGAAGTTAATTATTTCCCATTTGAGGGCTGCTCATTATAATTTACATGCTACATTTAATGGTTGTACTGCAATGATGTATATTTACATAATAGTATTCAATAGTATACACTTAGCTGACAAAAAGATAAATGGCTGATCCTTTTTATATGTTAAAAGCATTATCTAGCAAGTAGGATGATTAAGCCATTTGGAAAAAAAATCTGTTTTCTTTGAGATAGCTTTGATAACTACTTTTTTCCTTCCCTAAGGACCTTTCAGAGGTGAAACCAAACAGATGGTCACACTGATCATTTTAGATGATCCACAGCAACAGGATAATAAAAGTATTATGATCAGTGTGATCCGCATTGAAGGAAGGAGTCATACTCTGCCCAGCTCTGACCCTGTTATTCTGGTCTGTGACAATGCAGGAGGAGTTATTAGATTTCAGATAGCCTCAAGATCTCTTACTGATTGCAAAGGCAGGTTCCTCTTCTTATTGACCACATTCACTTTGTGTGCCGTAAACTTCCCTATTTGTGCTTTCTTTGGATAAGAATTTATATAGGTTGCCTATTTCATTGTTCGGATGAAAGTGGCTCAGAAAAAAAAATCTGTGTCTACAGATATAGGAGTAATGAGCTAGCAAGCAAGTATTTCGCTGTAGTTTAACTATCTTTCAGATATAACCTTAAGAACCCTTCACAAGGACATTTTATGCTCCCTCACCTGTGCTTTTTTTAAATGAAGTTCCCACTTTGCAGGCCTCACTTTGCAGGATTCTTACTTTTTGAGTCTTTTTAAGCATTTCTCAGATAATTATATAGAGTGGAATTAACCTAAAAGATACATGCCTTATCTAGGGTAGTCATCTAGGGTTCCTCTCCTGGCACTGGTGAGAGACTGGCACCTCCAAAAGGCAATTTTCATACCATCCAAAAATAAGTGTATAAAAGACTATAAAAGGCATGAAATTAATTCTAACAGTAATGTTAAATTTTGAGCTTGGATACAATGTCTACTGAATTCATATCATATCTATACCCTACATGAACTTCATCTATTGCTTCATGTGTTAATTATTCTCATCTGTATTAAATATTCTGTATAACACTTCTGAAAATGATTAGGACAGGCCAATAACTAACACTAAGAGCTTATCACGGTTTTTAAATGTCCTTTGGGGGATTTTTCATTGGAAAATGTTGATTAATTGAGACTGATCCTTTGGTCCAGGATGGAATTTCTGGTAAAACATACAAAAAGACAGCTACTCTTCTCAGAATAGCAAGTAGTCTAGTTGTAATACTAATTAAGTGTGGAAATATTTTTCTTTAGGATGGGAACTTTATTCAATCTCTGCCATTCTAGGTAACTTACCTATTCCAGTGGGATATGAGTTGATTTCATGGTCTAATGAATCTTTAATTAATGATAGAGATTTGGATAATTCCAGCGAATAGTACTGAGGACAGCCAACAGCTTACTGCTGATGTAGCTCACCTGGGTCTCCCGCATTTCCATGAAGTTCCTTAGGTACCAGACCTATTTGGGGATCCCTTCATTTTTTTCTCACTTTTCATTCCCCAAAACAACCAAACACAATTTCCCACAAAGCAGCCATAGACAATCTTTCACATACAAATTTGTTTTCTCCCCCAAAGGAATAGGGATACATTTTAAATCTTTAAAAATTAGGATTGAAAATAATTTCTAGACTTACTAGACTTCTATTTTAAACAGAAAAGATGGATAAAAGATGATGTGGTTGGTTATAACATGCAAGCATAATGAAAAAGCTTGATTTAAAAGCAAGCCATGATTTACAAGCATGATATTAATTCTTTCATAGAAAAATGATGGAAGGAGAGAGGTAGCCTCAGAGGAGCTGGTTAGTGGAAAGACAGACACATTTATTATAGGAAAGGGTGGCAGAGGATGAAAAAAAAAGAATAAGGAGTGTCGAAGACAGCAATGGAGTGAAGTTGCCTAAAAGAGGTTGGTGAAGCATAGGGCTGAAGGAGCATCCAGTCAGCAGAGATGCTTTTCAGAATACAACCCTTGGGTTGTCCTGTATCTGCCTGGGAGACTGGTGGCTGAGTTTTGGTGAAGTATCTTATCTTGCATATTTCTTCTGATTTCTAAACTCATACAGCAGAACTCATCTCAACTTTTGGCATCGACATTGCAGATATCTCCAACTAAGACAGCCACCAAAAGTTCCTTTTCTGAAGAAAAATAGCTACTGCTTGGTTGCAATTCACCTGATCTATTTTCATTATATTATAAATCACACATTAGAGGATGACAGTGATGGACTAGTTTGGAAGCTAGCATCACTCTTAATCAGAGCACTGCTTTGGTTTCTCTGCTTTTCCTCCATTACCTAACATCTGCATCATAGGAAGCCACTGATTTGCCCTTCCAACTGATAGATTGGAACTAACTCCTCCCTGATAGATACATTTTTAAAACCTTTATGGTTTAAACTGTTTCACACAATGCACATGAGTAACAGTATTATTTGTACGTGCAGCTGTCAAGCTGATGAACCCTGATGTATTTTCAGCTTTTGACAGAGAGTATACTTCACCTCCGCAAAACAGTATTGGAATGACAATCAGATATAAGAATAAAGTTATTGTTTGGTAATATCTGTGAGAGAAAACCATGCACTCCTTCCATCCAAGCCAGTCTTCTTTCAACATTTGAGACTTCTGAGTTACACAAAGTAAATTCTGTGACCAGTGGTCTGACAACTTGACATCTATCCCCAAAATTTATTTGAAAGATTCTACCACTTCTCTTACAATTCCAGAATATTTCAGACAGGTGTATGTTTTAGGATACATCAAATATGTGCCATGAAAAAAATATTATTAAAGAACTTCTAGAATAATTAGATACCATGGAAGAGGAGTTGAAAATATACAGCTCTTTGCAGAAGAACAAAATATGTGAGGGTGGGAGCAAGAAAGAGAAATATCTGCATTCAAATCTGGCTTATCATCTGAAAGTAATTTAAACTCTGTTACTGTATGTTTAAAAAGGGGATAAGAAACTTTAGACAGTTACTTCGAGTAGCTGTCATGGAGATTATTTAGTGACTAGAGTCTTGACGATGTTACATGGGGAAGAACTCTGCATTTCACATTATTTAGCTTTGACAAAGAAGGGTGGAGAAGTCACTTGCTAGAAATTTCAACCCACTCAAGAACAGAAGGGACATAATCTGTTGCTCTATTTTTTAGATAGCTCCCATAACTGTGTGATAAAAAATATTTGCTTGATACATGTTATATACCTAAAATAACATTGATCTGAGATCTTGAACTGCTCTCTTTTGCTATAACACTTAATAGAATATATAAAATGTTATCAAAAATGAAGTGAAAGTGGAAATAGAAATAGGTACCACTGGGAAAAAAATTATTAAATGCTATATATACACATAGCTTTAAACACAACAGAAATAATATAACAGCTTACTGCTGATGTAGCTCACCTGGGTCTCCCGCATTTCCATGAAGTTCCTTAGGTACCAGACCTATTTGGGGATCCCTTCATTTTTTTCTCACTTTTCATTCCCCAAAACAACCAAACACAATTTCCCACAAAGCAGCCATAGACAATCTTTCACATACAAATTTGTTTTCTCCCCCAAAGGAATAGGGATACATTTTAAATCTTTAAAAATTAGGATTGAAAATAATTTCTAGACTTACTAGACTTCTATTTTAAACAGAAAAGATGGATAAAAGATGATGTGGTTGGTTATAACATGCAAGCATAATGAAAAAGCTTGATTTAAAAGCAAGCCATGATTTACAAGCATGATATTAATTCTTTCATAGAAAAATGATGGAAGGAGAGAGGTAGCCTCAGAGGAGCTGGTTAGTGGAAAGACAGACACATTTATTATAGGAAAGGGTGGCAGAGGATGAAAAAAAAAGAATAAGGAGTGTCGAAGACAGCAATGGAGTGAAGTTGCCTAAAAGAGGTTGGTGAAGCATAGGGCTGAAGGAGCATCCAGTCAGCAGAGATGCTTTTCAGAATACAACCCTTGGGTTGTCCTGTATCTGCCTGGGAGACTGGTGGCTGAGTTTTGGTGAAGTATCTTATCTTGCATATTTCTTCTGATTTCTAAACTCATACAGCAGAACTCATCTCAACTTTTGGCATCGACATTGCAGATATCTCCAACTAAGACAGCCACCAAAAGTTCCTTTTCTGAAGAAAAATAGCTACTGTTTGGTTGCAATTCACCTGATCTATTTTCATTATATTATAAATCACACATTAGAGGATGACAGTGATGGACTAGTTTGGAAGCTAGCATCACTCTTAATCAGAGCACTGCTTTGGTTTCTCTGCTTTTCCTCCATTACCTAACATCTGCATCATAGGAAGCCACTGATTTGCCCTTCCAACTGATAGATTGGAACTAACTCCTCCCTGATAGATACATTTTTAAAACCTTTATGGTTTAAACTGTTTCACACAATGCACATGAGTAACAGTATTATTTGTACGTGCAGCTGTCAAGCTGATGAACCCTGATGTATTTTCAGCTTTTGACAGAGAGTATACTTCACCTCCGCAAAACAGTATTGGAATGACAATCAGATATAAGAATAAAGTTATTGTTTGGTAATATCTGTGAGAGAAAACCATGCACTCCTTCCATCCAAGCCAGTCTTCTTTCAACATTTGAGACTTCTGAGTTACACAAAGTAAATTCTGTGACCAGTGGTCTGACAACTTGACATCTATCCCCAAAATTTATTTGAAAGATTCTACCACTTCTCTTACAATTCCAGAATATTTCAGACAGGTGTATGTTTTAGGATACATCAAATATGTGCCATGAAAAAAATATTATTAAAGAACTTCTAGAATAATTAGATACCATGGAAGAGGAGTTGAAAATATACAGCTCTTTGCAGAAGAACAAAATATGTGAGGGTGGGAGCAAGAAAGAGAAATATCTGCATTCAAATCTGGCTTATCATCTGAAAGTAATTTAAACTCTGTTACTGTATGTTTAAAAAGGGGATAAGAAACTTTAGACAGTTACTTCGAGTAGCTGTCATGGAGATTATTTAGTGACTAGAGTCTTGACGATGTTACATGGGGAAGAACTCTGCATTTCACATTATTTAGCTTTGACAAAGAAGGGTGGAGAAGTCACTTGCTAGAAATTTCAACCCACTCAAGAACAGAAGGGACATAATCTGTTGCTCTATTTTTTAGATAGCTCCCATAACTGTGTGATAAAAAATATTTGCTTGATACATGTTATATACCTAAAATAACATTGATCTGAGATCTTGAACTGCTCTCTTTTGCTATAACACTTAATATAGTATATAAAATGTTATCAAAAATGAAGTGAAAGTGGAAATAGAAATAGGTACCACTGGGAAAAAAATTATTAAATGCTATATATACACATAGCTTTAAACACAACAGAAATAATATATATATAAAACTTACAAAATGAGGTGATATGTAGAGAAAATAATTTTTATCATATGTCTTAGTCTATATTAATACATTTTCATGCATTCTTTCATGTCTATGGTTAGTTGGCTATTTGGTTACACTTTTCAGAGGGTTTATTCATCAAGTACACTAGTAAAAACAATCCAAAAGAAACTGAAGACTTACAAAACAGTGTAAGAATGTCATACAACTTTTTATCTCCTAGAGGCAAAGTAAACCAGAAGAAATATATAAATGGGAAAGGTACAGTCCCACCCAGTACTCCCTTGAATGAAACAGAATTATTTTCATTAACTTCACTTAGAAGAGGATCAGGCCCAGAAAGAGAGAAAAACTAGTGGCTAGTGCTGCAACTCTATCCTTGAGTCAAATTTGGAACAATCAACCACTAAGATTTCTCAATGTTTAATGTATCCATTAAATTATGTGTTATACACATTAGACTGTGTATAACAAATTGTGTTCATCGCAGAGAGCCATAATTTTTGATTACTGTTTATATAGGTAGTACAGAAAAATTTTCTAAGTAAGTATGGAATAAACTCTTCTACTTTATGCTATGAACTTTGAGACATTGGTACATGTGGTTTTGGGTTTATACAGACACATATTTTCTATATTATAATGTTATGAGTCAATGCTCAGGGCTTTGAGGAACAAAAGAATTTCCTGTAATGTGCTAGATACAATCTTCCATTTTTTATGGCTTGTGAAGCAAGCATTCATAGCAACGCCAATTTCCCTTTAGGGATTATTTATATTTAGTGTGAAAAGTCATTAAAATTTTCAGTCACTGGATTTTCCAATAATCCAACACATCCTAATGATTAGTACCACTTCACATTTCTATTCCTTCTCTTTATCAAAGCTATGAGAAACATAACATTATCCTAAAATTTGACATACAGATATACAGGAAATATTAATAAAGCAGTTGAATAAACCACTGTCTTTATCAGAACACAAAGACATATTCAAGTCCAAGCATTAAACTGAGTTTCCTCCCAATTACTTATTGCAGAAAATAACTAATTATTAATTAAAGCCTTGTTTGTTCTGGAGATTTTCTGCACCAATTGCCACCATAAGTGGCTAAATAACAGAATCATTGCAGCAAGTGTAGAGAGGCAAGGCTGATATTTGCATTAGAAGTGTTTACCCCTTTTTTCACAGTCTGAATAGATCCAGCAGTGCAAACAGCTGCTTCATTTGATTACACTAAGGATTTCACGAGGGCAACTACGCTGATAGTCCCAAATAAAAAAAATCAAGACCTCACCCCCTTGGGTTTGTGGCTTCGGTTTTGCCTCCTCGCATCTCTTTGCATACACAAATATTATAGTTCAAAAATTAAACAGGTGCATGAAAAATGGCAGGTGTTCTCTCAGATGAGCCCTTTTGCCTTGCTGTGCGTCTGCTGTCTGAACTCTCAAACTCCCTTGCTGTTAGTCTTCTCAAGCATCTGTCATTTGACTTCCCAACCTTGCCATTAGATGCCTTTGGTGTTATATTTTTTTCCAGGATAGATGTTTCTCAAATGTTACCTCTGCCCACACCAGAGACTGCAAGGCAGCAAAATTGCAAGTAGAAATTTCCTTCTTTTCTTTCTGTAAGCAACACATCCTATTAATGTTAATATTATGCCAAGATGCTCCTTAGATCTCAGGTATTTTGGCTGCTTGTTGGGGAAGTAGACCACGTGCAAAAGACTAGGTATGTAAGAACAGTTCTTACTCCTCAAAACAGTTAGCCCATTGTACTGTAAATATCTAGGTTGTTTTCATGCTCCCTTTGTTTTTTATGAGTTTTTGATTGATTTTGGCTGAATACCAGCCAAAATATTTAACACCTTAGAGGCATCTAAATTTGTACTTAGGCAGCTACATAAAAAGGTCTCATTATCAGAAGCAGCAAAAAGTCAGAGATTTCTCTGAATTTTGTGGAAACTATAGGTCTTCAGTAATTTTGAAAATATGTCTTTTTTACTTGTCATGAACTATGGAATCTAATCTATGTACAGTCTAATTGACAGCTAAAGGGAGGGCAGATTTCCTGCAAATAGCTTACATGCTCTTCTTTGCTATATGGTCAACTGCTTAATTGCTGTTACTGGAGTCTGAGCTCCTGATGCATACACCTACTAAGAGAAATTCTCTTCACCCACAATTTAGAGATACAGAAATAAGGTACAGTACTGTACATAAAGTTGTCCAGGCATCAGCCAAAGCAGTTTCACAGTCTACAGATGTGGAGGCAGAGAGATGTAGTGAACAGTACATTTGCTCTGCCTAGTATTTGATATTCCTTGGCAAAGATTATGTGCCTGGGCTGTGACTCCCTACATAAACCAGGCGTGAGTTTCACTGGATCCATTTTTATGAAAGGCCGCGACCATTCAATACTTTTGTCTGTGATTTTAAAGTCAGTAAAAAACTGTTCCTGATAAAGCTTATAACTGATGCAAAGAGGGTAAGAATGTTTAATAGTGGTAAGGACTTAGAAATGAGTGATTTAGATAATTTATTAATGTGACCTATTCAAACAAAATAGTGTCTAAATCAATAAAAGTACCTTACGTGGTATATTCATGTATATTAAACAACATACAAACAAGAAGAGAACACTCCACAAATATTACTTAAGATCTAAAAACTAATGCCTCAGGATTGAATAAACCAGTTACCTTCTATACAACTAGATTGGAGAAAGGGGAAAAAAAAGAACTGTGGATGATAACCATGCTCTGGGAAAAAGAATAAACTCCTTGGCTGTGTTTAAACCATCTTTTAAGAGCACCATGAAGTCTTCTTTGAGGCTGTTGTTCAAAACCTGCAGGCACAAACTTCAGAGTATGCAAGAGAGATGCCCAAGAGAAGAATGCACACTGAAAATAAGGGGGAAGAGAAGAAAAAGAAGAAATAAGAAGAGATTCTGCTCATGGCCACTCCCCAGGCTGCTGGTTTAGTGTAGTATAAACGTAGATCTTGAGTACGGACTATACGATGAGACTTTTGGGTGTGCTGAATCATACAACATTGACAATAGAAAGCATCATGAAGTATTTTCAAAAAATAAGTCATTGCTTGGCAGGTATAGCTGTCTGACCCTAAGACTTTGTAACAAGATTTGATTGCCATCAGTGTGAAAAAAATATTTAACTTTCTATACTTCGAGGAAGTTAGAAAGACAAAAATGCAACTGTGACATTTGAGAAAATGAAAAGTCAACATATAACAATGTAAATCACACATAGCAAATACAGCTATAATAAACATACCTTTATCCATCTTAGATACAATGACAAATACTTCCAAAATTCAAATTATGTTTTACAGCCTAAGTAAATATTAAAAGGCCGCCAAATCTGCTAGCATAAATCCCCGTGACCTCCTAAGTTTTCACCATGTGCATTAAATAAAATGAGAATGAACCATGAAGGCATTTTTGCTCTGCTGAGATAGTTTTACCCGCTGCTTTCACAAGTGCTGTATTTTTGGAAGACCTGTGGAACTATGGGTTTGTCTACGGGCAGGTTTCATATTCTTTTACCGCTAAAGTTATGGAAATGGTCGTAAATTATTTGCATGGTGATGGCATCTGCAGTGCAGGAATGGCAATCATCAATTACCACAGACAGTACCTCAAATAGTTTATAGTTTGAGAGAAAACAGTCCACAATGAGAATAATTTATACTGGGACCCATGCGGTCACTCTTGTAGAGTGGATCACTTCAACTGACTAATTGTGTTTTTGCAGGCCACACTAGGAAAAACACTTAGTACGGTACCTTTCCACAGTGATGGCGTATGTGCATGCATTTACCTTTCGTGCAATGCAGTGTAACTGCAGTGAGGCACGTGCAGTGCCATCAGGGGCGAGCGCGAGCACAGGTGACTCCACAAAAGCAGCAGAAGATCTTGACAGTTCATATCCTAGGTTTCCCCCACCTTTTTGTGCCCACGCCATCAGATCGCTTCCTTTACTCTTAGTAATCTCGGACTGTCCCTATTAATAATGTCTGAGCAAGTCTTGCAGAACTGCAGCAGTAATCAGTGTTTCAGGCTGTAACACCGACTGCACCACATACAGAGGCTTAAAATTCCTTTTTCTCTGATAATTTGAAGCTTTATGTTTAATATTTATTGCAATGCATAGTCTCAGGAGATGACAGCAAATGCATGATAAATATGTTATCTCCCCCCCAAACAAACAGACATCCATCTGTCTATCCAAAAGATGGTATTTGCCAGCTGTGCGTATAAAAAGAGTAAATGTAAAACCAGCTGTTCAGTCAGTTCATCCCATATAGTGAGGTTGTCACTGTAATCACTTTGGCTGGGAAAATTTCCAGTCATCACACTGCTGCTCCTCATGAATCACACTTGTCAGGAAAACGTCAGCATCTTTTATATGGCATTTGGTTATTTTTAGGATGAATGCTATGAGTGTATTTAGGGCAATTACTTTCAGGACTTGAGAGAAATCAATTGATAACACTAAAAAACATATGTCTGGCTCTCCATTCAAGCAACAGATTTGATGTTTGAATAAAAGTACAGTGTTATCCTTCCAGTGCACTCCATAACAAGCCCCAACAATAAAGCCTCATACAACTTCCTGAATTTCTGAAAAATTGACAAGTTGGAACAGTCCTGAGCAATACAGTGATGGTGACTGGTCAGAGATCTAGAAAATATTGCTAGGAGGAGAAATCTGAACAATTGGCAGGCTCCTGTGCTTGCCATGGGGCTTGCTTGCCTTACTGTATATGAGAGTCTTGTGCTCGTTAGTGGCTGCTTTTTGCTTTCGCTGCTTGCTGCACTGCTGTACTGCTGATCATCTTTGCTGTGCCTGGGAACATTCTGATGACAGCAATGGCCGTGCGCCTGGGCTGGCAGATGGCCAGGGCATCCCTGCTGTTTCTGTGCTGCTGTACTGGACAGGCTGGAACTCCAGTGTGAACTCGAGTAGAAGGGACTGTGACCTGTGGATGAGTCCATGCGGGAACAGGACACCCCGAAGCGTCTGTGGCTGTGGATAAGTCCACACCAGGGCAGGCACATCTCGAAGCATCTGTGGATGTGG
>NW_008795373.1:1041861-1045743 GCF_000699145.1 Aptenodytes forsteri | reverse complement strand
TTCTGCTCCTCACCCCACCCCACCAGCGAGCAGGCTGGGGGGGCACGAGAAGTTGGGAAGGGGACACAACAGGGAAAGCTGACCCCAACTGACCCAAGGGATATTCCGCACCACATGACGTCATGCTCAGCATATAAAGCTGGGGAAGGAAGAAGGAAGCGGGGGACGTTCGGAGTGATGGCGTTTGTCTTCCCAAGTAACGGTTACATGTGATGGAGCCCTGCTTTCCTGGAGATGGCTGGACACCTGCCTGCCTATGGGGAGGATCAGAATTATCTCAACCCATGAATTTTCTCACTTTTACCCTTCTGATTCTCTCCCCCATCCCACAGGGGGGAGAGAGTGAGTGGCTGGGTGGTGCTTAGTTGCCAGCTGGGGTTAAACCACGACAATGTTTTACCTGATAAAGAGGATTTTCTACATCTTAACGATAGCACTCCAGCCCATGAATTGCACAACATCAAAGTATTTTTCTCCTCCTAACTTTTCAGCACTCCAACACTTTTCCAAAGGATCTTTGAATAAAACTTTTCATCTTTGATGAAAGAGCACATTTTCATTATATTTTTAAAGGGAAAATTGCTTCCATACAACACTATTTTTCTGAAGGTTTATCATGAGAAATGGTTGGGAATGTTTCTTTAATTAGCTGCTATTTTTTTATCTAAATAAAAATACTCCTGGCTATAGGTTTCAAGGTCTGCACCTGAAAATATTAATTTTTAGAACATAAGTCTGTTTCATTGTGTTTTGGCTTTCAGATTATATTTATATTAATTGGTTATTACAGCTCTATACTTGATAATGTAGATCAACAGGTGATTTGTATGCTCTTTGAGTTTATCAGGACAAATTCAAAAAAGTTGAGTCATTACCATCATGGTTATTCAATGTTTTCTAATATAAATTGTTGTGATTGTCTGTTCTCCAGGAAACATCAACATTTTTTATCCATTTAGTTTGAAAACATTTTTGAAATATGGAAATGTCTTGGCAAAGGGAAATTCTGTTTTTACCATAATCATAGATAATGTAATCAGGGCTCAGCTGCACTATTCAGAGTTGTACTATCTCAAAGCTCAAGGACAGATTCCTTCTCCCTAGATAAAATGGAAAAATGCTATAGGATATGAGGAAAAATGGGTTACTGAATACCAGAATAAACTATGAAAGACTCATTTAAATTATCTGTAGTTCTGATTAGCCTCATTACAGGCACAGATATTTTTTGGATTTCAATCTCTGATATTCTCTGACCCATACAACCCAGTCATAAGACAAAGCTAAATAACTGAAAATTTACTCATGGCTTTTTTCCTTTTTTTGCCAGTCCCTTCACCCTTTGGATTAACTCTGGTCTTAAAATAGGATTTATTTGGATTTATCATCATTGACTTCTGCAATATATACTATTCCTCTGGGGTTCTTTAAATTCTTCTTAGCATGGCATTTCTAGTGTGTACACAATCAGATGAGTGTGCAGTTTAATTTGGTTGCATTCATACATGTGCACATCTGGCCACTCAGACACAGTTTCACATTTAACGGGGTGCGGCTAGGTAGAAAGAGGTGCATGAAGGAGGAGTCATGAGGAGCAAAGCCGGGGAGCATCTAACAAAGTCATAGACAAGGTTTTAGGAGATTATTCCTTTCATAGACTTTGCAATAATACTTCCGTTAGTTATGCAGAGACTTTGATTTGGTCAGAACAGGAGCTGATTAATTACATCTAGAAAACTGGGGTGTGCAAACCCTGTAGGAATTTGTGAGCTGAGGCCTGAAGTTAGCTTAATAGTTGTTGGATCCGAGCAAAGAGCTTCAGGCACACCTGGGGGACAGAGTTTAAAAAAAAAGAAACAAAAGCCTCCAATCACTTTAAGGGCAATCTTCCACAGCCTTCTAACCATCCTGTCTAACTGAGAAAGCCTGGAAACTTCACCTCCTATTTTAGTAGCCTTCTAAACTACTTGCTAGTTTAGAAGTATGTGTGAAATGCATGTGACCCATTTTTCTGCCATTATATTGTGCTGTAGAAAAGAAAATAACCACCCTCAGGGCAGGGATCCGGAGATGTCCAGATCAAGTCAACCAAAAGTTGAGCAAGATGGTCAAGTTTACTGCTTGCCCTATGAACTATGCTAGGAGAAAAAAAGGTTAGTAACTCTTTCCAAATACATACATAACTAAAGAACAGAGCAGTTCCCGTTGTCTTTTGGAGTGTTCTCACAAAGAGAGATTAGTGTATTGATTTCCATGGAGTTTTACACCACCAAGTGTAAATGCAGTGTATATCACTAAAAACATGAGACAAGAAAGAGGTAAATTGAATGCTCTTATGAACTCAATGATAGCACCCATTTTATATGTTTCTTGACAGTTCTTTTTTAAATATCATGTTCTTTTAAAAAAAAAAGAAGTGTCTGGGCCAGGTGGGGATGTCTGGCTGTACCTCATGCCCTTGGAGAACAATGGAGCCTCCATGAAGCCGAAGGGCTTCAAAAGTTCAAGGTGTGGCAAGCAAAGGAAGGGTGAGATTCAGGAAAGAGATGGGAGTCTATAGATTGGCAGAGTGCCTGAAAAACTGCTGAGAGAAGCAGGAACAGATACATTCAGAAAAAAAATTCTGAAAGTCACTGGAGACTTTGGGGCAACCAGAAAATCAAGCTGTTTGTTAATAAATGAGTTTGGAAGCAAGGAATTGCTCTGCAAGGCCACAACAAATAGGTGAAGATGTGTCTATGAACTTCTTTTCAGTTCTCTCTCGTGTAGTCAACTTTGTAGTCACTTTAAGTTTTACAGAAGCTAGCTATTCTAGTTCTTGTTCAAACTTGGCTTTTGAGATTATAAACGCCTGTGGTGTTTTGGGTATGCTCTTCAGTAAGAAAAATGTTTAGGTAGATTCACCTTAGAGCTCTGGATCTTATTCCAAACCCATTTATACATCTGACCTCCAGAACATCCTGTGGCAAAGATAAGATAACCAGTTTAGCTTGTGCACTGCATTCGCTTTATCAACAGCATTCTTGATCTTATAGACTCTACCATCTTTTTCAGTCCTCTCTTTTTTTCTCATACGTGGAATTCATGCCTACAATTGTCCTTGTAGACATCCTCTTTACCTCTGCCTAAATCGCTATATAACCTGTTTGAAATGGGGTTTTCAGGACTGCAGGAAGTATTGAAGATATAGGAATATTATAGATTAACACACTTACATAAAGACGTGTTCTATTTTGGATAAAGTAAACTGCTGCAATAACTTTATAAAACCAATCTGTCATATTTGTTTGTGTGATTATAACTTGAGTTCAAGAAGTGCTAATGACATTATTCCAGCCAACAGTGAATTGGTAACAAAAATATCAGGGATATAAATAAGTGGGTAAATAAGGATTTTCCTATTTCAGAAGGCAGACTGAATGGTCTCCTGATGAAAGTTGACAATAATGTTAACAATTAGCTTGGGAAGAAGAATTTCAAGTGACATAGGCAGTGTTTCTGTTAGAGAAGTTAAAAGAAACATGTTAAGACGTCTTTGGGTATTCCGGGGGGACATAGTTCATTAGAATATTTTATGCTACCTGACCTGAGGGAAAGCATTTATTTAGTCGAGGAGAGTTTTGCTGTACACTTTGTCGAACTTGTTGCCTACAGTATACCTAGGTAGGTCTGATGACATGTAAATAAAAATTATAGTCATAATAATAATAGCCTTAGCATTGTGTGCTTAGGCCCTGTATGTTAGGGAGTGTTTCGATTGTCTAGAGCTCAACGATTGTGATGATGATACGGTCGAGTGTTTATGGGTAAGGATGAGGGGGAAGGCCAATGATGCAGATATCCTGCTGGGAGTCTGTTATAGACCACCCAACCAGGATGAAG
>NW_008795373.1:1024647-1039539 GCF_000699145.1 Aptenodytes forsteri | reverse complement strand
TGTGAAAGGAGGTTGTAGCGAGGTGGGTGTCGGTCTCTTCTCCCAAGTAACTAGTGATAGGAAGAGGAAATGGCCTCAAGTTGTGCCAGGGGAGGTTTAGATTGGACGTGAGGCTATGATTCTATGATTCTATGATTCCATGGTACAGTATATTATTCTGTTAAATGGATATAACAAGTCCCACAAAGCTTCTGTTGACCTCAGTCAGTCTAGGATTTTTAAGGCACTGAATATTGCTGTGTTGAGAAATCTGCCATCTGTTTTAATAAAGAAGCATGAAATATTTAATCAGAACAATGAGCAGAGATCATGAAAACAAATATTAAAAAAAATGTAGGATGCAGTGACATACAGGACTAGAACTTTATTTTAGAAGTCCAGCCTTTCTGCTGTCAAATGTTGCATATAACTTGGCCTTGGCTGGAATTGTTGTGTGCAGTATCAAATTCCTTACACACCCACAATTGTAGGATCAGGCTGATTGCATTTGCACATTGGTTTTCATGCTCAGATTCATTGATTCATCTCTCAGAAGGAGAAGGACTTTTCTGAAACTAGTACTGTTAAACTAACATGAGCAATTGTCAGTTATCAATACTCATGTTCCATATTTCATCAGCTCTCTGAGAATCAGGTTTGTTACATCACTTCTGCACATATTTATCACTTGAGTTAGATCATGTTTCCTTATTCCCAACATGTACAGAGGAATGCAGAAGGGATGGAAGGACCCAAGGATGGACAGACAGATCAATGTAGTGAAGGAAGGAAGGGAAGGAAGGGAAGGAAGGAAGGGAGGGAGGAAGGGAGGAAGGGAGGAACAAACGAACATTGGTTGACTAGTTCTGTAACCTCTGTGTATCAGAGCAACCCATTTGGGAAAGACTGTAGAAATGAGTGTGGCATTTGGTCTGTGAGAGGTGCACCTATAGAGAGGTCTTTGGTGGCAAAAATCTTCTAAAGAAATGTGTAAAAGTATGCAGCAGAGCCAACAGGGAGCTGAAGGCTCCTTTAAGAATAATGTATTCCCTTCTTGTAAAGGTCAAGTTGTGTCTGCTGTTCTCAGCCAGCTCTGGAGAACTCAAGCTTGGCTCCATGTGTTACCACAGAAGCTTTCCAGAACATTTTCCCCACTTAAAGAAGAAAACAGCAACAATGCTAATTGAAATAAACTGTCACAAGCAATGAAATGCTCATTAACTCTAATTGCCAGCACTTTCACGTTTCATGATGGTTACGAAAGGATAAATCAAGGGAATCAAAAACTTTAACAAACCTGCTAAGAAATCCATACAGTTTGACATCCCCTGCCCCCTTTAGCCGATGCACGCAGCAGAAAATGAGATCCTTGCCTGTGTTTCTGTAAAAAGAAAAAGACAAGAAACAGCCAGCCTCCGCTGCCCTCTTCACCTCCATTAAGCACTGACTCCATATGAAATCTCTAAGTAGCTCCATCCTATATGACATGGTGGAAATTTCTAGCTTGGAATACAGACTGCACACTTCGTTTTCTGGTTTTGCATCTGACTTACCCTGGCCTAATGAAATCAGTCAGAAGTGGGTTTTCTTAACTGTATTACATTGTGATCTACAAGGGAAGAAAAGGTAGAACAGGTGCCCTTCCTTTGTTCAATCATCTGTTAATCAATTTTCTTAATAGGAAAGACACTTGATTGGCACTAGTGTAAGATATGGCAGAATTCATCCCTAGAAAACTGGACCTTTCCCTAGCAGCACTAAAAGCAACTGATAATCTACCAGGCAAAGAAAAACACCTGGCCTAGTGGTCACAGACTAATCCCAGGTCAGAGATCATTGGTTTTATTGCTATCTCTTCTTCTGTAGCCCTAAACAAATCCTTTCATCTCTCTCTGCTGGTTTTCTTTCCAGGACTTCACTTGTTCTTCTAATTTATAAACTCTTCAAAATTAGTAAGCTTTCCTGCTTCGTGTTTTGCAGCAACTACCACAGCTAACAAGATCCCTGTATTTGTTTAAGCAGTCCAATAATGTTACAATAATTAAAAATAATACGAAGAGGACTCGTAATCTTTCTTGAGTACGTCTTCATACTGTTTTCTAAGTTTTTACCTTTGCTGAATTAAGCCTTTCACATGCTTACACCAAAATTTTTAACATTACCAATTTGTTGACAATCCACTAATTGCTACAAGAGGCAGAAGATGGTCTGGGTATAGATCTGAATCAGGCTTCTGGTGGTATGATTGACAAGGAACTTCATGTGTTAAATGCTCAAGAAAAGAAAAAAATTAGATGGAAAGATTAAGGTCATATAAAACATTTTATGTTATAAAAAATTATTCAAGGGATGTAAATAATGCTATTTCCATATGCCCTCAATATATTTCTCACTTTAGACATCTGTTTGAGAATTACATTACACCTGCAAATTTCATTTTGTTAGAAGCATTTGCAGATGCCAAAAACCCATTTTAAACAAACCAGCTCAGTGGAACTGGGAAGTACTAATGCACCACTTTGAAAGAATCCTGAGAGATTTTGAGGAAACCATGCATTTATCATACCTGAGTGACTCAGTTCTTTTGGAACAACCATACATACTTTCTGATGGTCTTTTTGTTCCTATTTATGGGAGGGATCCAGTTTATAAGCATACAGTTTTAACAGTATAAGCAGATGTTTCTGATAGCCTGGAGAGCTAGATACTGTGCTGTTAACTTGGATACCTGAAGGGCATCAATCTTGAGAGCTTCAAAGGCACCCATCTGTCTCTATTGCCTCTATAGAGAACTTTGAAAATGCCTTCAGTAGGTCAAAGTTAGATGCTTAAACTGGGTGGGTGGGACACCACTCCATAATTTTCTGTTTGTCACATGGTCTCGAGATGTGTTCAGCCCTCCCGAGTGCTAAGCCTTATATATTCAAAAGGGAGGTAAAATCCCATGCCCAAAAAGTCTGCAGTCAAAACAGAGGAGACAGAGACATGATGGGAGGGACATGGAAGTAGGGAAGATGATGTGAATTTGAATAACAGGTTAGATGTGAAGCTGAAAAGAGAAATCACATCTAGAAAGTCCCAGTCCTTTAACTGGGTCTGCAGACCACACTACCAATAGCACCATATTAAGCACAGTGCTTAGGGTGAGAGCACATTAGTGGCAGCAAAAGATCTAGAATGAGACCTCTACCTTGGCAATCCTAGAAATGGGTTCAGTCTGGGAATAAGAAGGAGAAGCATGCATCCCTGGCTGACTGCACAATGTAATAGGGAGAGGAGAGCACCAAACTGGCATCCTGTTCTGAACACTAAAATGTTTCATTTTTTTACTTTGGTTTCTGATATTTTATGGTAAACTAAGCTTCCAATTTTATCATATGCAGACAATATATAACAAGACTTATTTATACTGTTAATAACTTTTAAGACACATCCTTTTTTCTTTTTACTGTAGAAAAGCTACTTTCTTTATAAAGTAAAAAAAAAATTCTGCTGCTCAGGGTTGTCTAGGAGCAATCTGCATCAGTGATTGGATTACGTACTAACAGCATTACTTATCCCCATCTGAAAGGTACCCTACAGGGAAAAGCTCCAAAGAAAGACACTGCATTAAGGGAAGATTTGGAAGTCTGATTGCATTCTGTTTCTATCTCTCTGCAGGGCTGGCTGTCAATGGCATTCAGAGCCGCGCAGCAGAAAAGGAAAAACAACTCTCTCTCTTTAGCGTTGTGAGTCATCAGTGATTGAAAGCATCTTTAGCCCAGTTTAAGGTCTGGCCAGGGGATGTGATCCAGAGTTCACTGAGAATTTGCGTTGACTTCATACAGGTTCAACTATGGCCTCTATTTTTCAGTTGGAAACTGATTATTTTACAGTATCATGAAAGTGAAGGAATAAAGTGCGTAAATCTTATAGTGAAGATGCAGTTCATAACTATAAACATTCTCTCAAGCAGTGAATCTGGATCCAGATGGTATACAATATTAAACTACAGAATCTGGATCCAGATGGTATACAATATTAAACTAGTGATATCTCTCTAAGCACATTTAAAAATAATTAATATTACCATGGATTTCCTCCAGACTTCTTCCCTATCATGAATATAGAGCAGTATGTTCTCTTAGGAGGGGAAAATTGCAAAGTTTTCTGTGTTAACCACTGACTGACTTACTTTCATCATCCAGTGATCCAGTAGGTCATGGCTTGAATTCTATGGGTTGGAGAGACTGGCAGATCTCGATAGTTTTCCACTGAAAAGCTTCATGGAATAAAGTGGAATTTCAAATGTGGGATAGCTTCCCAAAATTTGTGTTACGGTGTCTTAACTCTCTGGAGGAACCACCTAGAGCCAAAAACTTAGCAAATTTACAGAATTTAAAATAGACACATGAATATGTAGAAACACACAAAAATACATAGAAATATGCCTTGTTGTACCTGAGTTTCAATTTATTTTGACGTATATGGTCCTACAATCTGGAATAGAAGAAAATCTCCACACTAGAAAGATTCTGACTTTTTTCTCAGAGTACATTTTTAATTGTATTTTTTTTAGTTTGAATATAGGGTTACCAGATTGGAAAACTACCCAGTACTGAAATTCATATCTAATTGTCTACTAAAATGTTTTATCTGCACAAACAGGAAATAGCTGCATTGCTTGCAAAAGGTAGGAGCAATTTAAAAAATCTTCAGTCTTTTTATATCACATATCACAGAGCAGCAGCTGGATGGAAAAACAAGAAGTAAAGATGAAGAATGCAAATACATATACAAATTAAAACCAAAATTTTTTCAACAGAAGTTATTGCTCATGAAACAGGGAGATTGGTGTCTATTTTAACATTTGAGGGTCAGAATGTCCAGAAGTATCAGATAACTTAACTCCAGTAAAGTAAGTATGCAGCAACTGAATATCTGCCCTTGGGATTTCATATGCATAATTTGTTTATTATTTTCCTTCATGTGAAATAAAATTAGCATAAAATGCTTTTTGCCCTTTGTGTATGAAAAAATGTGTAGTGCTTTCCATTGTTGAGCACTGGTACTTGTCCTCAGTTTTTATTCAAGTGTTTTAATGCTTAAAAAGTTCTAACATCCTAAAGGACTACTGAATGAGGTTTTGCTTCACTCAGTCAGCATCTTCCTATATATATACACAGATTAAGGTCTTACTGGTACCAAGTCACAGTTACCACACCTGTGCTGGTTTTTTTTTTCCGTTAACATATTTGCAAGTCGTTCTGTCAGTCAAGATTAGCACAACATAATCTAGGAAGATTCAAGTATGACATATTTTTAAATTACTTAGCATCATTGTTTAGCCTATTACACAATGTATTAGGTTTTGATTTTGATTAAAAAAATAGAGTTTTAATGTTAACTCCGCTATTTACTTGCTTTTTGAATCTGGGCAAGTCACTTTATCTTAATCTTCTCTTATTGCTGTGTCTTGAGTGAGGATTGCTGAATGTCCACAACAGCTTCTAGTGTCACAGTCATCAGAGCAACAATAATAGCAAACAGCACTGCATTATAAAAAATACCTCAGAAAAGCAGAAATGAGAATTTATATATTGCAGTTTCAAATATTTAGACAATGGACAAACGTTTCCCTTGTCTCTGCAGTCCTACAGCTTTGCAAACCAGGCTAGAATATGTTTCAAAGGCAAACAAAACAAAACAAAACAAAACAAAAACCTCACATAGATTAAAATGTGACAAGGTAATATTACTAAAATGTTAGGTATGTTAGGTATCTACAGCAAAGGAAATTATAGTATTTCTGATTGAAGCAGCGTCTCACAGGGTCATCTAAAGATTTCAAAACAATGAAGACAAGTACCAGAATATTTTGAATTCATCTTGTCAGCGTTAGCAATGATAGCAGATGATCTCACTTCCAAAGTCAGAAATAAAACCAATCAGCGGCAAAGGCATTTGTTTTTTCATATTTTTTTTCTTTTTCATCTACCTACTTCTTGTCCTTCACCTTGCTGTGTCTCATTGATGAACATTAGAAGCTTGAAAAAAAAGTTCTGCATTCTTTATTCACATACTTTGTTTCTTTTAAGATACAGATTCTTTACAGCCTGAGATAAGGATATTGCAGACTTCAGCTTCATAGAACAGATATTATGTTTTGATACTGGTTTATCATGACCTGCATTTCTTTAACAGCACCTCCAAACTGCACTCCATATTTACTTCCTTGCTTTTCCATGAGCAGATATGGACGTTGGATGAGCTTGAGGGAGAAACATTGCTTTGTGATGGTTGAGTTGGAAAGCTGTGAGTGTGTATGGCACTGCTTATATAAACTCATCTCACCTGAGATATCACCTTACTGAGTAGTGTGATATAAGGAGAAAGGGACCAGAGGAAGAGCTGCATGCAAGAAAAGATGGAATTTGTCTGGTCACACGATGGAGAAAGAGCCATGATGCTGCTCCAGGCATCTCCCCTGCTATGGGAGATCCGCTGAGACATGGGGTCCCAGGAGGAGGCACAGGTCAGACCATCCTGATGCGGGTGAAGCGTAGTGGAGCTGAGCTGTGGATGCATGGGCTGTAGGCACTGCCCGTGATAAGAGAACATGAACTGGGAGCCAAATGGGCAGACATGCTGTGAGGAGCTTGGCAGGCCTGTTACAGACAACACGTGCCAGTTCAGCTGCCTGTAAGACCCTGTTGTGAATTTTCTAGGCCAAATGAAAAGTCAGAGGCCCAGACCATAGCCCATAAAACAGGAAAGACACTGGGGAGCCCTTAGGGGCTTTCTGTTATTGCAACTGATACAAATGTCCTGGTGTTAGTTGCAGCCACTGGCTGGATGAACACTAACAAAATTGCATGTTTCTTTTTCAAGCTCACGGCAGTAAATGGGAGGAAGGGGGATTTCTGCTTGCTCTGCGGCTCCTCAGGGAACCATAAAGATCATCCCAATAGGCAAGAGATCAGCACCATTCGTTACTCCTGTATAATGCCTGCCAATGACATATCCAGCATGTCTAAGCTTCAATCTACCTTCAAAATCCTGTATGTCACTCATCCATCACTACTCATTTAACAGCACCCACTATCCAACCCATTAGGGAGTGCACATTTTGGCATAAATAGGACCCTTAAGTGTTTGGTCCAGCCAGTTAAAATCCCCATATAGTCTCCTGCCCTTTTTGTAATGTTTAGGCACCACTCAAAAATCAGCTGTGGTAAGAGAGAGCTTTTTTCTTTTTTCTTTTTTTTCTTTTTTTCTTTTTTTTCTTTTTTTTCTTTTTTATCTTTTTTTTTTCTTTTTAATGCGCAACTCAGTGTAGGTCACAGATTACTGAAAATCATAAGCTCACCATTCTTGGAAGTTTAACACTGGAATTAGCATAGTCTAATGACTATCTCTCATTAAAGTCATTTGCACAAGATACAATAGCAACTTTCTCCCTCTGGTTTCCCACTAATGTACTAAAGTAATGCAATGTAATGAATGCAGAGAAGTTTACCTTCATGCATTCTTTTTTCTTTTTTTTTAAGCCCAAAAGTTTTATCCTTCTAGTTCAGACTGTCAGCTGAATTTATTCAGTGATGATCAGGGCATGAGCAACATTATGTGCCTATTAGTGCTGTTCTCTGCTTCTCTTATCCGCCCAATCCTTAGATGACATTCACTGATGTAATTACACCAGAGAGACTGGAACGACATGGGTATATTTCAGCTGAGGATCCACCCTACTGAATACACTTGAAGATGGGAGTTTTCAGCTAAGATGTGAAGTCAAAGAATAGAGAGCACTTTTTTTTAAACTGGCATTGAAAATCCCATAAATAACGGGACTCTCAGTGTAACATTCATTTGTATCAGAAAAGGACTCTGATTTAATCAAGCCATATCTAAATGCTTATCTGAATCTTGCACCTAATTATGCTTTAGAATAAATTTTTGTATTTCCCCTTACCCCACCCCCACTTAGGATTCAGGCAGAAAATAATGAGCTTTAGCAGTAGGTAGGTGTTTAAACCTCTTCTGATCCTGAAGAGGTAGAAACAGAACAAATGAGACCCTCTGTCATTGAGCTCTGATGTGTGTGGTGGCACAACCAGGGCTCTGGGCAAGGGATTGTTTCCATACACTTGATTTGCAGAGCATGACACGTGCAGGAGCACCTATTCTCTCCACCTTTGTTTGCCTGATTTTGATGAGACACACAATGAAATGGCACATCTAAGGAAAGACATAAAGCTTTGCCCATGGCAGTTTTGCACCTAAGCCAGCTGTAGCAAATTATATCCTATCAGAGACGTCATGGACAGCAACGAAGGCAGCAGCAAATGCCATGAGCTAAAGATGTCAGCACAGACCATTCAGAGCTTGAACTGAAGCCCACTGCAGACTTTCACGTCACAGCAAAAGGCTTTGGATTGCCCTGCTGAACACAGAACTTGTTGTAAGGATTTGTCCTTCATCTGGCTCCCTTCCTTTCCCAGCTGACAACAGCCTAAGAGGAGAAATACATTCTCAGGAAAACAAGATCATGTGCTACAGCTACTTCCAGTTACGAAAGAATACATTATAGTCAAGCATTTTAGAACGACAACATTTCAACATTAATTTTATTCAAATCTTTCCCGTTACAGGGAGTATTGCCATTTTTAGATTCATCCTGACCATAACCAATATCCCATACCACTTTTTAGAAAATATTGCGAGCCTTCAAACAGCTCCTTAATGAGCATCACTTTGGTGCACACACCTTTGTGTAGTATTTTAAAAGTCAGTTTCACAAAAATCCGTACTGATACAATGCCTATTTAGCAAAGTTTTTAAAATATGATGCAATCACTATGTATTCTTTGCTAGTAGAGAAAAATCAAGAAGCACATCACTCAAGAAAGTCTAAAATTTCAGTAAAGTTTCTTCAGTTCAAACATGAGCTGGCAAAGGAGTGAAAACAATTGGATGCACCTTCAACCTGTGATAAATGTAGGTCAATTTGACTCCATCTATGCCATATTGAAACAGGGCTGAGCTAAGTTACATTATCTTGCATTTGCCAAGTACTAACATCGAGATCTTTGATAGTTACTACAGCTCAGCTGGCCCTCCATAATCTGCTGAGCTGGAGTAATATATTTGTGGTTGAAGCCTTCATTTGCCTTGTGTTGAGAATCTTGAGGATGAGGATAGATAACGAGACTTAGGCATTAAATAACTTTCTTGGAAACATAAAACATGCAGCTCAACAGCAGCTGAATAATAAGCAAGAAGGGCTTGTAATGGCAAGGGGTAATCTTCTGGTTGGGACAGGGCCAAAAATATATCAATACGGTTAATGCATGAAAAATGACAGCAAAAAACAGCAAAGACTGGGAAACTACCGAGACAAATACAATTAAAATAGACACCCTGCATTGAATGGGACTAACTCTGATGAGAGTACATTTCCATGACTCTTGTGGCAACTTTTCTGGAGAAAAACATTACGTAATTTTTCACGTAGGAAAGAAATCTGGAATCCAGCCTTTTGCAGAGTTCATGCTCCTATTTTTAAACTTCCTTTTAGTTCAGATTTCCTCTATTTTAGTAGGTTAGAAGTTAGCATTTCCAGCTAACATTCTGGACTTTTACCGTTGCAGTGAATGCTCTCTGGCAAATGTGATATAAATAACAGCAAAATTCCTCTTGGCAGCACATCCCTTCTTTATATTCACTGGACCTGGCTACCAGCATTAACACCCTTGAAAAACAGGCACTTTACTTCTGAACATAGTAAGGTCTGATCTTTCCACCAGTTTTAAGTAGGCTTAATGCCCTGTGCACTCTTAATTCTTAACAGGTAGATTTTCTACCTACCCACACTTCACCTTTTCAGTCTTGCCATTCCCTACAGAGCAGCTGCCAGAGGTAAACCCATGGGTGGTTTTGCGTTAGTCGTAGATAAAGCAATTCCTTGTACTGGTGTGCTAAATATCCAAAGCATTTTGACACCCTCCAGGATGAAAGGTGCAATGTAATATGATTATCATGACTGTACCATCGATCCCTGCTGAAAGTGTTTGAAGGATCCTTCATTATTTTGTTAGCTGAAGGTGTTTGGTTTTGTTATTTTAATTATCTCTTAGCTTCAGTTTCTTCCTTTAGATCTCTTTGCTATCGATACATCTGGCCTTTTTAAGTGTTTTCTGCTACAGGGAGAAGGTAAAGAAGCAGGGAAACCCTATGACCAACGCTGCATGCAGGGTTACCAAGTCTGAAGATGGTAGTACACCTTAATCACTTCTGGGAAGAAGAAAAAAAAAAGAAGAGAGGAGAGGAGGGGAGGGGAGGGGAGAGGAGCAGAGGGGAGAGGAGAGGAGAGGGGAGGGGAGGGGAGGCGAGGCGAGGGGAGGCAAGGGGACACGAGGGGAGGGAGTGGAGGCGAGGGGGGAAGGCAAGACAAGGCAAGGGTAAAAGCTATGTCACAAGAATAATTGTTGTACCACATATCCACATGATGTTCTTCCCATTTGTCAGCAAAGCCTGTGGGGGGAAATCAAAGACCTCTGAACTTTGTTATCCCTTTACTCAGAGGAATATCAACAGTGTGCTGACTTCAGTGTCCTGCTCTAGTTTTCCCTGTTTGCCTCACTCTGCTTTTGCCCTGCCAATCATGACTCTTTCAGGTAAATATATTAAACTTTGCTTGCAAATATTCTGGGTTTAGTTTATTGAGCCTTCCAGCAAGATTCCCAAGGGCAGGGCATGAGAGTGTCTCATTGGACCCACTCAGCAGCAAGCTTTTCCTTCATTTTAACACATCTTTTTATGTATAGTGATAAGAAAGTGGAGAGGGGGAGGGGAGGAAGAAAAATTATTAATTGGAAATTGAACTAAAGCCAATGAAATAAAGCTCTTGGATGTCTACTAAAAATCACAGCTTTGATAATGTCTTCTAACTTAAGATATAACTTATGGTATCATTCATCTTTGACTTTTCATTTCTTCAAATAAGTGCTTAAAAATAATGTTTTTCACTTTCCAAAGGAAATAGGAAACCCAGCTGAGTACTTACGTTAGCCTTCACTTACAAAAGAATATCATAAAGGCAATAAAAATGTGCAGAGATACCAAATGAGTATAAAGTCAAATTTGTCAGATGCACAGTAAAAAAAAAAAAAAAATTTAGAGCCTAGACACACCAAGTGAAATTCATCTGCCCTGGCATTTGTGCCAGAGTCAGTGGCATAATTCTACGTTGTCAGTAGAGTGAAATAGGCACCTCCAGGAGACAATTGTTTTCATCCAGAGATAGATGCATGCGACAGGTCACATGAATTGCCCTTTGGAGATACTTATTTCTCTCATTAACTATGGAGGGACTCTACAGTGACAGTTTGAAGTTTGACTATTCCATTATAGATGCCTTAACTCAGGCTAGATTAACCTCACTGAGAATGACCTTCCAATATGAAATCCAGGTGTGTAACTGATCTGTTAAAAAGCTCTAGAAGCACCAGAAAACTCTAGTTAACACCAATCCAAGCTCAGAAAAGAGAAAATAAAAAGGTAAAAGACATTATAGCAATTTAAAATAGAAAGTAAGAATCCAAGGGAAAGAAAATTATGACATTAAATAGGAAATACTAGGCTAGAGAGTAGCAAAAAGCTAACCTCAGCCAATACAAAGTCACTTTTCAATAGTCACAGACAGTTAATGCTGCAGGGAATGAGTTCCAGAGTCTGAAAATGTCACTTTATGCATTGTTAAAAGCACCTGTCTTCAACACAAAAATAAACAAACAACTGGAAAAACACTACATGTATTATAGCAGAAATGAACTGGGTGTTGGGTTTTTCGTTTTTCAGTGTTGCAAATGTATGTTCAAGGCATTTAACTATTAAAAGAAACTGAATATCGATTTCATTTCTATGTCTTGAAATTTTCCACTAGACAAAATTGACTGTCACTAATCAAAAAGAGCCAGTGTCATCTAAAATGTAACATCCATAGTACAAACATTAAATTTGCTTTTATCTTAAAAAGAATAAAGTAGAGCAAATTCCCAGTCACACTGTAGTGGCTTTGACCTTTAAGGAGGTTTGGAAAAGGACTCTGGGAAACAGTGGCTTTGTCAGTGGAGCCTTTCAAGTGCTAGAGTCGAGATCAACATTACCCCAAACTTTTGGCAAATGTCATGAAATACAAAACATGTTAGTAGGCCAGAGGTTTTGAATGCACCCTGGGTCAAAACACAGATCCTTTCTAACACCCAACTCACTAAAAACTCAGCAGGAATTTTAGAGTGGGCAAAAAGATTATGGAGAATATCATACTGGGTACTATTAAAAGGCATTTAAAGAATAATGCAATCGTCAAGCACAGTCGTCATGGGTTCACAAAGGGAAAGTCCTGCCTAACTAATCTGATATCCTTCTATGATAAGGTCACCCACCTAGTGGATGAAGGGAAGGCGGCGGATGTAGTTTGTCTGGATTTTAGTAAGGCTGTTGATACTGTCCCTCACAGCATCCTTCTGGACAAGGTGTCCAGCTGTGGGATGAGCAAGTTCACGGTGCGCTGGCTGAAGAACTGGCTGAACAGCAGGGCTCCAAGGGCTGTAGTGATTGGGGCTACATCTGGCTGGCCACCGGTCACCAGCGGTGTTCCTCAGGGTTCAATTCTAGGACCAGTTCTGTTCAATATATTTATCAATGATCTGGATGTAGGAGTTGAATGCACCATTAGCAAGTTTGATGATGATACCAAACCGGGAGGTGCTGTTGACTCTCTTGAGGGACGAGAGGCCTTGCAGAGCGATCTAGATAGTCTGGAGCATTGGGCAATGATTAATGGGATGAAATTCAACAAGTCCAACTGCCAGATTCTGCACCTGGGACGGAGTAACACCAGACACAAGCATAAATTGGGAGAGTGGCTGGAGAACAGCCCTGCAGAAAGGGATCTGGGGGTGCTGGTCGACAGCAGGCTCAATACGAGTCAGCAGTGTGCCCTGGCAGCCAAGAGGGCAAACCGCATCCTGGGGTGCATCAAACCCAGCACAACCAGCCGGTCAAAAGAGATTATTATCCCCCTGTACTCAGCCTTGGTGCGGCCTCTCCTCGAGTACTGTGTGCAGTTCTGGCCCCACAATTTAAGAAGGATGTGAAGGTCCTTGAATGCGTCCAGAGGAGGGCAACAAAGCTGGTGAAAGGGCTGGAAGGAATGTCCTCTGAGGAGCGGCTAAGGACTTCGGGTTTGTCTAGTTTGGAGAAAAGGAGGCCGAGGAGCGACCTCATTGCACTCCACAGCTTCCTGAGGAGGGGAAGTGGAGAGGGAGGTGCTGATCTCTTCTCCCTGGTATCCAGTGATAGGACGCGTGGGAATGGTTCAAAGCTGCACCAGGGAGGGTTTAGACTGGATATTAGGAAGCGTCTCTTTGCAGAGAGGGTGGTCAAACACTGGAACAGGCTTCCTAGAGGAGTGGTCGATGCCCCAAGCCTGTCAGTGTTTAAGAGGCATTTGGACAATGCCCTTAATAACACGCTTTAACTTTTGGTCAGCCCTGGAGTGGTCAGGCGGTTGGACTAGATGATCATTGTCGGTCCCTTCCAACTGAAATATTTTATTTTATTTTATTTTACTTTATTTTATTTTATTTTATTCTATTCTATTCTATTCTATTCTAAAATCCTGGGGGTAGAGTTTGCAAAATGTGCTTGGGGAGCTAGACCTACAATTAGCCAGCAACAAGAGAGTCACAAGACCGAAGGACAGCAAACAAGAGGAAGCCTGAGTCTGAAGCTTTCCAGTTCTGACAAAGCGTTAGGAAGGGGTAAACACAACAGGTAGCCCCAGCAGAGTTATTCAATACCAGCATCATTAGGACATCCTTCTGGGAAAAGGGCGAAGCGTTTTTCAATCCACTGGTTTGCCTCCAGACCAAGTATTCTTGTGCCTAGTATAATGAAGAATAATGTCACTGCTTTCCAAAGAATGAAGGCTGTTCAGCTTGTCATGATCATGGCATGTCTGAGCATCCAGGATAAGCACCAAGCTACACCTCTTTAATGCCTGTATATTATTAGCGGGAAAAGGGGACGGAGATTCTAGCTCGTCTTGCCAGAGTCATTCTGCTGGGGACAGACATTAACATTTTAAGCATCTAAATGGGATACCTGAATATCAAGTCCTGCCAGTGGGACTTGATGCTTGGGACTGCACTGCTTATGTGCCAAACTCAATTTAAAAACGAGTTTTGATGTTTTCCAGAGTCCTTTTCCAAACCTCCTTAAAGGTCAAATACCATTTACTTCCTTGAACGTATCAAGGACAGACAAGAGTTCAGCTCTACAAGCTGCTTCTTAAGACTGTTATTTTTAATGCAATTTTAATTTAGATGCAGCTTGTAGCTACATGGCTGTAAAGTCAGAATAACTTCACTGAAGTGTCTTCTTAAGAAGAAGCTGTAACTCTCAGTTGCTGTGCAGGTAGGCTTTTGCTGTTGACTTCAGTAGGAGTTTAGGCTCCAGTTTTTCAACTTGCATGAACTAAATGACAGTATCATCAATCACTTGAATTCTCAGTTTACCTCATTATTGTTCAGTTTTATTTATCTCTTTCCTGCCTCCACTTAATAATATTTGTAATGTCTTATGAATATTAGTTTTTGAAAAACACAAAACAAGGAATGAAAACAGGACCTCTTATTTCCTCTCCAAGTAATCAAAATCTGAATCTAAATAGTTCTATGGCAACAGGCTGAGAAAAGTATGTTTTCAATTACTTTATTTCCATGTATAAACGGCACATCCAAATCACACTTTGTGAATAAGTAAACAATTTAATTTGGTTGGTGGGTTTGGGGTTTTTTTTTTTGGTGGGGTGATTTTCTAATTTTTTTTTTTTTTGGTAGGAAACAAACAAAGAAACGGGGGGAATAA
>NW_008795373.1:985011-1024592 GCF_000699145.1 Aptenodytes forsteri | reverse complement strand
TAGGAAACAAACAAGCAAAAACGGGGAATAATCAAACCCACCCAACATCAGCAAACTTTTCTCATTACACTCTGAGCAACAGCAAGATGGGGAAAATAGCAGATCATTACGTCTGATGAGTATAATTACACTTTTTCAAAAAAGGGGGGGAAATCTAGGTTTATCACTACACCTCTTTTTTTAATAGTTACCTTTAAATTCTGCTGAACATGCAGCAGCAGAAAAATTATTCCTTCTTGCTGTTTGATGCCCTCCAGTAATGCTTAAGAAAAATTGTTTTCCATTCCACTGAACTGTAAAATAAACAAAACAAACCCTTCACTAAATGCTCTAAAGGCCAAAGGGTCTCAGTGAATGAACTTCAAATGGCTGCTTTGCTCATCATAGAAAAAATCCATTATGTGATTGTGTTTAGAAACGGTCTAGCATATTTTGGGTGCTATAGCGTTTTAAAATAATAAGGTTTGGAAATAAATAATAAACTGGTGAAGAGGCAGAAAGTAAGTTGCTCCCTAAATCTAAATACAAATGTATTTCAATGTCATTTTCTATACACAGAGAAATGCATAGAACTAAATCAGTTTTATCATTTATAGTGAATGTTATGTTTTCCTGTACTTTTCAGCTTTCATTCCTTTCATGAAAGAGAATCTCATGACCTTTTCAGTATTAGCCTCAAGACATAGCTGAGCTATTCTTTTCATACAGAAACCCAAGACCCCAGCTGGATAGCATGAAAGCTAACTTTGCCGACAAATCTCTAAGAAAACATGTGATAATGTTCATCTGTATTTTTGGGATTTTTTTTTCTTTTTACAGAAGCTATCAATGCAACTAAATATAACAGCTTTCTGCAGGTTTTTAGGTTTAACCAGGACCCTGTGAGACCAAGCATTAATTAACATGCTGTCCTGAGTGTTATAGGCTAATAAAAGATCGAATATACAGCAGAATCATAAGACTTTCTGGTAACTGCCTCTCTTTTACTGCATCTGTTAGAAAATGTACTACTGGTGTTTTAGGATTCCTAACCTCTTATTCATCACCAGAAAATAAAATCCCTGTAGTATCTTTTCTGTTGTAAGCTCCATTAGGAGATGATTTCCAGCCACTCAGTAGGATTTCCAAGAGCTTCACTGTGAAGTTTACTTTTTACATGGGATTTCTTTATAACAGACAAACAATCAGGAGACAGCTTTTCCTTAGAAGATTTCTGTTCTACTGGTATATTCAAAGTCCTCAGGATTATCTATTAACAATGTTAGTAGGTAATGAAATACAGAAGACATGCTTGAAAATCCAGGGATGAACTTCACATAATGCTCCTCAAAAAGGGCTTTGGAACAGTATCTAAGACGTCTGCAGGGGCTCTTTGAAACCCACCCTTGCACCCATCTTCATTTGCAGACATTCAAATCCAACATCCCTCTGATTCTCATCAGAGCTTCTGTCTGACCAAGACAGCCACATTGCTAAAACAGACATAGCTACTGGGATAGCCTGTTTGCAGGCCTCCAGATGTAGCTGCCGCCTATGCGCTCCCACTGCAGCTCTTGGTAAGAGCAGAAGCCGCTCAGGTTTGTAGCTTCTGTAGAATGAGGCATTCAGCTGTTTGGGTTGTGTATATCCTTTAGCAGCTGCTGTCCATCATCTTCAAGGAAAATCGGCAGGTCGGAAAGGATTTGATCCGCAAGATGCCCCCTGGAGCATGCTGAGGGAGAGGAATACAGAATAGTACAGCTTTTTTTTTTTTTCTTCACTTTGGAAGTAGTGGCTATGACACACGTTTCAATGAACATTACCTGATCACAGACCTTACATGGAGCCTCTCTTAATGGCATTGGACCTTCCATCAAGCCAAGTCCTATCACGCCCTACCCACACACAGCACGCTTGTCTAACATTACTCTGAATAGGTTCTTCAGAAAATTACCATTAAAACCACTTGCTTGAGGAAGTGTCAGTTTACCTGTACAATTGGATTGATAGCCCTGCAGGGCAGTATGTTCTAGATCACACAGGGTTCAGAAACTACAAAGGGTCATGCATTCAATTTTGTCTCAGAAAGTACTAGACAAGCAGTTGGGGAGCAGGCAGTGCTTAACTAGATAAAGGACGACACAACATCACTGCTCAGGCCATTAGTAAATCATTTCATCTAGTGCAAGACTCAGAACTATTTGACACAGCAGTGATCAGATGTGGAGGACAACTCAAAATACAAAGGGAAGGCAATGCTGAACAGTTATCAAAGTATGACTTGGTCACAGAAGCACACCTCACACAGACTGGTATTACTGGCGAAGTGAAACAGAATTTCTTTAGTGTCTGTCCCTATCTAACTGGTACTTGGCAACTGCTGAGCTGCTATTATCAGGATAAGACTGTGACTTCTTCCAGCCCTATGCTATGTGATTGTATTTGGACATGGAGGTATAGGGAAACGAGAAGAAGACCTTTTAAACCACAGCAAAGCAGTCACATGAAAAATTCAGTATGTATTGATACCTTGTGGGTTTTTCTAAAGTTTTTTAAGGCTCTGATTGCTTGGGTTGGCTCCCAGCATGAACTGGTCATTAGAAGGAACAGATGAAGCAACTGTCATCAAATCAAACATCAGTGACATCAAAACCATACACAAACTACTCTTCCAGCTTTGCCTCTAGCAGTAACAAACAGCTATTGAACCTGCAATACAATCTTCTCAACAAGCATGTAAATAAGGCCACACCTAATAACATTGTTCTTTCTTGACTTATCAGATGAAATTCTGTTCTGTACCAGTAGATATGAAACTTTTCTCTATCATTCAAAGTAAACATATGCTAATTCCAGAAAGCTCTGTTTCTGCAGGAGGAAAAAAAAAATGCTTTCCTTCTCTGGCATGGAAGTAGTTCTACTAATAAATTAAGCTGCTATATACAATATTTAGAATTGCTACCAACTCTGAAAACTCTGATAATTCCCACAGAAATTAATGTCTGAAAACTCTGATAATTCCCACAGAAATAACATGTCTGTCATACATTTCTCTTGGGTTATGGTGCCATTTGCCAACTAGGGGAGACCTTTAAAAAGAGAAGAGCTATTCAAGATTATTCTTTCAGTACTCCCACAGAAGTCAAGACCTGAGCAGCTTCTTAAATGTTGACAGAAGGCAGTATAGGACCAGTTAACACTTCAGCACATTTTTAATGCACTTTTGACCTACAAGCTTGCTGTGGAACCCAGAATAGGATTTATACCCATTCAATACAAAATAAGTGATAGGGATATTAGAAGTAAGACCTTGCCAATGCTTCCAGAAGAGACTTCACATCTAAACTAAGCACATTCAGACAACATTAAATGTCCCAATGGACTATGGATTTTTGATTAAAATTAAAGATACAAGTCTTATATGGTCTACAGCTATATCAGTGTATTAATCTGCAGCAGGGTATAGGCACTAGATTTCAACCATCCATACTATTCAGACTTGAGAAACGGTTGGAGACACTTTTGACTTTGGCCAAGGTAATTTTCATGTGTCTACACCATTTCAGATTGTGAGAGAATCTGTCTGGACAGCATCCAGCCTTGAGGCTTGAGCACTACATATTTTACAAGTATAGAAGATGCCTTAACAGCCTAAATGATAGTACCTGCCTATCTATAAAGCCTCTGTTGCTACGCATGCTATTCCATCGGAGGGGCAAACAGAACAGGTATTTGAGGGTAGCTGTGTGAGGTGACAAGAGGTCACTATTCACTAGGTATTTAGGGTTATTACACTATCCTCCTTTTTGTTGATTGAAGTGCAACATTAACATTCTTATACATAGCTGTTCTGCAGTCAGCTCAGGATTCCTATTCTCTCAAACCTTCCACTCCCAAAGCCTTTAGGATCCTGGAGATACATAATCTTCCCACCCTAAGCATCCCTGTCTTCATCAACACACCTAGAGATATTTCTTTCAACTCTTCTCATTCACCTTGTCTCAACTTTCCTCTCTCATGAATCCCAAACACCCTCATTCTTCCCAATCCAGCATCACAATCTCTGCCCTAGTCCCAGCTCAGTCTTCATTTTAATCCATTCCGCCTTCTACATTTTGCTCCACCATGTTCACTTTGACAATCACTTCCCAATGATGTCAAGTACAGGTTAATTTATACAGCTGAGCCTGCCCTCCCTCCTTGTTCTAGTGCACCTGTAGCCCAACTTTGGGTTCTGATGTAGAACTGTACAATTCAGACTTTAAGTCCCACCTAGACAGAAACCTAGAGGGCAAGGAGAGGATGACATGGATAAGAAAGAAAATCTCAGTGGCATTTGAAAATTTCTATTGGAGTCTGATCTCTGGTCCATAGTTGCCTGAGTTGGGCATTTAGTTTAAAGAATGAAGTTTTGTTTTGTTGTGGGTTTTTTTTCCTACTAATTGCTTGGTAAAGGGAAAGAGAGTGAAAAAAATATTTTGAGAGTTGTATGATTTCTGCTGAGAGTTCATCTTGCAGTTTATGAGTTCTACTAGCATTAAACATTAAGGGCTTGAATTTTAGAGCTCCCTGTAATGGCACCTCATTTGCTTGCATTATTGAGAAAATCTGAAAGTATCTACAGCATACATACAAGCATATCATTGTCACACATTCAAATAAATAATATAAATGAGGAACTATCTACAAAAGTAATCAGTAGATCAGCTTGCAATCTTACCCTTAAGCAGCTTTGTGACTTGAGTCAAAATACTTAGATCATTCAGAGGAATATTTCTGTAATAAGTAAATAAGGCTTGCTTGCTTTCTATGAGAAAAAAAGCCTTTGCAATAGGCTTCATAGTGTGGTTAAGGGCAAAGTAACAGCCCTTACCTTCTCAAAATTTTTAAAAATTAATTTTATGAATATTATTTTACCTGCTCTGCTGGGGGGAAAAAAAAAAAAACAACCAGGGTAAATCAGAATCAGACTGTAGAGAATCAGCTTGCAATCTTACCCTTAAGCAGCTTTGTGACTTGAGTCAAAATACTTAGATCATTCAGAGGAATATTTCTGTAATAAGTAAATAAGGCTTGCTTGCTTTCTATGAGAAAAAAAGCCTTTGCAATAGGCTTCATAGTGTGGTTAAGGGCAAAGTAACAGCCCTTACCTTCTCAAAATTTTTAAAAATTAATTTTATTATTATTATTTTACCTGCTCTGCTGGGGGGAAAAAAAAAAAAGACAACCAGGGTAAATCAGAATCAGATCTCTGTAGAGAAAGCTGGAAAAAAATGGTTCTAATACACAATAGGTAGTTTTTGTTGGGCGGATAGCATCCCTGGTCAGTTTTGCATTTATGGCTCAGTACTAGTGAAACATTTTATTTTCACATCTTAAAAGATCATTTCAGGGCTGAACAAACACAGCAGATTCAGCAGCAGCTGGAATACAACTACTACTGTTCACCCTTTGGAAAGTTTATGAAAGCACTGACATAGTTCTGAAATATTAAAAGGTCTTCTGAAACTCAGAGAGAAAACAGCAATGTAAAATCAAGGGTCTAGTCTGGCTGAGTGGATAAAGTGCCATCCTTTTATACTGGGGACCTAAATCTTTCAAGTCAATATGTGGTATAGAATGGCTTTTACGGTCATTGGCTAGTGGCTGTGAATTCATATCAACAAAAGTAACATAATTCAGACCAGGACAGAGGAAGAAATCAAAGTGTAACAAGGCTTGTGTTATAAAAAGGCACAGTCACTCGCTTGGAAATAGTCTTGAACAGTAACACCTGACCCAAAGCTCTTGCTCCTGGGAGAGAGTTCAGATCACAATTTGCATTCGTGTGTTTCAGCTCGACTTAGCTCTATACATCTAACATATTTTACACTTTACATGGTTCCATATTTTATATGACCTCACCACCATGGCACCAGAACACCTCAAATTTTGATGCACTATTCTTTTAACCCTGTGGGGTAAGGAATACTTGGATAGAGACATTACATTTACACAGACATCTTAACTTGCAGCCAGAATATCCAGAGTGTTTAAACATGCTGGCACTAAAGCAGGAAAATCATTAGTCCATAAAGTTTGAATTTCAGCATAGTAGCTCTGGCAGTCCTTGGGAAGCAGGCCAGCACTCCAGATCCACCTCGGGGCATGCCAGCTCATCTCATGCATGTGTTCCAGGCTCAGTCCTAAGAGAAGGCAACTTGATGCTGCATGCAAGATTCAAGCTGAGGTCAAAATGACAAAACAAAATCACTCTGTCTCCCTCAAGCCCTCACCTCCCTCAGCCACATCTTTAAACATCTCTCCAAATTTTCATTGCAAGAACTTATCATAGAATCATAGAATCATAGAATCATTAAGGTTGGAAGAGACCTCTAAGATCATCGAGTCCAACCATCAACCCAACACCACCATGCCCACTAAACCATGTCCCTAAGCACCTCATCAACGTGTCTTTTAAATACCTCCAGGGATGGGGACTCAACCACTTCCCTGGGCAGCCTCTTCCAATGTTTAACCACTCGTTCAGTAAAGAAATTTTTCCTCATGTCCAAACTTGTACAGTACTTGGGCAATATTCCTGTATTTCATGCCTGATACCTTTGTGTACCTTTACAATTTCCAAGAGAAGAAAAAACCTTTCTTGTTGCTCCAATGATTCCACAGTTATCCCCATGTGAAGTGGGAGAAGGGAAGTGCTATTTAAAATTATTTTCAGTCTTCCCACCGGCTACAACCTAACAAGCAGCTACCAGCCTCACTGCTCTGTTTCTCACTGATGGGTGGAGTGAAGGCTCTTTTAAGAAATGTATCGCTTCCTCCACCTGACCAGATGAGGGACTGTACTGATCTGTTCCTAACTGGTATCATTGATCTCATGTACTTCTAACAGCTCCACAAATATTTTAATTGACAACAATTAACTGCAGATATACATGGAGGAAGGCAAAAAGATTCTCAGAACTGGATTCTTCCACACTTCTACATGGATTTAATGCTATGTAAGACGCAGGGCTTGGATGCGAATCTGGCATGAGTGATCCCACACTAAGTTTATGTCTTAAAGACATGTCCCAGAACACACCTCCATCGTCCTATACTCTAAAGATTTTGTCCTTCCCAAGTGCTTATCCTCTGCTTATCCGACTCACGAATAATAAGGTCACTTTCCTTCTTATTTTAAATGAGGTAGATTAAATGAGTCATTTTTTAATTTTAGTTTTCTTTCATGAAAATTCCCTTTGAATGTCACAGTACATCTTCTGTGGACTGGGTTCAGTTCTGTGACACAGGAAATGTCATAGTGGGTAAAACTCAGTTTCATCAGACCCAGCAAATCATCTCCTGTAGTGTAGAAGTCATTGTTTGTGGTTGTTTAAACAAGAAGCATAAGAAATATTCCTCCTGTGTATGAATCAAAAAAATCTTAATATTGTATAGGATAATCATTGATGGTCTTCTAGCTAATTTCCAAACCCTTTTTAAATCTACTTTATCCTTTGGGCACTACAAAAATCTTCTGACAATGAGTTCCAGAGTTGAAACGTGCTGTGTGAGAAAAGTGCTTCCTTACGTTTACCTTAAACTAGCAGCATGAAAATTTCATCAGTTAGCCCCCAGTTCTTCAAACATTGTCAATGGCAAACATGGCAGTTCATCTACTCTGTGCCATTTATTATTTTATATACTCTATAATTTTGTCCCTCAGTCATTTTTTTCTCCCCAAAGACCCATAATCCTAGCCTAATTGCTCTTCACACATAAACCTCTTCATATCTAATCTTTACTGCCTTTGTCTGTTTCAACAATTTTTCTGTTTGAAAAAGGGGGGACAGAACTTCATACAGTATTCAGGACATGAGTTGATCCAGGCCTTATACAGAGGAAAAATGATGTCTACTATTCTGTTCTTGATGCTTTCTTTGTTGTTCCTATGATCTTCAGCTTTCATTGAGCACCTTTCAAAGAGCTAACCACAATAACTCTAAATGTCTTTGCAAAATACCAATACCTCATTTATGAACCCATGGCAGTGTAAAAATTGTTAGGATTACGCTTTCTTACATCTATTACTTTCCATTTATCAGCACTGAATTTTGTCTCCCATTTTATCTCCAACCACTCAAAATCACAAGATCTGTTTACCCTTTTGTTGTTAGTGTTAGTTTTTGTCAGCTTGAAGAATTCTGTAGTATCAGCAGACTCAATCACCTCATTAAGCACCTGCTTTTCCAAATAATTCGTAACTGTGATGCACAGTACAGATCCTACCAAGGTTACCTCTTTGTACTGACAACCTCTTTGCATTGTGAAAACTGTAAATCTATCCCCACCCTTTACTCCCCATCATTTCACCTACCATTCTGCTTTTCTCCATAACTTCAGTTAATCTTGGATGCGGTTGACAAGAATTTCATATAGGATTCCAGGTCCATTTTTCCCAATTACAAAGGAGTTGAGTGTAGTTGTTTTTATTTCATAAAACAGGAGATAAAGCCACTTCTCTGACCTTTCAGAGTCCAGCAGCAGAGCAGCAAAGTGAACGTCCATCTTCTGTCTACTCCTCACCATTAAGCTGCCTCCTTCTTTGTACCACTGCTGTTGAACATAGTCAGGACACACTTATACTGAGTTTAAACATGTGTCACCAATATTTTTTCCCAGAAAATGGGAGGAGGAATGCAGACTTCAAAATGGACACCAGTCAGTATCAGCAGTCAGCAGTCATTTTCTTGATTGTCCATTCCCGTGTTTCCCCATAGCCTTCCAGTATGTCAGAAAACCCCTGATTATCTCCATTGCAGATGTTAAATTTCTATCTAATTTCAATTCAAATTAATTTTCTTTTTCTAGCCTGAGTTACATACACAGCACAGAGATACAGTAGCTGAATTCATGTTTTTTAGCTTTATGGGACAGTTATTTTTCCTTTTTCTGTTCTAAACTTCCTCCTTCATTACTGCTTCTCCTTGTATTTTCTACAAGGAAACACTTAGCTTAATACGCCAGGTAAATGGTCTTGCAAGTTTGGATGAGCCCATCCAAAATCAGAAAGAAAGAATTGTACATAACAAAACCCCAATGTTTAGAAAATCGGCACTTTCCTTCATCATATAGTATCCATTCCTAATCAAAAGGAGTATTTTAACTAACTGAATCAAAGCATATCTATGCCTACTCCTGCCCTTCTTTATGGCTACCCCATTTCAGCAATTCACATTTTCACTAAGCGTGTTGAGGATATGAAAGACATTAAAACTTAGTGGTGTGACAACGTTGTGGAGGTGTATTAACTTAGTCGGCTTTCATGCTGACTCTGCAGTGATAAAAATGAGATGAACCAGTGGGTAAAAAATACATAGAGATATATAAACTTAGTCGGCTTTCATGCTGACTCTGCAGTGATAAAAATGAGATGAACCAGTGGGTAAAAATAACATAGAGATATAATAACCAATCTGCTTCTTTCCTACTCATCTCTGGCTTCATGATGCTGAAAATCTCACTGGTTCAGCCTGGGGAAAGAAATCTTTCCATAATCCTACACGACTTTAAAATCTACCATACAAATCAAAGTAAAATGGTAATCAGCAGATAAGCATAATAACACATGTGGCGTTAAATGAAGTCTCTTATTCTCTCATGGGGAGGAAGAGAGAGACTTATTTGTTCAATATACCATTATAAAATTATCTAGTTTTAGGAAGAAAAAAACAACAGAGATCACATTTTAAATTCTCATCTTTTGCTTTTTTTGTGAAACTTATTGATGAATAATTTAGAACTGTGTTTTAGATTTTCTCCTCTCTCTATAAAAATGTAATCATCCGACTTAATTATGTGTCATGACAGTAATAATAGTAAAAGAAATCCACTCCAGGGATGAGTAGAGCATATAGTGTTTTATGAAAAGTCCAAAAGACGTTATTTTAATTTATACAAAGTGGGGTTTAGCACTTGAAATGCTTTTATTCATAAAATTGTTTCCAAGCATTTCACAGGCCTCCTACCAGTAAGGGGAGTTGCACAGCAGATGAATACAAAGGGTGGTGGAAGCCTTGGTTAAAGGCTGACAGGCTGATCATGAGGATTTTATGCACTCAATCGTGAACTTAAGGTTGTTAAGGAATATTTTAAGCACCAGAAACAGAGGAGATGGAAAACTTCTATTAACCCAAGGCAAATCTATTTAGTTGACCCCTATCCATGCCACATCAACAAATCCATGCTGCACAATTAATTAAAAACAAAATTAGCAACAGCTTTTGCTGTTGTTTCTTCAGCCAAGTGGAGAAATGTGTAAGGACCATTTCAAATGAGATCACACCAAGGTAGTATTTAAAGCTATCTATCTCCTAAATCCAAATTCACATACACATTTTCATCAGAAGCAAAGTAGATTGGATACATACACAGTGACTCAGAGGTGTAAAGTCATAAACAGCACAGCCAAGGGCAATAAACATTGCATCATCTTGGACAGAGGATAACATTTTTATTTCGTTAAGGTACAGTAGCACATACCACCAAACAGACATTCTGTTGCTAAACGATAATAGCCACAGTGGCTAAAACTAAATATTGTGTTACTGAGAGAGATAAGCAACCACAGAAAATGAAGCCAGCAGCTTTCCTACTCTACCTGCACACCCTTTCTTATGTGAAAACTCCCGAGCTCCTCTCTAAAAAGGCATATTCAGAACAATTTGCATCATAGTTATACTAACTTTATGTCCAGGTCACACATGCCTAGAGAGTTTACTGATGGAGTATTTCCTGATGGAGAAGGGGCTCACAGCCACGTAACTAAGATGGCCATACTGTGGAAAAACAGAAGTTTAATAATCAAACAATAACCCAGCTCATTAACTGTAATTGCTTCTGTCCTCAGATAGCTGACAAAAAACAGCCTTGTTTTCTAGCACAGAACATATACCTATTCTGAGATGCAATCTCTAAAATGCAGAAGGTTAAAATTTCAAATATTAGTGCAGGAAAACCTGATTTATACATAACGTATATTCATTAATGCTTAGACTTCCCTAGAACTACCATAATTTGTTTCTAAGAGAATCCACACAGGGGTCATTTATAAAGAGAAGTTGCTGGAAAACAGTATTCAAAGTTAATTTTCCCTTGTTAGTCCTTTTATCCTGTAACTTTATACCAGACATCAGTTGCTCAATGGACTGCAGTTATTGCAAAAGGGCCTGAATTTTGTTGAGCAATCTAAGTTACTTTAAGAAAGTTCAAATGGACCAAGCTAAAAAGCGAAGCTCAGCTTTCAAAAATGTACAATGATTTGTTCAATTTGTTCAATTAATTTGATCAATTAAAAACGCCTTCAAATGCCTTGTGTTTAAGGAGGAAAAATGATAAGAACCTTCTGAAGGCCAAACCAGCAAGCCAGTGCAATGAGCATGCAGCTGTGCACCCAATCTCTCTAATCACACTGGGGCAGATGTTTAGTGCCAGCCCTCTTTATTTTTGCGCCTTTTGAAGACCTTTAAGTTGCATCACTTACACTTGCCAGCCATGGCTTGCTTGCTTTGTTCTCCTCATTTCAGAGAAAAGATAGATTATTGCCATTCTTTTGTCATGGTTAAATAATTAATGTACTGGGCCCTCTATGCATGTCACAATCTCAGTAATGGCCTTTGTATTATTTCTTCTTCTAGCAATATATGCAACTTGGAAGTATTATTGTAATATAGATTAAAAACTGGTTTCATCCAAACTGAAATCCCTTTGCATATAGTTTCTCCCAATCAATAACCCTTTTGGAGGTTTAGAAGCAGATTTCAGTTCAGATTATGGTTTTAGAGAAAAACTCATGGAGGTTTTCATGATATTGAAGCTAGTTCAAGCTACAATGAAAACTTGCTTTCTTTTATGACAAAACACATAACGCGTATGTGAAGTCTGTTTATATACCATTTCCTTAGTGCTATCAGGCTTCCACACATATAGAGGGAATGGAGGAAATTGTAAAGTATAAGACACTTCAAGTTTGGGGTGATTTATTTTCTTTCTTCTTTGTTGGTTTTTTTTTTAGGTTCATAAAAAATAGCTTTATAAAAAGTCAAAGGGCAGAATGAGTGCAACTAACTGTGCTAATTGCATTGCAGGTTTCAGTGCATATCACAAGGCCACAAAGCAAAGATAAAAACGGCATAAAACAATGGGCCCAGGAAAAGAGACCAAAAAAAATACCATGACAGTCTGAAAAAGCCGCTGTAGCAGAAGGAAATAATTCACTGAAAAGTTGATGCTGAAAAGAAAGAGAAATGAGTGGGTTGAATTGATGGGTGTCCTTTCTCCCTTTAGCAATGCAGAGTTCAGCTGAAGTAAATTGAGTGCAGACTGTAATGTCAGAGACATGCATACAAAAATGTCTCGAATGCACAGTTGTCTTCTGTGGGTCCATGATCCTCTTTCTTTCTCCACTTTCAGCTTTGATTCCCCATTTATTGTTTGATTGGTTTGGTGTTTTAATTGACATGAATGTGGAAGTGAGGCTAATAGGAAGCCACACTTTGTCTGAAGTGTTTATAAAATACAAGATTTCTGGAAAGAACTGGTATTTTCTGGTAGGATTTAGTCCTTTCTCTTTAACACCATCCTACTGCTGTAGGTTAGCTGGCAGGAGACAAGTAGGATCTCAGGCATCTAATATAGATACCTAAGCTTAAGCAACAAGAACTTCCTTTGTAAACCTCCAAAGGCACCTATTTTTCTCTAGGCTGCTAAGCCGAAAGAGTGAGCTCCCACACAGCCATGTGGGAAATCACATGGCCAGGTCTAGCAGCATGAGTGTTGGCTGTACATTGCCTGGTATGCTGGTACGTTTTATGGGAAAAATCAGCATGCTAAAGAACCAGCAGTCATTTCACGTTCTAAAACATGCAGCAACCTATATAAACTTTGTATTTGATTACATTAATTTTTCAAGAAAAATCATTCAGCTCAAGAAACAATCATGAAAAAGCATGATTTTAGGAGCACAGTTCCAGTTTGCTACATAAGACAGTATGCAGAAATAGTTTAGCAGAAATCAATGCACTTAGCATTTGCAGCACCTTCTAGGGCTTTAGGAATTTCAGGACACAATAAATGTAGGCCACCAAAAGCTCCTAAGGCTAAATGTATGGATCAGACATTCCTAAACTCTCTGCTAATAGGATCACTATTGTTAAAGAAGTTTTAAGGAATTAATGTGGTTGCTCAGATTCTCACAAGGAACCTACCAAGGCTCATTACTAGTTGATGGGAGATTAATGTTGTGGAAAAAGGAGAGACTTCATGGAATTTATTAGCTTGCATGAGACATCTCTGAGATAGAATGAGAATACAAAAGGGGTTAAAGACTGCCGCAAAGTCTCCAACTGAGATAACTTGTTATACAAAAGGGTAAGTGCTAAAAAGCTTTCAAGCACTGCCTCACCTGACAAGGTTGGGAAAGTACGTATTATCTGAAAGGCAGACCATACTTTTGAGAAGTAAGGAGGATGATTCTTTTTTGGCTTGCAAATGTCTACCTATCAGACAGAAAGGGATTTAAATGGGAGTGTTCATTTGTCTGCTGCTGAGACAGACTTACTGGAAACAATTTTAACAGACAGCAAAAGGATAGTTGGAGTAGCATGAGTTCATCTTTTTTTCCATTACAGAAGGTCTCACATCCTTACCTCTCCTCCTCCTCTCAAAATAATAAATATTAAAAAATTTCTGAGGATAATTCTCTTCATCACCATCACTAGGAGCTGCTGGATTCATGGTAATTTTAAAGTCAGCATACTTATTAAACTTGCCTTATTAAACCCATGGGATCAGAGCCCTTAGGTCATTAACTTCAGACCAGCAGCCCACAGGAACAGCTGGGAACAAGGCCATGGGCTTACAGTCCTGTGTTTGGAGCTTTATAATATACAAGAACAAGCAGTTCTCTGGGATAAAATGAACTATTTATGAAGTCATACACTATATACATTGGGTTTTCTGGTGTCCTGTTTCAGTGCCAAGCTATGGAAATTCACTACTGTCTTAAAGGCTTGGGTGACCTCAGGAAGGATGAATTAAAACATAGGAAATTTCAGAAGGTAGGGGAGCAGCCTGAGCACATGGGACAAGTCTGAAAGTGACGCACTGTGACATTGGGTGCACGACTTGCCCTGGATGCTGTTATAACTGTTTTTTCTGTGTTTAGATAATAATATTTTAGGTTTTACATCACAGGATGGTTGAGGTTGGCAACAAGCTCTTGAGATCGTCTAGTCCAACCCTGCCCTCAGGCAGGATCAGCTAAAGCAGCATCGTATCCAGTCAGGTTTTGACTCTCCAAGGACAGAGACTCCACAAACTCTCTGGTTAACCTGTTCCTGTGATTGACCACACTCACAATTAAAAAAAATAAAAATTCTTGTGTTCAGATGTAATTTCACCTGGTTTAATTTGTGTCCTTCTCCTCCTGTCATGTCACTGGGCACTAACTGAGAGGAGCCTGGCTCCCTCTTCCTTATTCCCTCCTATCAGGTATTTACACACATTGATAAGATGCCCCTGAGCCTTCTCTTCTACAGGCTGAACAGTCCCAGCTCTCTCAGCCTCTCCTCATATGAAAGATATTCCAATCCTGTAATAATCTCTGTGTCCCTGTGCTGGACTCGCTGCAGTATGCTGATATCTCTCTTCTACTGAGAACTAGACACAGCTGCTGCCTCACCAGTGCTAAGTAGAGGTGAAGGATCACCTCTCTCAACCTTTTGTTGTGAGGGTGCTTTGCTAGATCATGGTCATCTTGCTGTCCACCAGGACGTCAAGGTTTTGTTCAGCAAGCTGCTTTCCAGCCAGTCAGCCCCCACCATGTACTGGTGCATGGGATTAACCCTCCCGAGATGCAGGGCTTTGCATTACCCCATGTTGAACTTTGTAAGATTCCTCTCTGCCCATTTCTCCAGGCTGTCAAGGTCTCTCTGAATGTGGCACAACCATCTGGTGTACCACCCAGTTCCCTCAGTTTTGATCATCTACAAACTGGCTGAGGGTACACTCCATCTGCCTGCCTTTTTCCCAGTAAGGTTATGCGAGATGAACTCCATTCTATGTGTGCATGTGTTTACAGCATCCGCCTTAATGTGACCCTGAACTTAATGCAGATATATAGCTTGTTGTAATGTAAATTAATAAAATAATAAGAACAACTATGTTCTGTAAATCTTCCTTAACCCTCAGAAAGTAATGAAAGCCACCATCGGAGCAGAGGAGTGACAGTCAAACATCAAGAAAAGGAGAGAAAGAAAAAAAAAATGAGGCTGGAAGAAAAAGGTTATTCCTATAAAAAAGAAAACTGAGGTCTTGTCTACAAGAAACTCAGGAAAGCGAAAACATTAATAAAAAGTATGAAGCTAAAATGGCTTTGTTAAATCTCACAAACCTCGTGTAGACACATTTGTTCAAAATTGAAGTGTTTAAATTTGACTTAGCTTAATTCATTCCTGGTATGTATTTAACTAAACAAAATTAAGGTCGTCTTTACTTCTAACAAGGCTCTCTACACAGGGATTTAAGGCAGCCGAAGTGTGAACTTTAACATTTAATTTGGATTGACTTTCCTAAATGTCCCAGTGCAGAAGAGTCCCATTAGCTTCCACAGTGGCAAAAATTAAAACCAGACAACAGGCAATGGATGCTAGCCAGGTAATGGTAAAAAGTAATTAAAAGAAGACAAAGAATCTTTCCAGAAGGAATTATGAGAAGCCACAGATTCTGGCCAAGAGGTGATCAAAGCCATTACCAGCACACAGGAAAAGAGCCAGCAACAGATGAACGGTAATCATAAAACAGATCAAATACTGTCAGTTAGAGACTGGCATTGCAGAAGATCTGGAGCACATGAAAAGACATAGAATTACTGTTTTTAAATGCCCAGATGGAATTGGCAAAAAGGAAGAGACAAAAAAACAGCTAGACTATTACAGATAGTCAAAGAAATGGAAGAATTTTTAAAAACCAGAAGATTCTCTTAGCTCTAAAAAAAAAATTAAGAGACAGTTAACGAACCTTTAGAGAGGTAGATGTGCCAAAAATGGAAGCTGGAAGACCAATTACCTTGTAGAAGGGAAAGACACTTTGGTTACAAATAATAATGACTATGGGGCTTTCCACCTTCATTTCAGGGCACAGTGAAATATTGTACCTGCTCAGGTAACACAACTATTTAGTACCTGTAAGGGAAACAGTGACTGGTCCACATAGTGCTTGCTACCTATTTCTAACAAGTAATAGATTGTACAGAAGTGCAAACTGGGCAAGATTTCTGATTTAAACAGACTCCAAAATAAAGGAAATTCTTAGCCAAACTAATCATACAGCACCATAGGTGTATGCTTTGACTTCTAGAATGGTTCTCTGCACCTGTACAGAAAGACGCATTACAAAAAATTACAGCTTCACCTGTTCTCCAGATGGGTCACAGTGACTGAAAAGTAAAGCTACAGCTCCACTGATGAGATTTGCTATCAACTCATGCTGTCCCTTGTTGCAAACAGCCCAGGGAAAGATGGACTAGCCAGCTGACACACTGAGTAGCCTCTTTCTATGACACTCATCACATCATTCTTCTGTATACTGAAGACTTCTGAAAGTGCTATTTTTTCAACCTTAGCAGCCAAATAGGACAACTCGTTTGAGGGACTGTCCTTTGTCTTACTCTCTAGAGTGAAACACTTTTTTAAAAGAATAACCATCTGATACTTTTTTCCTCACAAATTTCTGAAGCCATAACATAGAGCCGAATCAAGCAGAGCCAAATCAAGCAGATAACGGGTTTCCATAAACCACCTGCCTCCTTCTTACCTTACATGCTCGGGTCCAAAGCAAGAGATGAACAGAGGCAAGCTTCAGCCTGGAGACTCCTTAGTAGTAGAGCACAGCAAGCTGTACGAAAATGTTAGACTAGTGGTATGGCAGTGGAGCCTATCTACACTGGTAAATTGAATAGTGCAGCAGATCAAATATGAAAAAAAATGAACTTAAATGAATCCCAAAAGACTGTAGTACAGACAGAATCTGAGAAAAGCTTAATTTGGCCTCTCTGTCCAAGACATCCGTTTTGCCTATGTTCTCAGTTTAGCTGAAAGCTTTGCCATTTATGAGGCATAGGTTATATGTAAGTATATTTTCTATATCCACCACTAGAGTGCCAGAAGAAATATAGTTTGTAACCAAATTTGTGCCAATACCTGCTCTTAGAGCTCTCATCTGTTATCTTGCTAAAATTTCACACTTCATAATGTAGGAACTAAGTCTAGCCATATCTGATTTATTCTTGCCTAAATTAATTTACAGCAAAAAGACTTATTTATTTCCTGCCCTTGGTATAATCTGATTGGCTTTTGTGACAGCTGTAAAAGGAAAGCTGCTGAGAGAGACAATCACATCCAACAAAGAACATGCTAATGAAATCAGGCTTTCTAAAAAGAAATGATTTTGACAGATTAGAAATTATAGCTTTGTATGGATACTACCCAAGTTGTCAGCCCCTCTTCCCACAGTAACAGCAGGCTCTGTTAAATTTGAGGAACACTCTGTCTGCTCATCATGTTATATAAAATCAACCTCTAGTCATATCTGGGTGATTTCCTACAGTGAAAGACTCAGAAACAGAAGGTAAAAAATCCCCATTTGGCATCTTAATCTTCTATTAATGATTCAACCTGTACTGTACCATCTGAAAAACATGAATCAACACTGAGCCCACCCTTCCACAAATAGAACTCTTTACCCTATAATGTGGTGATCTTTCTCTTTCTAATTGCTTCTTACAGATTTTTAAAAGGCACTTTAGTCCTTAAGTGTAAAATTTGCATTCAAACTACTGTACAAAGAAATACTAACAATGATTTTGAAGTAATTCCTTCTAACAAAGAGCACAGACTTCTGATCACACACCATCAGAGAAGATGGAAGTGTACATGGAGTGTTTTTCTTATCTCATTAGCAGCCATTAGAAACCCACAGGGGGAACATAATGACCAGTGGAAAAAGGGCAGAGCAGACTTCAGTGAACAAAACAGATGTTTAGTGCATATAGATATTATCCAACACCAGCATTAAACTAGTGAGTTTGGCCATTTAGGGCATCTCCTAGGAAACCATCAGATAACATTAAAAGATATTGACTAACATAAAAAGAGCTGCAGGGGAAACGGTGTATATTTGATAGAAATGGGATGTGCTTCTAAATGCAGCAGTTCTAATTTCTGCTGAGGAAAAAAATTGGATCTATTTTTCTAGATGCATATTGTGGTTTTGGTTAAAAGGCTTAAAATTTGCTGTACGTTTCCATATCTTGACATTGCAGTCTTTAACTAAGCAGCATATAAAATGCAGTGCAAAAGCACATTGCAAAGCGAAAGAATATAACAAATATCTTTTAAATATGTTGCAACTTGTATGACACACTATATTGTTTTGTTGTTCTTGTTATTATTTTCTTTTTCCTGCCAGTTCTTTCTGGCTGGAATTTTCCACATAGCCTGAGAGTTATAAAACTGGCAAAGGTATTGGGCACTTCATTTCCTTTATGGTCCTTTGAGGAAACCTTCTTCTTCACATTACGCCAAAAACCACTTTAATTGACCAGGACCAACTGGTAGTATGTCCATTACACCATGTAAAGTATTCTTGCTCATAACTACAACGTTTCACTTCTGTGTTTTGTGCAGGAAGAGAAGGCATTTGATTCACTGATATATTTTCATTTCCTCTATCCAATTTTGTGTCTGATCAACAATGTTTATGCCTGATAGTTTCTTTTTTAGAGTGTTAAGGACACCTTTTCCACTGTGATTACTGTTTTGCCCTCTCTGCAGTCAGCAAGCAGAAAGGTTAGCTCCGAATTTGGCTAATGAGAACTTTGCTGATCTGTTCAAGTTGGCTGTTACGCCTTTTGGGCATGACCAATCAGAGCATAAAGTGACAGGAGATTTGCTGTCTCTCTCCAGCCCTGGCAAATGACTTCCTGCGGTCTACCAGACCATCAATTCTCTGTCCAGTTCTCTATATCTGTGGCAAGGGATAGCGGCACATACTCACCTCTAGATAAATCACAAACTATTCATGCATGTTGTGTTCCTTCTTCAGTTTGGTACATTTGCTTAATGTATTCAGGTCAAATTGTATCGTCAGTTTAGCTGAATTCATAAAATTAGAGGGAAGGCCATAATTTAAATGCAGGGATAGAGTATGAAGAAGGGAAACACTTCATGAACACTGGTATTTTATTTTTTCTGAATTCAGACTAATCTAATATACACAGAGTTCTCTACAGTACATCTGCATTGGATCAATAATGGCAGTTTTAAAGGCAACCAACCCAGCCCCTGCATGCCATGGAGTTAAGCTTGGTAGAGAGTTGGGGAGAACTGAGGAGCAGATAATGGATCCATTGCTGAAAAAATCTACCCTCTTAATCCTATAAACCATATGGCTACCCCAGCTTTCCCTAGCTTCTGTATAATACTCCTGTATAAATCCCATGTTTTCCTGGGAGGCTGTGCACATTAGTGTGCAGAGCATCAGCACAGCACCAACACACTGCTTAGGTGTCCCTATTTTGGGAGGTGATTGTCATCCGGCTAACTCAAGGATCAGAGATTTATGAAAGGACAAAGGTCTGCCTTCTTCTAATTTGACCCAAGAGACTCTGTTATATAACAGACGAGCTATCAAAAAAAACCTCTCTGAAATACAAACCTAGCTGAACTTCTTTTGATGTTTGTATTTTATTTTCCAGATGGAGCACTGCCAAATAACAGCTGCATAGACAGTTAAGTTTGATGATTTACAGAACTGCAAAGGGTTTGATTGATCAGCTTAGATGTCAGCAATTTTGTAATATGCTTGGGCACCAAAGGAGCAGAGCAGGTTGGGAAATGCAAAGGGGAAAATATATTGTGTATTCTGATTGTGTCCTTCACACAAAATTACAAGCATTTTCAACAACAAAGTAATTCACTTCATCCAATAGACTGCCTGCAAGTTCAGGACAATAAAACTGAAGAGCATCTTTAACTGACAATTTAAGCTCAAATCATTTTTGACTGGCAAGGTGTGGTATCATCCAGAAGAATTGATGCTATAGTAGTAGCTTCAAATTACGGGGTTATAGTGTGTCTACTCAACATGCAGCTCTTATCAGGGGAGATAAGGGGAGGGATAGAAAAGAAATGGATAGCAATAAATGCTTTCTGTAAGCTCTACAGTTAATTAAGGATAAGAATTTGTATACATATTTATACTTGAGTAGAACTCAGAATAAAAATTAAAATGGAAGACTTTGACTGACACTGAGTACATATTGTAATTCTCCTTTCAACACCATTTTCCTATGCAATCCTCTGCACGATTTTTTTAAGAGAGGTCTGGGGAAAAAAATGCATCTCCCTGTCAGCAAAGGAAATTTGAAACAATGTCATTTTCTGAAAATGGTGGTTTACTGAAATTACATGTTTGTGTTAAGCCAACCCATTCCACCCCCTACCCAAAAATAATTCAAAGCAGGTTGTTGTGTCAGCAGTTGTCAGTCTTTGTTAGCAAGTGTCAGGGCTGAGATAACCACTAATGTCCTTCTCTAGCTGATGAGTATAAAGGGCATTAAAAGCAGAGACTAAAACTCAGTATTTTGGAAATAAAAAAGTAAAACTCTCACCTAGGTTTTCCGTGAGCAGTAGGACTGTTAGCACATTTTGTAATGGGCTTCTCACCCCAACAGAGCTAAAGAATAACCCAATAACTGTAACCTAGAAATCCACCCAATTGTAAGAGTTAATTAAATATTACAATAAATCAAGCAAAAAGAACTACATTGAAAAATCTCAAGTAGTTTAAACAGAAATGGTCCACTAATACTAGAATATACATCTAACAAGTTAGAAACATGTGAGATTAGAAATCTCTGAATCAAGATGGATGGGTTAAAAGTTAGGCCTAAGCAGTAATCAGACCCTGGTTAGTCCACCCAGAAACTACCTTTTAACAATTTCAAGAGGCTTTGTGGACTAAAATCTTCGAATATACGAACTCTAAAATTACTGCTTCATGTCACAAAACTTGGTCTTAACTGACAATCTTTGCTCACTGGGACATTCATATCAACACAAATACATCCAACAATCCCCACTGGATTAGCAGGAACGCCAGAATTATACAAATGGGAATCCATTTTGTCTTATATCCTGAGGGCGTTGATATTGGCTTTTCCCCAGTTACTATCAGAATGATTGTATTGCTTCTCCAAATGATGTGTCTCATATCAACACAAATACATCCATAAATCCCCACTGGATCAGCAGGAACGCCAGAATTATACAAATGGGAATCCATTTTGTCTTATATCCTGAGGGCGTTGATATTGGCTTTTCCCCAGTTACTATCAGAATGATTGTATTGCTTCTCCAAATGATGTGTCTCTTTTGTCAGAAAGAAGGAAAGCTTCACAATTACTATCTCACGATTCAACATCAGAACTATCTGCCACCTCTCTTTAACTGAGTATCTTTTAAAAAGGGACACACATAGACATTGATTAATTAGCTCAATGCTTTCATAATACCACAAGTGGGTTTTGCCTAATTCTTCTTCTTTTGTGCACTTTTTATTATGTATTTTCTATTTTAGAAAGTGCATTTCTTTTCTTCAGTATTAATTTTCTTGCATCTGTGCAAGATATGGTGGTTGAAGGACTCCTCACTATAAATGCCTAATCAGGTTTAATAGTTTAATGCTGCACAGTAACAAGGTTGTGTTAAAGCAATTGACCCTTCATATCAGCTGATGGAAATTAGAACAGCACTTCTTTAGTCCTTCCCCCTCCCACATTGTCTCACCTAAGTATAGCCACCTCAGAAGTAGGCATCTATTCTGGAGAGTTGGGGCCCCTCTACAGTGAATAGCAAGAAATAGGCACAATTTATCTTACAATACTTATCTCAGGATAGGGTCGATTGCCCTCTGCACTGCCTACATCTCTCCATTGACTTTACAGGAATCTTAAAAGAATTCGCTTAGAGAAGACATCTAACTTTTAGATGGATAATGTTAATTGAGGTGAATCCTTGCTGGATGTCAATATGTGATTGCTACGATGCTGGCTGTCTTATCTGAAATGCCACCTCCATCTCCATTGTCATAGATGACTCTGACTGTAAAGTACAGATCAAAAGATACAGAAGATTGGGATGAGTTTCCATTGTAACATGGATTTGCCTGAGAGATACTGTGATTACTGTATCTATACAAGTAGTGTTAAAGATACACTTGTGCACTATTAACAGGAGTTTTAACTCAGAATATTTCCTAAAAAATAAATCTATTCACTGTTCAGCATCATCTTCACTATGTTCCAGAGCTTGGCATTTTTATTGTATTAATGTTTATATCTTATCCATGATATTTCTTCTCATAAACAAACTACCAGCCAAATGCTTCCTGGCTTATTGCACCAGAGCTTGACTACGTCTGGCTTTCAATCACAGTTTCACCATCTCTCTGAAAACATCCTTGGTCTTCTGGGTAACACAAGCCCTGTGGCAGGCTAACCTATTCAGAGAAAAGGTCGACTAACTGTTGAAGCAAAGCACGAAGAAAGCAAAACCCGCTGCACAGCTGAGAGCTGTGAAGTTGCCAGGAGGCTGCGGAGCTCATGCAAAGAAACTCCCTGCCTTCCACGCTACGCTGTGCTTAGGTCTCAGGATTTTTAAACCTTCAGATTTCCAGATGCTCTCCTCACTTTAAATAGCAAACGGGAATCAATTTATCTGTCAGCTGGAGAAAGCACTCAACATGTGAGACAAATAGGGATTTGGTTTAGGGCCCAGGGGTGGGAGGCAGTTGCCTGAGACAACTTCAGAAGACAACTGCATAAATAATGCCAAGCTTTTTTTCCCTACCATATATTTCTAGGTTTCCCAAGGAAGTCATCAAGGCGAGTTTGACAGCAATCACAAGGCTGGGCCTACGTACAGTCTGCCAGGGTGTGAAAAACTGAGACATAACACTTGAGAATACCTGAAGAGGACAACCCTGCCGTGGGTAGGAGGTCTTGATGATCTTTCCCACAGCCGATTCATGCCAAGGGAAAATCCTGCTCTGCTCTGCAGCAACCTGGGCTCCAGGCTCTGGTTGCTGTAAATCCGTTCAGCTCCAGCAAGACCTTTGCAACAGCCAAGCCCTGGCAGTAGATAAAGATGGATAAAGAAACTGTCAGAAAGCCATTTTGATGGCCAACACTTTATCCTCTGACACAATACAGTTGTAAGTTATACAGAAATTTCACAGTGTGTGATAGTAATATGCACAAGGTAAAAACTTTAAGTCATTAGCAGTATAATTTATTAGCTAAGTTGTGCCAATGCCTATCAATCAGACTTTAAGGTTGGTTCCAGAGAGGTTTTTGATCTTCCTCGTATTGCTTTGCTTTTCTTCTTCCATGGCAGCATTAGCAGGCGACAGTTACATTATATATCTACTCAGTGCTCTGGTGAGAGACCATTATGTTCACAGATCATTACTGACATCCTGACATTTGTCATCTCCTTTCATAGCAGTTAAATCTTGCTTTATCTGTAAATGTCACCACGTCATTTATTCATGAAAAGGGGTCACATTCCCAAAATAGTACACTCAGCTTTTAAAAGGGAAGTTGGTTTTATTCACTGTGGTAATCCTTGGACAAACTTCACTGCTGCTAAGTACTTACTTTTTTCCCTGTGCAGTTGTTTACATCTCCACATACAGATTTCAGGTTTGTTTTTTTGAAAATAAAACCCTAACAGGAAGGCAAATGATCTGGATAAAAAAAATAGGTGTTTATTTTTTCAGCTTCCTACATTTAATCCACACGGATTTATCAGCACTGAATTTGCTGTTGCGAAGTATAATTTTAATTTGACATCGTACTGGCTGAAAACCTGCTGGTTGACTATTTTTACTAAGGCTTTGGCATGTAGTTCTCAGCTGGACTGTATTTCAACCTCACAAAAAGGTAGTTTAAATAATCCTTGATAATAATACTTTCTCTTTTTCATCTTCAAAGGTCTTGAAAGTTTAATTAATAAAAGTCTAGGCCCACCCTGTGAGATATATGGACATTCGTGTCTAAAAAGTAGAGAAAAGAAATAGAAGCTGAGGCAAGCAGGACACATAAAGGACTCTTACTGTGTTCTTGGAAGAAAAGAATCAATCGCACGTGCAGAGTCTGAATTTAGGAGGGCAGAGGCAGCCTCTTACTCTGTTTATGTACCAGCATACATCCTTCCTGCAATAGAATTTCCTCTCTCAGCTAAACTTACATCATGCTTCCCTTTTATATCTGTTCAGACACTAACATTTTAGGGGATGTCTTGAGGTGGTTGTGTTTTCTTGATATTTACAGATTTCTCTTTCAAGTTCTTGTTCAGTTTTCCCTTGCACTCATCTTAATCACCAGGTATGTCATCTGGAGCTCCATCTTACTCGGGTTATCATTGTAGCACTAGCATGATTTCTGGAAAAAAATGGGCTGTGGCCAAATTTTAGGGCCAGATTCTAAGGTACCATGAATTATCTTAACAGTTGGGATCCATTTTTATACTTATATATGTGTATATACATATTTATATATGTATATACATATAGCTTATCTAGTGATCTGCCATCTTGAGGATTTCTATAGTGATAAAAAAGTAGCAGCTCACTTCTCTACAGTAATTTCCAAATCATTTTACAAGCCATATGAAGTATATGCAGCAATTACTTTTCACACCACTCACAGCAGCTGCTTTATGAGCTCAGCAATGCTACACATAGCTGAAGGTAGAAAACAATAAAAACTAAGGCCTGAGTTTACCAGGGGGCTAAAAGGGCTGCAGCTCCTCCATTAACGTTGCCCCCTGAAGCATATAATAAACAGCTGGATCCATTTCTGAAACTGTCACTTCTCTTTGAAAACACAGAGAATAATTTAAGTAAACTGAACAGTATCATAGAAACACAGAATAATTCAGGTTGAGAGGAACCTCTGGAGGTCATCTTTGCTGAAGGCAAAGCCACATTAGATCAGGTTGCAGGGCTTTGTCCAGTTGAGTTTTGAGTATCTCTAGAGAGCATCAACAACCTCTTTTCCAGTCTTTGACAACCCCCATGGTGGAAAAAAACATTCCTCATATCTAATCTGAATGTCCTGTGTTCCAGTTTTTGACCTTTACTTCTCACCCTATCACACACACCTCTGATACCACAGAGCCTTCTCCCCTGCAAGCTGAACATACCCACCTCCCTCAGACTCTCCTCATAAGCCTAGTGCTCCAGCCTCCTGACCAACAGCGTCCTCTGCTAGACTCACTCCAGTTTGTCCACGTCTTTCTCTTATTTGGGTGCTCCAAAGAGCAAGTGTGTGGATGCTGTTTGGGTTGCCATCTCACACGTGCCAAATCAAGGAGGGAATCACTATTCTCAGCCTCTGCACTGCAAGACAGCACTGCTGAGGTAAAACCCTCATCCTCCAGGTGTCACTGGTGAAAATCCTGCACATTTCATCCAACAAGTGATTCAGGTTGCCATAGTTTCTGCTTCAAGTTTTCAGCATCTCGTTTCCTGCCAAGTTTCCTGCCACTTTTTTTTCCCCAGCATGTCTTTACAACTTCCAGTTATGTGATTTTTGAGACCAGCTGGAACATAACTGCTCAGAGCTGAAGAATAAGTAAAATGGGTGCTTTCAAAAAGTTAACAGACTAAATTCTCCTCCATGCCAGCTGTCTGTTGAAGGCAGGGTCATTACACCTACTTAAACCAGCTGAGAATTTCATCAAGTATTTGACCACAGCTTCCAATCGCACCAGGTGCAGGACCAGCTTTCCTGGGGAAATCTGTAGTATTCCAATTATGCTGAGTACTCAGTTTAAACACACACTTACTTTTTAACAGTATTGACCATATTGTATTTTCCAAACAATAACAACCTCTTTTCCCTACTGAAGATTGTCTCCTGAAATTTGTCTCTATAGTACTTTTTGCCAAACCAACAAAGGTCACAGTATAAACCTTTATTTGTAACTATTATATCTGAAAGATTTCAGTAACAATATAAGAAAAAAAAAAATACTGTCATTGCACAGATTTTTATAGGATGTTTTAAGAATAGAGTATGTCCATAAAACTTCCTGAAAATAGCTTTACTGGATGTTCTAAAACAACCTCTACTTAATGCTGGGCTAGGCTTCAGGGCAAACTTTTTTCCTTTAGGATCTCTGCTGATCATATTGTGCAAGACAACAGATTTACTCTAAAGAAACACATACAACTTTTTCCTTTTGAGATGAAGGGTAACATATTGTTTAAAGATTTCACTACAATAAGGCAGAGTAAGTAATAATCAAAAGGAGAGGGACTAAGGCTCTGAAAGCTTATTTTGCTGTAGGTGTACTTTGCCATGTGAAAAACATAATGGATGTAATTGTGGTTTCATGCAAGCCAATGGGAGGTTTGTCACAGGCTTGAGTGATGTCAGGAACTGACACCATTTCTCAGGCTGCCAGTAGTTTTTCCATATACAATGCAGTATTCTTGGTGTGAACTGAAAGATCCTACAATTAACTTCACTTTAGTTTACAGAAAGCCATGGGGTTTTTTCTCTCTCTTTGCTTTCTTCTGCTGCATTTTTTCTAGCTTTCCTAAACATACTATAAAGTCATACGTGCAGGAAATGATTTTGTTTGAAGCATATTCTTAATATCTCTTTGTGTGTGTGTATGTGTGTGTGCACATGTATGTATACATGTGTGTGTGCAGAATCTTTTATCAACCATTAAAACGATATTGTGGATATTAAAAGAATTCTGTTTTCTCTACTCACCATGAAGCCTATTTTCTCCTGATAACTACAGCAAACTCTATTGACCTCTGGAGACTTGCACTTATATTACATATTGCCTGTTAAAACAATTGGAAAAACAACTCCCCATTTAAGCAGAAGCTGCACTGGTTTATGTGAGATTTTTTTCCTGAATCCTTAAAATTAATTTTGAGGTCAAAAGCTGACAAGTGCTGTATTTCTTATTGCCAGATTAAACTAGTAAAAATGATCACACTCCCCCCCAAACAGTCCCTTTTGTTTAAAAAACGCTTTTATTTTGTCTCAGCACCTTTAATCTCTATTACTTTCAGAAATACCCTTCTTTATGTACTCATGCAAATCAAAATCATTGGCTTCAAACATATATCTGCTTTTCCAGCGTTACTCCTAGCTTACAGCATGTTTGTATTACTAGTTTCATCTACCCACTGATCAATTGTTTGACCAAGCACCTCTCCAGTTTATGGTCTCAAAATGTTTGTTTAAATCAAATGCTGACCAGTGACAGCGCTGCTTGTTGAACAGTAGTGCCTATCATGTGCGAAAATTGAATCACAATAAAGGATGCTGAAGCAGGGATAATCCACTTTTTTACTGACATCTGGCTTATAGCTATGGCTCACGTTTCATGCAGAGACATCGCTCACAGTGAAACTGAGTGAGTGGTAAGTGACAAATGGTGGAAAGACTACCTTCTAAATTCAAGGATTGGTAGACATTTTTATGCCCTGGTTCACAAAGACGCCTACACATGCTGCTGGTATTCTGGACAACATTGATTACAGACTGGAGCACTAGAGGTGACTGCATAGAAAATGAGGGTAGTATGTCATAAGACATAACTAATGATGGATGGTCTCCTGCCACATGGCAGGCATTCAACAGAGGGTCTACACAGTGAGGCTCAGCATTAAGCTTAAAGTCAGGTGCCCAGAGACAGGTAAAGAAGCTGGTATTAGCTGAAACCTCCAGATATCTCTATGCACACCAAGGAAAGTTAGCCCCGCCAGATGTGGTTCACATCTGGCAGAGTTATCAAGCACAGGGATGCCAGAGCCAACCCACAGGGTCTGCCAGCAAGGAAGGTATCTCAGAGCTGCCAGTTGGTGCTTCTGTGAGACTTGGATGCAGAACCTGAGCACATGTCTGAGCACAGACCTGTAGCTCTTCCTCTGCCTTTAAAGGATTTGGCCTTCAGTTACAAAAGCTAGGGATTAGGCTATCCCCAGCCTGTGGGAGAGCAAGCAGACAGCTCCTATGTTCCAAGAATATCCAGATAGCTGGCAAGGAGTCTGCCTGTAAGAGCTAAGTCATGTACACGAAACCAAAAGGAAAGAAGCCAAGACTTATAGTGCACTGTCTAGGACTTACAAGTCAGTAGGAGGAAAATCCTATGATCTGACTGTTTTCTCTGTAGACTTTCCAGTTGTCTGTCATTGTGAAAAATGAATGAATTCACTGTACTCTTACTGCCATGCCCTTACATCACTGCACCACAGTTTTAGTAGAACTCAGTACAATCAGGTAAGTTCGCTCAACAAACTGGGCTCTAGAGAGACCCCAGGTGTATGAATGGCTGTTTTCTGAATTACTCAGGAGAGAGATTTCCTAAGCAGCAAGCATAGTAAATATGTGATCCTGCTGTGCATTCCCAGCGGTAGAACTTTGGGTGTGTGGGGCAAGGTTTTCCCCAAAATCATGTAACAGCTGGGACAAATCCGATGACAAGCAGCCTTGGAGAGGTTTTCCTGAATTCTACAGAATTTAGACTTCATCATTTTGCTTGAGTGACACATTTGGTTTTTAAGTGTTTTGCTGATTTCCTAATTGTACCATAGAGAGGAATCATTTTGGTCCATTACTGCTGCCAGTGGAACACACAGCGGCAGCACTATTGGTCTACAGAAGACATGAATTTCTGAAATGCCTCAGAAACAGTTCAATTTTCCCCAGCAGAAATGTGTTCCAGACAAAACTTAACATTCAGTGAAACTCAATTTCCTTTTCCCCTCCATGCAGAATATACAGTAGCATTAAAGGGACCCATTCATGGTCATGGAGGAAAAAAAAATGTATCTGTATATTAGGGAACCAGGTGGAGAAAAGCCAGCCTTTATGTAAGTGTAACATCTGTGGCTCACTCTCCCAGCTGCAGAGAGTGTGCATATGCTGAGGACGTTTGACCAGACGTACAGAGCTAAAAGCATGAACAGCAAGCCTGTATAGTATTGTATTAGAAGCTTCTGTCTCAGTACAATATGTTCAAGTACAGAGAAGACATCCCAAAATACATTTCATCTATTAAAAAGAGTTATGTAGGTAGGCTCACAAGCTAAGTTTTATTCCACGTTCTGAGACATGTGTTATGGTCTTTATGCTAAATTTTGAATAGAAGGAATTTGATGTGGGATGAAAGATTTGAATGGTCCTAAGAATAGCAGAAGAGATTATTGGGTAATTTGCTTCACCATCTCTTTTACAACCCTGTTTCTTAAACATCCCTCACCTGTGCTCCATGAAAAGTTGGCTGACGTTTTCCACAGTGCTTTACAAATGTGGCAGAATAAGAACAGAACAGATCTGCAATTGTAACCTACTGTATTTCAAGACACTTTAACACAGGTAACTGCAAGCCATAACTTACTGAATCCTATATAAATCTTTTTTCTGATCCTCTGAGGATTACTGAAAATCCAAATAAACCATCTGGCTATTACACATTCATTTGCCTAGCAAGTGTTTTGGATGCCCTCCCATTAATATGTCATTTGAAAGAATATTTAGTTCAGTGGGAGATGAAGCGTCACCACACAGGTCATGCCTAAATCAACAGAACAGCTTGTCTCTCTCACAGCTAATCTACATATAATTGATTTTCAGCATCCACATTCAGTGAAGAAAACTGTTTCTTTGAGAGATTCTAGTGCCACATTTCACAGCTCTCTACTCACAACTTTGGGTAAGGTCCATCTTCCACTGCTAAAGCATCAGTGAAAAATCATATATTGCAGCATTTCCAGATGACGTTCTACCTATTGCAGCTGGGCAAAAAGTCATAAAACAAAGTTAGAAAAATGATAACTGAATTTATTAAAACCTGCTTTCAAGCTCCTCTTTTCAAATGACTTACATCGACTGTCACCCACACAGCACCACGTTCAGTGTTAGTGAGAGGTGTTAAGCAGACTCAGTTTGCTCTTCTTCCTCTGCACATTCTTGGTTTTGAGAACAAAGAAATTCCCACATAAGTTGAACATATGAGCAGACGTTTAACATTATCACCAGTCTGAGGTAATTTCCGTAATAGCAAACTGCCATATCATACCAGCCAAGGCCACGGTACTAAAGCTGAATTACATGACATCAGTGTGTAATTTGGATTCCAGTCTGATTATAAATCTTAGCACGTAGCTACTTCATTGCTAACAAGGCGTCACACCACTTTGGCACAAACACCCACAAAGCTGCGAAGTATCTGAAATAGACTGGGTAGAAATTTGTGGGGTTTGGATTTTCCAAGCTCACCCACAGAAAATGATGCAGATACTTATACAGATCCTTGGAAACAGCCCTGTTGTGAAATATTCCCTCCAAGAGAGGAAGGTTGCATAGCCATGATACTGCACCATTCTTTGGAAGAGGGGGCTCCTGGATAATACAAACTGTGGGGAGGAATCACCAGAGCACTTTTCCCTCACCATTCTCCTAAACCCACACTTGAATCTGCTCCAACTGCTATTGATGTCAGTGGAAATCCTTCCTGTTCTTTCAGCAACAACAGGATTATGTGAAAAGTGCTTTTCCTCCAAAGACCAAATGTTCTTGAACAGTTTTGTTGTTGTTCAGTTTGTATTCTTATTATATTCACTTCAGCATAAGGAGTGCATGGATGAGCCTTGGAGGTAACACAGGCGGCAGGCACAAATGTCAGAATTCTTGAGCCATAGGAGATGAAAATCACAGAAATGTAACCTTAGCTGCAAATTAGCAAGACAGGCAGAAACTAAAAATGTTCATTTGAACTTATCCTGTTATCCAACATTATGATAAAGCAGTGACAGTCAGTACAGATTATTTTTATTTTACTTCTTAGGAGATAATTATTATTTTACCTGAATAATCCATGAGTCATTTGAAAGGAGCACTGGCAGAAGGAAGCAAGCTTTACGCTGTAAAATGCATTGCTATCAATGAATATATAATTTGTGCTTCAAGCCCACAGACAGTAAAAATACAAGTAAAAACCCCAGAAACAAGCAAAAAAAAATAGTTTGTGGCAAATAATGAATTGCCAAGTCAAAGACTATAGAAAATATTAGGGATATACTTCTTTTATAAATGATGCTCAAGAGGGAAGAGGAAATGGGAGAAAAAAAAGAACTGCTATGAAATGTAAGATGGGTCTTCTCATGGGTACCATTAATGGAAAAGCAAGAGGAACACTGAAATATATTGCTCACTTTAATATCCATTCCTCTTGCCCTCTCTTCTTCCTTTATTCTTCTAGACACATAAATCAATGAGAAACAGGTTCATGTTACAATCATTTACCTATCCACCAACCTAAATACATTAAATAAAAATAAAATAAAATTATATTCTGGAACAGGATGAAGTAACTGCACTCAAGCTTTAATTTATCTTTTGAATAGCACTTGGGTTGAGAAAAAAATGTAAAAAGTCTATTTTAAAAGTCCTCTTTCCCTCCAAAAACATGTAGCTGTGAAGCACTGGCTAAAACATATATCTTGAGGAAACAGTTCTCTAGGGACCATTTCTAAACACATTTAATCTTGGTGGCTAAAGCCACCATCGCGCTATTTCCTGGTAATATGCATTCAAGAACCTAGTAGATCCCAGCTTCACAGCCATTCTCGTGGAGAATGATCGCCAGGCGGACAGTGGGGGAAGGTGTAGTGGATTTCACCATGGGGCTTTATAGAGGGCTGACTCACACCACGTGGGGCACATACACAAGTGCATTGTAACATCTGGGCTAGTACATCCAGACCCAAGTCCTGGGTTATGTATCCTGGACAGGAACTGAGCATCTGAAAAACCTGGGGATTTGCCAGCCTGCTCAGTTCTCTAATACAATTTCTAATGTAATTTAAATATTTTTAAAAAAATAAAAGCAAAAGACTGAACAAAATAAGACTCTGTAACCAAAATACAACTCCAGCGTTGAAAAAAAATCATAGGATTGAGTTAAAAATAATTTAAATGTAGATTAAAATGTATTTGCCTCTCTCCCTTGCCCTCTCTGTCTCTCTTTCTCTCTTTCCCTCCACACCACCCTCCCAAATACATACAAACACTCTAGTTCTTTAGCCTGAAGGTTCATTTTTCTCAAAATTCTGTCACTAGATTTATTTCCCATTTTTCCTTTAGAAAATAAACATCACCAGACTCACTGGTATTAGCACCATAATATTAAAATAATGTAATATATTTCATAATAGTAAAGAAAGCCTAAGAGTTGGCAACTTTACAGGGAAGGAACTTTAAAACCACATTTTTTCTTTCTATCTTTTCAAGATATTCATGCATTTCCCTCTTCCTGACTCTAGTCCCTTTTACTCTGCTCAGAAGTTTCTCTAAGCTGCTGGCTGACCTAGCCATGTCAGGAGCACACGTTGTACTGCAGACTTTGTTGTTGCTTTCTCTTCCCTGCATCAAGGAAACAGTTGTTCTTCTTTGATCCTTCTCTCAGCTGCATGACTTTTAGTTCCATCTGTCCTGTCTGCCGTTTATAAAATAACATTTTTTTTCCCCCAGTTCCTGCCAAATAACCTTATTTTGATATTTTCCTCTTTATTCTGAATGCCCAGGCATACGTCTTTCTTTCATAACTGCAGGGTGTGTTTGGTTCTTTAGGTTGTAATTGAAGGCCTAGCTTGAGACCGAAGGGTGAAAACTTATGTTGAGAGCAATTTATCTGTGTGAGTCCCATTAATGTGAATGAAAGGTAGGTGGCTAAATCCCAATACAGCTCACAAAAAATATATAACTGACTCTCCATTCTTCAAAAATAATACACTGGATATTACACTAGATATAATATTAATTGTATAGTCCAATTTACAGGGACTGAAATACAGAGTTTAATTTTGGAGGTTGCTTTATGTGGGTTTAAAATTAAAGGGGCAATTTGCTGAAGATTAAATAAAAACACAACATCAAATCAACAGCAATACATCAAAAAATAAATGTACCTAGATGGCTTTAATATTCCTTTATACTTAGAAGTAAGAACTTCAATATTTGTGCTGTCCAGGTTATTTGTCTGAATATTGACAAATTCTTCTTGCTATGGTAGGAACTGGCATGCTGAAGATTACCAAGGACAAATAGGTCCAATAACTTTTTTTTTAATTTACAGTGGCCAATTAGGAAAGCTTCAAAGAATAAAAAATAGGCCTTGCACTTCTGAGCTAGTTGTTTTTTATTGTCATTAATTATTGACTTGTCTATTTGCCATGTACCCATTGCCCTACCTTTCATTCTTGCCTTTATTTGTACCTCTTTATTTTATCTCCTCAATTTTTCATCAACTTACGTCAAGTTTTTCTCCTCTATTTTGCATTCCAAGAATCACATCCCTATTCCAGACCATTAAGCTGTATGATTCTTTCTTAATCCAATTGCTACATGGAGACACAGTACCAGAAGGAGTCTAGTGACAACCAGGGGATGCAACAGGTTGTAAAATGACCTTTCAGTCACACCATGTAGCACAACGAGGCCAAAACCACTTAAATTGGAAAGAAGAAGCCACAGAGAAGAGCATAACAAATAAGTAATTCATGAGTACCAATATATATCCGGAGTTTGTTTCACTATGCAAGTGACAAGCTTTCAAGTGCTATGACTAGCTACAGAATATATTTCTGTGTATCCAAATACTTAATAATTACCTCCTATTAAATAATGATAAGGAATATGCTACATGGTCTCTGTATTTGGCTGAAACAAATAGCTTTTGCCATTCTTGTGTGGCATATGGCATCTGATGATTGTACTATCACCTGAACTCTTCATAACATATTTTCTATTTTAATTTTTTGTGATGCTAAGCAAAACCACTGAGTTACTCATCAGAATTGATGACCGACACTCCATCTGCAATGCAAATGTATGGGGATATCTATGGAAAAGAGCTTTTTCACAGCTTCATGAGCAAGCTAAGAAGCAACTGAACAACTGGAGACATACACTAACAGAAGGCATGGGCAGCAGCCAGGACAGCATCTCCAGGCACTCCATATGTGGACTATCTGTTGCCTACAGCAAATAAACTTTTGAAGCCAGCAGTGGTAGGAAAGCTGACAGAACGAATTAAAAAGTGGCAGCGGGGAGCCAAATACTGCTGTAACAGAGGTTAACAGGGAACTCCCTGAACTCGGGGTAGGCCAGGCAGTAAGAGGGTTGCCAGTGACAGACAAAAGCAGCAGAGGACAGGGATGGGCATACAAAAGGTACTTTCAAGGTCAGACAAGGCAGAAGTAGAGGACAACCGTAATTACTACAACTGTCATTTCCAGGAAGCCATAAAGGAACAGCTTCCCTTGAGGGATGATGGAAATACAAATTCCTGCGTGGAAGTAGGTCTGGAACAGAGGACAGCCATGAACGTATGGAGGTGATCTACTGGAAACGTTCAGGAGCTGTCAAAGAACTGCCAGAAAATACATCAGAAGAGAAATCTCCAGAGAGTGAATGACAAGTGGAAATGAGGCTCCAACTGGACAAAACGCAAGCGTGCTAAATTTGCCTGGAAATTCCTGAAATCCCATAGTTAGGTAACACTACTCATTTTCCAATAAAGGAGTAAAAATGTTTTGAGCATGCTCCAGATTTGTATTAAAAACTGATAGAAGAGGTGCCAACGCATGACAGTCACGAACCCTTATCAAAAATTCCAGCAGCGTACAACCGGCAAAATGCCTTGTTGTGTACCAGAAATGGCTTCCTGCGTGTAGTTTTTCTATACGTCATTCTTAACACCACTGTCTATTTTCTCATGTTTTATTATTTACTCTGTGAAGTGCAAATTTCTTCTTCTGTTCTGAAAGTCTCGTCACACGTATAGACACTGTAAGATAAAGTGATAGCTTTCTACGCAGTTCTATTATAAGAACTTGAACATCAGCCCAAATTACCTGTCATCAGCTGTTCAAGTCTTCTTTCCATTACTGACAAAACAAATGAACAGCTGCTTGCTCCACAAACCTGCGCACTGAAAAAAAGGCACGCTAATAAAAAGGGCTGTAAACAGCAAGCAAAATGTATATATAAAAGTTCTAGACATAATACCAAGTGGGTTAAGGCCGCCTGCATTCCCGGCTAGCTAAACAGAAGAGCCTCCTGGAAGATGCTATTTTATAAAATGGTCTCATTTATAAAAGCATTTCAGCAGCAGCTGCTGCATAAAGATGAAAAGAAACAACTTAATTCTTTGTGGATATAAGCCTATGGTAAATTTTTTTCTAAGTACTGGAAAAAAGCTAAAAGTACACAGGTATCATGAAAATAATTTAATCATTAAATACTAGGACACGAGTTTTTATTTATTTAGGACTGTTTATAAGTTTTTCAAAGTTCATTAAGTTTTGAAAAAATGTCACTGTATTGATTTGTTGCTTTTCTGTGTGTAATGTCATGAAGGAAAAGGAAAATGTGCTTTTCACTTAATTTCCAGCCTTTTTTTTTTTTTTGGTTAAAAAACTTAAAATAGTCTTCCCTTTCTGGTGTTCTATTTCCAAGCTTTTTCTTGTGAAAGAGGGAAGGCTAAAAAGAGAGAGGAAAAAAAAAAGACAAAGTGGCAGGTAAATAAAAATATATAAATACAAAAATTTGGATTTTTTCCCAAAACTTAAAGAAATTAAATTGGAAATAAAGCAAAATATAAATTTTAGATCCAAAACCAAATTAAAATTATTTTAACCAAATGGATGGCAGTGGGAGTGAAAATTCTATTTAATTATTTTTCATTTTCCCTCTTTATCATCTCCCGCATTTTTCACCTTTCTTTTTGCCTTAGTTAATAATTTTTCCCAGGCCTCTTTGGAACTTGAAGCAACACTGATAAATGTACAATGCTTCTTTTCTACCCTATGAAAACAGGTTCTGAAATTCATAAGTTTCAAAGCCAGAATGAATAATCGTAAGTATTCAGTCTGTTGCTCGCTGCATCCCAGGCCACAAAATCTCACCAGGAATTTAACCAAGCTCATCTCTTCGCTTTGCATCGTAGCACACCATTTAGATATGCACTCAAGGCAATGAGAAGCCTCTACATCCTGAGATAAGCTTTTACAGTCACTAGCTGTGACAGTCACACAGCTTCCTCTGCTACCTCCATTGTAAATAATGTGCACTTTAAATTCTGCACTTTCTTTGTGCTAGTTTAAGCTTTCAGCTGTTGGGTGTTATGTTGGGGGGGGGCTTTTTTTTTTTTTTCTGGAAGATTAAAGCACCTCCTACTATCAAATACTTCTTCAGATGTAATCATAGGTTGCAACCTCTTAACCTTTCTGGACAAACAAAATTGATTGTACTTCTTTAGTTCCACACTACAAAGCACCTTTTCCAAACCCTGAAATGCTTCAATAGATCTTTTCCAAACTTTTTCCAGACTGTCAATATTCTTTTTGTACTGCATCGGGTTGATATCATCTAATTTCAGCTTCACTATCTTTCCCTATAGTTGATGGTGGGAAATTCGGCACCTTACAGTGACGTTTCACCTCACCCTAAGAAAGGTATTTCAGCTAGGTCAGTGGAAGCACACGGGAAGGTGCCTATTTCCTCTGTTGACTTTGAAAGGAATCTAGTTCCAACTCAGGCATCTTTATTTTTGGATGCCTTTAGTGAGGCAGATGGATCCCACTCAGTGTGGGCACCAGGGGACAATCCAGCTGTCTAGACATAGAGGTTCTATGTGATTTCAGACACTTTGGGCATCACACCTGGCTGCTGGCTGACATTGCACCCATGGATGCCATGTCATATCTGCCAGCCGCACGCGATGTCTCTGAAACTATAAAACATCTAGGCATGTTCCATCAGGACAATTACTTTATGAAAATATTTTGCAATCTCATCAAGACACAGCATCATTTGAAAAAAATTATTTTCCGTAATGTTGTATTGACTGGCATAAATTATAATTTAAATCTTAGTTCAATTCATCCAAGAAATTTCTCCTAAGTAAGGTTTGGGCTAGGTAGTAAATTGTTTTCAAGGCCAATGAACTTACTATTTGTTAATGTTGGGCCATGACTGTTTTTTTTCAGGCTTCCGGAAGTTCCTCAGAATATTTAGATTTGCTAAAAAATTGGATTAATTCAGGCAGCTCCACAGACAAGTAATCTTCTTGCCTGTGAGTTATCTAATTCTGTAGATTTAAAAATATTTAGTGTTGCTGTTTAGCACTCTTCCCCAGAAGTGAGAGAAAATAAAATATTTCATTCTTCTTTTAGAAAACAGACATATTTACTTAAGTCTGCATTTTCTCTATGAAGATTAACAGTTTTACCATCCATACTTCTATAATACTGTAAGCATTTTGTTCCTGCTTAGAGAGCTTCTTGTTATCTTTGCCCTATTACCCACAGATTTTCAACTGATCCCTTTAGTTTTCTTTATCAGTTCTCTCCATTATCTAATACTGATTTTATTCATTGCTATCAGGCTCCATATTTTTTCCACTATTTTTTATCATGGACTTCAGCTCCCTCTTAGCCAGGATTGCTTTTTAAATGAAGAAAATACCTTTTGTCAGTGCAAAACTACATTTCTTCAGGTATCCAACACAACTTTTAAAAACTTCCCTCACCTATCAGCCATACTTTTTTTTTAAGTAATTTTCCACTCAGTTTTGGTGCTAGTAGTTTTTCTTTTGGAGTGTCTGTTTTATAATTAAGGAATGAGGAATCTGGAACTAAGGTGTGCGTATAAAGTCAATTAATTTGCTTTGCTCTAAACAGCCCCTGAATCTTGTAATGAACCACAAATGATCAACTTTCGGAGAATAAAAAAAAAATCTTTTTTTAATTCTAAATTTTCTAATTAGAATTTTAATTCTAAATTAACATGAAAACCTTTTGGCTCTTGAGGGCTTTTTAGGGCTACTGTAACAATAAGATAAAGTAAGGATACTCTAAGATTCTGCAGTCATGCATGGGATCCATCTTACTTGTCCCAGCTTTCTTAGACACCTATGTCTTTTGACGATGTTATTTACTGGCATGAGCTGCCAAGAAGTAGAAGTTGTTATTTCTATTTTTTATAACTATGGGCACAGCATTGAGAAGATGCAGAGGAAATTACACACCTTGCACAAAAGCAGTTGAAGCAATACGTGGTAGATTTTGGTTCTTTGGATCTTTCCACAGTGACAAGACCTCCTCTTGGCTACAGGCAGGAGAAAGTCATTGTGGGTTAGAGCAGTATGATTTTACCATGGCTTAATGGAGTAACTGTTATGGCAGGAATATTTAACATAAATAATGAATTTTGCAGTCTAAATCTAAAAGCCTGCTAAATACCCTGGTTTTGACACTTTAAGTTCGAAACGGATCTTCAGAACAGAATTCAAAAGTGAGTAATATGTCTGAACTTTCACTTTCTGATTAATTGAGTGTTAACAATATTTACTGTTCCCTCTGTCTGTTTATAGGTATTTCTGTTACCACAGCATTATTAGCAGCTTTCTCGTGGATTACAGCCCCGCTATGCTAATGAAATGACAGAACAGAAGACAGTTCCTAGGTATTAAGAAGGGCTCAGCACCACTGCCCCTTGGGCCAGATAAGTAAAGGGACTACAGTAAAGGTAACGAAGCCCTGGAAACAATACCTATTGAGAATGTGTCCATAAATGTCACAGAGTAGGCATCTTTTCAAAACAGTGTCACAACTGTGACCCTATTGTCGACTTATTTTGAAAATGTGGTCCCTGTATTGATAATCAATATGTTCCATTGTGACAGAGCAGACATATAAATGAATGCTTTCAGTTTAGATTGGATTAAAGGAGGCTGCGGTAGCGAGTGGGCTGTGTGGCAAATGCTGCTTCTTTTCTAATTGAGCCACTTGCTTTTGAAAGAGTCAAAGATCTCCCTGGTGGACATAACATGGGGTGTACTAGAAGGATAAGGTTAAAAGAAAGGAGGCTAGAGGAGTTCAAGGCACTGTTTATTACTTCTGAACATTTCTGAATAAAGGGAGTGTTAGCTTTTCAGTGAGGAGAATGCAGCAGTCTCACTCCTGACTGTACTGATTTGTAAGAGTGTCTCTCCCCTTAATCTTATTCTTTTCTCTTTAATCTGTATGTTTTATAAACCTTACCTTTTCACTGACCCTACCTTTTGAGTTAATCCCTAGTGTCCTATGCCTCTATGCTCGTCTAGGTCTATTCAGTCTTAAAAAGACACTCATCGTTTCCAGTGGCACCACAGGGATCAGGAATGCGCAGCGTCCATCCTAAAGGCCTTTCCATTGCCTCTTCAAAAGCCCCATGTTCTGTATCCACAACCAAAACGGTTAGCACTGACACATGTTGAGTCTCCTGTGTTTCCTAAAAATTGAGATGAGAGACAGAGAGAGAGGAAGAAAGAGAAAGAGCAAGAAAAGAACAAGGGGGAGGGAGGGGGAGGAAGAGAGGAAGAGAGAGGGAAGGGAAGGGAAGGGAAGGGAAGGGAAGGGAA
>NW_008795373.1:974929-984807 GCF_000699145.1 Aptenodytes forsteri | reverse complement strand
AGAAAAGAAAAGAAAAGAAAAGAAAAGAAAAGAAAAGAAAAGAAAAGAAAAGAAAAGAAAAGAAAAGAAAAGAAAAGAAAAGAAAAGAAAAGAAAAGAAAAGAAAAGAAAAGAAAAGAAAAGAAAAGAAAAGAAAAGAAAAGAAAAGAAAAGAAAAGAAAAGAAAAGAAAAGAAAAGAAAAGAAAAGAAAAGAAAAGAAAAGAAAAGAAAAGAAAAGAAAAGAAAAGAAAAGAAAAGAAAAGAAAAGAAAAGAAAAGAAAAGAAAAGAAAAGAAAAGAAAAGAAAAGAAAAGAAAAGAAAAGAAAAGAAAAGAAAAGAAAAGAAAAGAAAAGAAAAGAAAAGAAAAGAAAAGAAAAGAAAAGAAAATTTCTCATTAGTGAAATGAATTCAATTCAAACTAAGTTTCATTTATAGGAACATGTTAACAGCAATATTGGAAAAACAAGAAGCAAAATACAATCAGACTCTGGAGGTTAAGGCTTCCTAGGCTCAGGGTATGAGAAGCACTGTTTACATTTTTACGCACCCATTAAATAACCAGAGCCTATAGCTACATTCTCATTTTGAAAATAAATGTGGGAAGTAGGCAAAAGTTTCATGAAATGTCACAATAACCTGAGAGAAGAATGACGGACAAGAGATAAACAAGGAAGTTCTGTGCAAACCTGAATCAGACAGGCTTTTAGTTCAAGACTGGAACTGTGCTAGGGCGTTGTCCTGTAAATAAGAGAATAGAATGGGCAAATCATGTTGCTAAACTAGAGTTCTTTCATAAACAAATTAATGAGGGAATGGTTCTTCCCTCCTCATGCCTTATTCTTAAGTTTTAAAAAGAAAGACTTTGCAGAACAAAATAGCAGAGTGGATTCTCAGGGCTGCAAACAGTCTGAAATTTTCTTCAGGGCTAGGATCTTCTCACAATGTTCTTTCAAAGAACCAAACAGCATTCATTATGTCCCTAAAAACTGCAACTATTGAAGGATAAGATGTTCCTAAACATAGCCACTTTTCTCTGTAGTAGATTCACACAGAAGCTAGGGGGTTTGGGTCCCAGGCCTGTAACGCACAACTGTACAGTGGGTTTTCTACTTGCACATGAAAGGACTTCTAATTGATACCATTATAAAAGAATGACAGAGGTTCTTCTTGTGCAACTTCAAGCAATAACTGCAGTTGTGTCTTTTCTGGCCCGTGCCACGTCACATTCCCATGTGTGATTTCTGGCATGTGCCACTGCATTGGTAGGTGCATTTTTTCACTTACCATCAAGTGGTCATCAGTTTTAATATGCAACTTGAAAAACTGAATTCATAAACAGCTTTTCTGCTAACATACTTGTCTTATTATGGGAGATGACAGCACAATATGGAAGACTGAGATTCAGAAACATGAATTTGTTAGGAAAAAAGAATTTTTCTTAGCTGATTGCAATCTGATTCGTATCATAGCTTTTTTTTTTTTCCCCTCCTAGCTCACTGTCTTGTCCTGATCTGTTTTTCCTCCTTGTCTTTCCATGTATATCCTGCTGTCTTGAAGACATTCTGGAGAACAAAGACACAAGTACAGATCATCAGATAGAATACAGTGTAAAAACATTTTAATTTTTTTCCCCCCAGTCATCTGAAGTTTTCAACTTTCTTTTCTTATGAAAAAAAAAATATTCCTCCCCCTGGCTCTGTTCCACAAATCAGTGGAACATACTAGTGGCAAAGGGCATAATCTTGCCTTATATTCTGTGAATAGGACTACTGGACTGAAATGGGCACAGTAGTTTACCATACTAATCAATTTTCAGTAAGTGTGACGGCAGAGGGGGCATTTGTAAATATGCTGGCAGAACATAACCTTTCCACAAAGACACCCATCAGTGAAACAGAGCACAGATCCAGAACATGTCAAGGAGATGAGCTGTGGAGCAAATAATGCCATCTGTACTGCTCATGATGTTCTTGGACCAAAGTATCAGAAAGGTGTAAATGAATGCCACATTTATGTTCACAGAATACAGCCATGATTGATAATAAGCTATCAATAACAGTAGGACTTTTTTTAATACCATGGAAAATAAACAATTTTGGATGAGAAACTTCCATGTGCATTATCAGAAAATGAATAGTAGCCTGCAGAATCACTCAACATATAACCTTTCATTATGCAACTTATCACCAATGGAAGAGAAAATAAATAAATACAGATTACTTCAGCAAATTCCTCCATTTACAAGTTTGTTGTATTCACCATTTGCAGGTGAAGATTTTTCAGGAAATATGTCATGAGAGGCCAATTTTAATCTCATCAGGAGGATTTGGGACATCTGACAAGTATCTCTCAGATATTCCAGTTGCTGAAAGAACCCAATTCCACATTTTCAAAAGCAAGGCCGCTACAACTTAAAGCATGTCCATTGTACAATTTATTCTGGATCAAGGGTATGAAAGATTAATGGGCGTGACTGTGAGCACGCTCTTTGCATTGGTAGGAAAAAGTCTGCCTGGATCTCCATGCCATGGCCACTCAAGGCATGAGGTTCACTTTGAATTTCTATGGTGATGTAATTTGAAGCATTACAATGAAATAGACAATTACTAACTTCAGAAGATGATAACTTACTTGGAAGCTACTCAGTACTTCAGTGTTTTCATTTCAAAATACATTGTCCATTTTTTTGACCTCCATAAAGGCATTAAGATAAAATTAATGCAGACCATGTTACTCATACATAGTCATAGTCAACTCCTACTTAAATTATTAGGAATCTTTCTATTGACCTGAAAGAGAAAAAGGTTACCCTGTAGTCCAGGCAATTACTATCCTGAACAACTAACAAAATAAATTCTAGTAGTCATTGTTTCAAAATGAAATTAATCAACTGGTTTTGATAATCTCGGAATTGGGACTCTTTCCATTTTTTCCATAGATGCAGCAATATCATAAAATAAAAAGTTTCTTTGCCCTGATTTTACCGGGGATCAACCAACTTGTATGTAAATGAATGTTTTCCACTGAATTGTATGTCGCTTTTTTTAAGGTTGATTCAGACTCTGATTATTGAGAAGAGCTGGAAAAGAAGAGTGAAGTCAAAGAAAGTTTTAAGGGGAGAAATAAGACAAAGACCAAATAATTAAAATAGGCAGTCCAGGATTTTTCAAAGTGAAAGTGCCCACCTATAAATGTATTCATCATAACTAGACAAACACTATATGAGGCATATTTAAGTCTCTACACTGTTAGATTTAGTCTGTTACAATTGTTTATTTTGCTGTTCATAATGCGCTTCTCCAACTTATCTTCCTCCTTCTATTTCTCCTTGTTCTTCTCTCCTTAAACTTCTTCATCTTAGAAATGGTGGAAAAAGGTAAGGATCCCCAGGAAAGTAGCAATTAGTAAACAGAGATATTTCTGCAAATAAATTTCTTCATATAAATATCTGTATGAGGTACCTTTTTAATAGGCATTCATACCAACAAAAAATGAAATAAATGGCTATAGATAAGCAAACAAAGGAAATGTTAATACAGCTCAACTTAAAAACCAAAGGAATTCAGAAAAATGTTTGCATATAACATTTCCTGTTCTAGTACAGAATAAAGCTTTGGTCTAATATTTATACCACTGTGAGACACAAAAAATTATTTCATGCTTTACAGAGCAGACAGATAGCTTCTGACTGAAAAAAGACTTCAGTGAAAGGGACAACTTTCTTAGTAAACTTGTACTCCAACTTGAAGTATGAGGGAGTCACCATCAAGAAAAAGAAATTGTGTATTCAGTTAGTATATAAAAGCTTTCAAAAGCAAGAGGTAAGGTTCAAAGACATTTCAGCTCAGAGGGTTTTTTTTATAAAAACATGAAAACATGTGAATCCCTCAAAAACCCTGCTGCCAAATTAGTTGAAAATTAATAATTTGCTTTAAATCTTTTTTATAGTGGTGTGCTTACAATCTTGAAAATTAAGGAAGAAAGCTTACTGCTTACTGGAAATAATCAGTACATTTTCCAATTAAGAACATAGTCATACAAAGAATAAAAAGGCTAATTTTGTTTTACAGATTACCTACAAAGAAATTCTTCATAGCATTCGTGAAAACTAGAATAATGGTCTCTGTGATGTAGACAGTGCCCTCATATTCTTTTAAAATTAAATCATGAAAACCTGCTCAGGCAGGAGGAATACTGGTTGAGGTAGAAGAACCAAAGAGCAGAGATGTCCATTCACATGCCTGCACCTTTGTGAAGGATGCTTTTATCTGCTGTGGAAGATACAGGTGCTGGCTGGGGGAAAAATTTTTTCCCAGCCCCATTCCATTTAGAGAGAAAACAGAAGGCAGCCAGTAGTCATTCTTCTGAGTCTTCTAAGTACTCTTTCAAACTAGTAAGTACTTTAACAACATAATGAAATGAAGCACCAGTGGCTATGATTGTATCTATGCTCTTTGCATTGCCAGGGGAAAGCTACCCAGGTAGGTCTGCCTGGATGTACAAGCCACCGTCACTAACGCTGGGGTGAACCACCTCCTAGACCTGCTTATTTCTCATCCCTGACTGCAGCGACAGCTCAAATGAGTAGGTTATACAGATGCCTAACTAGTAGACAATGGAAACCAGAAAAATTGAATCCCAGCTTGTGCATACACCTCACCAATGCAGCATACACCTCTTCTTGTTGGTATATCCACCACATTTTGGTATGAGTTAGAAATTCAATTCTGTTTTGATAAGCTCAGGGTAAATAAGGTATTATTAACAAGCAAAGATTCCCATTCTGTGTGTTTTTCTGGATACTGTGAAACAAGTATACATTATCTCAATGAACAGTGTTTTCAAGGGTGCTGATTCATTAGCATTCAACTGTGATGCTATGGAATTACAAATGGAGATCATAGAAATACAGAAAAATAAAACAGTGTCTGAAACATCAAGTATGGAAGAAAATTATTCTTATTTGGCTTAAAAAGTTCAATATTTTGTCCTGACAATTCTGATCACAGTCTTCTACCAACAGGCACTAATTAATTATAGTGTCTTTTAAAGGAATCACTCATTTCAGAGTCAGATGTGTAGATGATGAGGCCAAAAGATACTTTTGTGGTCACCTAGAACAGTTTCTCACAGAAGTCAGACTTTATCCCAGTGTGAATTCTTGATTCAGATCAAAAGATATATCTCAACAGGAAGATAGCTTTTAGAAAACAAACCCCAATCCTGATTTTAAATTTACTACTGATGAAAAATCCCTTGGTAAACTGCACTAAAAACAAACAATTCTTGTTTCAAAGACATATTCCCATTTCCAGTCTTTGTCTAACTTCAAGTCCTAGGTGAAGGTTCAAGTATATTTTTCTGGTTAGATTGAAGAATGCATTATTGCAGCTTGCTCACCAAACAGACATTGACTCCTTAATCTTCTCTTTGATAAACTAAATACATGGAACTAATTTAGTCCTTCAGTATAATATGTTTTCCAGTTCATTAATCATTCTCATAGCTCTTCTCTAAATCTTTCCCCATTTTGTAACACTCTTCACTGAATATCAGAAAGGATCCTAATATAGAGGGGTCAGTGCAGAACCTAACAATACAGTAATTTAATCTCTCTATAACTTCCCATATCCTCTTGTGAATTCATGTAGTGGTCTCATTAACCTTTTTGCCACAGTGTTATCTTTAGCAGCTCATTTTCATCAGATTAACTCCCATGACCTATAAGTCCTTTTCACACTCCCTGCTCCCAAGAACATATTTCCAATCCTGTATGTATAACTGTTTTTTTTTTTTTTTCTGCCCCTGTGACTATGTATTGGACAATACTGGGAAATAATTTGCCTGTGCTGCAGTTCCAAGCAATCAAGGTGCCTACATTTTAGTAACCTATTTTCTTCATCATTTACCTCTTCCCCTATATTTTTCTCAATCACAAGCATTAGCAGTACAGTTCTGTATTTTCCAAATTGTGATAATGCATGAGTAGTGAAGAATGGATCCTACTGGGGCTTCCCTGAGAGGATGGCTGCTTCCTAATAATTCCCATTTGCAACTTGTGGTGGGTTGACCTTAGCTGGTGACACATGCCCACCAAGCCACTCTCTCACTCACCATCCTCAGCAGGACAGAGAGAGAAAATAAGATGAAAAACTCGTGGGTTGAGATAAAGGCAGTTTAATGAAAGAAAACAAAGGCCACGTGTGGAAGCAAAGTGAAAAAAAAGATTTATTTTCTACTTCCCATCAGCAGGTGATGTTCAGCCACTTCCTGGGAAACAGGGCCTCGGTACATGTAGTGGTTGCTTCAGAAGACAAAAGCCTTAATAATTAATGCCCCCTACCTCCTTTCTCTTAGCTTTTATTGGTGAGCATGACGTCATATGATATGGAATATCCCTTTGGTCAGTTTGGGTCAGCCTGTCCCAGCTGTGTCCCTCCAACCTCTCACCCACCCGCAGCCTATTGGCCTTTGGTGGGGGAGGGTGGAAAGAGAGCCTTGATGCTGTGCCAGCACTGCTCAGCAGTAGCCAAAACACCGGTGTGTTATCAACACCTTTCTAGCTACCAATACAAAGCACAGCACTATGAGGGCTGCTATGGGGAAAGTTAACCCCATCCCAGCCAGACTCAATACACAACTGTATTTTGAAGCTCATGAATTACTTTCTTCCATATTTATTAATCCATTGAATGATTTTGCACCACTCCTCCTACTGAATGAAATATTGCTCTGTACCAAATCAAATGCTTTGGAGATGACTAACTATATTAAATAGATTTCTCAATCAAACTTGTAATCTCATAAAAATGTAGCAAACTAGATTAACAAATCCTATTAGCATATGATGATGTTGATTGGCAATAATTAAAGTAACCTCTTTTAACTCTTTATTAATTTGAACTGCATCAACCATTTCACTATTGTTCCTGAGATCTATGTCAGGCAAACAGGCTCATAATTATCACTGTTGTCCTCCGCAACTTTCCCAAATATCAGTGCATTTATTTTCTTCCAAACCTCTTTTGTTTTTTTTTTTCAGGCTAAGGTTTCCAAAACTAGTGGAAAACAAGCAAAAGTACTCCGGAGAGGGATCCAGCCAGCTCTTTCAAAACTCTTCAGTGGGAATAGTTAAATCCAGCTGAAGAAAAAGTATGTAACTTATGTCTTGTATACATCAGCTTTCCTGTTAAAAAACAAAATACATTGGTACAGAATAATATATTAATATGGTATGATACATACGAGCCATTTCACTTTTTCCCAGAGAGAGCAGAAATATTTATGTAACTCATCATAACCAATGTCCTGCATTCAGCCAGGATTATATGTGAAGGGAGAAAAAGCAGCACATTTTTGTCTTAATCTGTGTGAGAATCCAGCAATAAGAACTGTTTTCCACCTCTGCCTGACAAGGATGGAAAGATGAGAGAAGTTTTTGACTCTGTGTCTACCTCACATGTCCACATAGCAGTGTATTTCCCATTAACGTCAACGAGGATTACAAAAACATATGTGCGGGTGACTATGTCAGTAAGTAAAGAAATTGTCATTTGACTGTGGATAAATTTCAGAACACAGGTGATTCAGCTTGCGTTACTTATCCAGCCTGCAACCCAGGATACTCGCGCTTATTTGCTGAAAGAAACAGAAAATTATTAGCTGGCACAAATCTTTCTCCATTAGGGCTGGAGCTAGACTATCTATTCTCGCTTACTTCTTCTGAGTCACTATCAGATTCTGTTACTGTGGAAGAATTTTAATGATTGTTTATTTGCTCTTCAGTTATAGACACCACTTATAGCATTACTTTCTGCAAGTTTTCTAATTGCTGAAAAGTTTGGGTGTTTGTATGTTGATTAACAGAACTGAATTGGCAGCTGTATGTTCACTCTAGGTTTACTAGAAGAGTGTAATCCACCAAATGTGCATTCACCTTCCCAATTCCCACAATACCATGCCAACAAGCATGAGGATAAGTACTGCCAGATTGCCTGACACCACCATGTATCCATTCCACTTAGATTGGGGCTACAACTGTTCCTGGCAATACCATGAACCTGTCTCAGCTGCCCAGTCTACAGAAGGGATATAAAACTATTTCTCTTTTGGCTACAGACACTTTCTTTTCAGCTCAAGCTGCAGAGACTTCTGGTTTTAAGTTCAAAACGTTCCTGGGCTAAATCTCAAATGACAACTAAAATGGCAGCTGTCACCCTGTTACCATGCCAGCAGAATCTGAGGCAGTGATTCTCGCACTAACGATGGGGGAGAACAACATGATTAAGCCACGTCGAGCTTCCACTGACACCAAGTCCGCCTTAGTAGAAGTATGGACCATAGGTGTCTGCCACCACCTCTGTCTCTGAGCATGGAAACTGCCCATCACCTCTTCCAACAAGGGATAATTTCTACACTGGGGAAGGGATCATTTTTAAACATTCTGTTGTACAGAATAAATCTAGACAAAGTGATGGGTTATATCTGAGAACTAATGAATTAAGGCAGGTGCACGTTGGTATAAAACATGCAGCACGTTCCAGGGCTTTGCCATGTATCTATGCTTTGTCTCATAAATGTAGCAAAATTATGAGTTATTCTGCAAGGAAACCCTCCGACCCCATAGAACTGAGCCAAAAAGCAATTTGCGTTTAAAGGTAGCCTCGACTGCTGTGAGAATTTATTCCAGTTTTGTAAACGGACTCATCTTATTCAGACCACATAGGAAACTACCCATCCCCATGCTTGAAACAGGCCTTATAGAAAAAGAACATGGGGTAGAAAGCAGAGCTTTTAATTTTTTAGCTATGTCCCCATAGTTGTAGCAAAACTAAACTTAAATCTGTCATACAAGGTACTTCTTCCAACTTGCTCTTCAGACCTCCAAAGATAAAAATATTGGACACATTGTGCTAACATAATGCCATACGCAAATTCACAACTAGGTCAAATTACAATCTGAAGGGGGAACATTTTTCCTGCGTTGATAAGGATTCCAGTTTAAATACAATCAGAAAAATAAATATAATTCAATATAACCTTGAAAGCTGACACCAAGTAGTTACTTCGCAAATTGAAATAAATTATGGGAAAAATGAAACAAGAAATTCAACAGAAAAAATCTCTAAATATATCCTACATTTTGGTCATAGAACTGTAGTCTTGTTTAAGTCATTCGCCAAGGACTAATACTCAGCTACTGTCCCCATTTCAGAGATCAAAAAATTGCTGCAGAGCAGTTAAGTTATTTGCACTAAGCTGTAGAGAAAAGAAATTTCAAGCAATGTTTTTCTGGCTCCTATTCCTTTGGCAAAATCTTTCTAATCTACTTCATCTGCATTATAAATACAAAAATATTACATCATCCTTGTATGCAGTATCTTATTACTGACATGTAGAGTAAAAACTATATACTTACAGTCATTTTATATCAGTAATATAAATATATTTATATGATGTCATCAATAATTTAAAAGATTAACATAAATTAGGATTACGTATGGCTGCTTAATAAAGGTATGTAAGTTCACTACAGGAACATTTTGAATATCTTAAAAATTAAGTGAACCAAAAGAAGGAAATACTATACAGTTCCTTTCTGCTTTGGTTTTTTTATTCATCAGTTCAGTCACTCCTATTCTGCTGCCTTCTTTGTAGGGACAGGCAGAAATATATGGAATTTATTAGGAATCACCCAAAAAACACAGAAATGAGCTCACCAGCCCAGAAGGAAATCTGTGGCATTAGCGGCATATCAATCTGTGGCTAATATATAATCTGTGGATACTGTCCTGGTTTTGGCTGGAACAGAGTTAATTTCCTTCCTAGTAGCTGGTACAGTGCTGTGTTTTGGATTTAGGGTGAGAACAATGTTGATAACACACCGATGTTTTAGTTGT
>NW_008795373.1:974088-974700 GCF_000699145.1 Aptenodytes forsteri | reverse complement strand
ACTTATTTTGCATATTCTTTTATCATTATTATTATTATTATTATTTTCCCTTCCTTTTCTGTCCTATTATTAAACTGTCTTTATTTCAACCCACAAATTTTACTTTTTTTTCAAATTCTCTCCCCCATCCCACTGGAGGGGGTGGGGAGTGAGCGAACGGCTGTGTGGTGCTTAGCTGCCTGCCCGGTTAAACCACAACACCCTCCCTTACAGACATTCCAGAAACTAGTTCAGCCGATTCTTACTGTCATGTCAGAGGAAAAATTTCCTCCTCTGAAACACTGATAAGGAACTACACAGAAGTGAACAGATAACATCCTTGTTATTATACTATATCATGTTCAAAAATAAATCCCAAATATTTAAACTCATAAGGCTGCACAAGTTGCATGTGAGATACATCAGTTGGTGAGATAAGCAGAAACATATAAATAGGTATTGTGCAAATTGAGAGTGGGGAGAGAGAGAGTGAGTGCAATACAAAGAGACTTTTCAACACTATCAAGAACCTCACTCTAACCCTTCTCTCTGCATAACAGTGTGTCGTGGTTTAACTCCAGTCGGCAACTAAGCACCACGCAGCCGCTCGCTCACTCCCCCCCACCCGGTGGG
>NW_008795373.1:949995-973774 GCF_000699145.1 Aptenodytes forsteri | reverse complement strand
AATTGCTCACCACCCGCCGACCGATGCCCAGCCAGTCCCCGAGCAGCTGCCCCCCCCGGCCAGCTTTCCCCAGTTTATGTACTGAGCATGACGTCACATGGTATGGAATGTCCCTTTGGCCAGTTTGGCTGTGCCCCCTCCCAGCTTCTTGTGCACCTTCAGCCTTCTCAGTCGGTAGAACATGGGAAGCTGAAAAGTCCTTGGCTAGTGTAAGCATTACCTAGCAACAACTAAAACATCGGTGCGTTATCAACTTTGTTCTCATCCTAAATCCAAAACACTGTACCAGCTACTAGAAAAGAAATTAACTCTATCCCTGCTGAAACCAGGACACAGTGGCATCAGCAGAGCAGATGAGAAAGTGCTAATGGAATAAGGAGACATATCACAGACCTCAGGAAGCTGAGGCAGGAATCTGCGTTATAGTCAGGTTATTGTGACAGTTCATATGAAACACCAAGGTATGTGCCAGACTTTATCAAGTGAAGGGTAATCATTCAAATTGGCATAAAGGGAAAACCTCCTTTGTTTTTATTTTTTCAGGAACCCATCGCACATGTGTGTGTCCCTGCATACACACACGCAGACACACACACGCACACTCTCACACACACACGCACACAGTCATATTATCCTGTAGCCAAGCTGAGCAGAGACTTGCATAATGCACAGTGCATACATCAAATTCTAGTCAGGTGCAGGAACAGAAAGAAAGGAAGATGTAGATTCTACAAATAAAAAAAAGTTCATGATATCATGTCAAAAAAAAGACCTGAAGGAAAGTCAAGCATTATTAAACATTTAGAGATGACTGAAGTGTTACTGTATGCTTTGACCAACATACAATATCACTGGTTTTCTTGGCATCTACCATAACGCAAATATATGACAGTAATTCATGGTTCTGTATGCATCATGCCTCTAGGGACATGTAGGGGAAGACATGGTCTTTAAGGGGATGGAGGTGGAATGAGTGCCAGAATAAACAAGCCCCCAGAAGTGGGGAAACTGAGGCAGTAAGTTTGGACTGTTGATTACACAGGTGATACAAAAAAGATTTAGCCCTGTAAAACAGACTTGGGCTTCAGCTAGATCACCACACTGGTTACATGTTAGTAAGTCAAGCTCCCTTAAATTGATACCATGCTATAAGCATAACTATTTCAAAAATCATCTTTTGAAAGCCATTTTAAAACTGGCTAAAATACAACCTTTTCCTAGACTTAAAAGTTATTTTGGAAGACAGAAGAAGAAGCGGGGCACAGCCAATTTCTGGCTGCTGGTAACTTCCTTTCTTGCACAGAAACAGATTATTTTGACCAATATACGTACAAACACTCATGAATAAATCCTGCATAATTCGGATTCCCAACAAAAAAATAGTAAAAACAGTGGTGTGCCAAACACAATGCTGTGCACAAAATTAAATATCTTGAGAATCAGAATATAAACTGGGATTAACTTTTGTAAAAGATGGGGCTAAGGCAAAGCAGTCTTAAAGGTTATGATGTAACCGGAACAATACCTGGCCATTTGCTCATGGTGATGTGCTTGCCATCAAATGTAATAAAGACTTTCCAAGCACCAAGTCCTCACCAAACTGTAGTCCCCAATGCCTGCTTGCATTGGTATCATCATCACGTGTGCTTGACAGGTTGGGTTTTATCTAACACAGGTATCTGGAAAGAGAGCAGAAATCCTGATCCTCAAGGAGACTTTCTATCTTCCATTGACTACAGAGGGACACTCGGAGAGCATGCTTAAACTAGATATCAAAATTTTTTACTGATCAAAATGAGTGTGATGAATCTCACATATGTGCGTGGCCCAAATTAGACTCTTCACTTCCTTTTGAGGTCAAAAATTAGTTTAAATATGAACGGTGGGGTTTTTTTTCCTCTTTCCTTATTCTACCACTGTACAAAGTAGAGATTATCAAAACATTTCGTAGGTTCCTAAGTACGAGAGGGCTCAATGGTGCACAGATGGCCAAAGAGTAGAATGTAGGTTTTTTCTTTCAGTCTTCACTTGATACAGTGGCTGTGATTAGATGTCTAACACAATTAGCATCAACGACAAAAGGGTAGGAACTCAGGATGGAAAAGGTAAAGTACAGGTTTAATTCTACTTTGAGAAGCTGGATGTTTTTAAACTGGCTGGTCCTGATGAAATTCACCTGAGAGTACTTAGAGAACTGGCTGAAGTGATCTCAGAGCCCTTAGCAATTAGTTTGAGAACGGAGTGAGGACAGGTAAAGTTTCAGAAAACAGAAAAAGGCGATCATAGTTGTTATCTTTAAAAAAGTGAAAAGAAGCGTAGATCAGTCAATCTAATTTCAATTACCAAAAAAAATACTGGTTCAAATATTCAAACATCTGGATGGTAACAAGGGGATAAGAATCAGCCAATGTGGATTTGTCAAGAACAAATCACGTCAAAGCAACCTAGTTTTCTCCTATGACATGGTGACAGGCCTGTGTATTGAAAAGAAAAATATCTTTACTTTAGTAAAGCTTTTGATAGTGTCTTTTATGACATTTTTCTATGCAATCCAGGGTCTTCCTGAAACTGCCATAAGGTAGGGACACAACTGATTGGAATACTATGCATAAAGAGGAACCGTTCAGCTGGAAGGATGTAACAGTGAGGTCCACTGGGGACTGATTTGAAGTCTAGGTCTATGGAACACTTCCAATAATAAAAACTGTATGATGGAGTAGGGAATATACTTGCTATATTTGCAGATGATTCAAAGCTGGGAGAGGCTGAAAAAGCATGTGGATGATGAGGTTAGAATTCAAACTGACTATTATAAATTGGAGAAATGATCTGAAGTGACTGGGATGCAATTTAATACGGGCAAAAAATCAAAAGTTATCCACTTAGGTAAGAGTAACCGTCTGCACAATTATAGCATGAGGAATAACAGTTCTTCTGAAAAAGGATGCATGGGCTATAGTGGATCATAAATTGAGCATGAGTCAGCAATGCTAGGCTATTTCAAAGACGAAAGGGAAGCTTCATCCTGGAAGGTAAAAACAAGAGAATCATATAGAAGACAAAGGAAATAAACTTTCTATTTATTTCACTCATCTCAAGTGCTTTGTCTAAATTTAGGACATCTTCAGGAAGGATGCTGACCAACCATAGAGACAAGAATAATCAGAGGGTTATAAAACACGACCTTTGAGGACAAACCGAAATGAGTCGGTTTGTTTAGTGTAGGTAAGTGGCATTTGAAGAGCATTTTGATGGTCTTCAAATATTTTAAAAGATTACTGCATAGAGGACAGGAGCAAATTCAAATAGGAAAGGAACAAATCAGTTAGCCTAAAATGCAGTGATGGAGAGCTAAGTTAGATATTAGAAGAAAGAATGGTAAATATTGTTAAACACTTGAATAAATTGCCTAGAGAAAACACGGACTTTTCAACACTGGAGATTTTCAAGAATCCCTAAGCTGAACATGTCAGGCATGGTTTAGGAAGAGTTGAACATGCCTTGGGGCAAGAGTATATACTGGATAACCTCTCAAGATCTCCTCCAGAAATGTGATTTCTCCATGATTTTTAATGTGTTTGACTCCTGTGATAACACAGACACGTGGAACATGAGAATTTTTCTGGTAATATGTATGGCAGATCTAGTTTACATATCTGAATGTAGTACCTCTGGAAAATATTTATTGATGTGACTGTCTACACCTCTTTGTCACACTTTGTATTTTACAATGTCTCCAAAAAAGTCTCCACTTAAGTCAAGAAAGAGTCCACTGGAATTCCTGAAATGAAGTGACAAAACTTGCCCCAGGCACATGTAAAAGAGAGAACAGCACCATGGAGGACCCGGAAAAGTGCTCTAAATTGCCTTAATGGGTTGAGGTAGACAAGTATCTCAAATCAAACTGGTAGCATGCATGCATTTGCCAGTAGCTCTCGAAAAAAAGAGAGGGAGGGGGAAGTAACAGCTCTAGTTGCTCTTGACATGATTTCATTTAACTCACTAGGTCTCTGACCTTTCAGTGCTGGTGGAAATAGAAGTGGAAATGTAACACTGAGGGGGAAAAATTCATGCAAATAATAACCTTTAAAACCACCAAGTGAGTCTTTTTTTTTAAAGGAGAGAAATCTGATGATCCAATTATGCAAGTCATTAGGAAAACAATGCTGAAATTTTGTGGCTAATGGGATTTTAAGTTATATTGACAAAGAAAACCAATTATACTTTCAAAACTTGTTTTCTCTATCTGCAATTGCATTATTTTAATGAAATGGCAAGCTAAACCTCAAGTAGCCAAATGAATGTTAATTATGGAAATAGTTAACAAGAGAACCCCTCTCTTTCCATGACCTCATAATTTCACAAGTCTGAACAGAAGCATGAAGTCATTCATTTTGCCTCTAAATTGTTTGATATTGTAAATATAGCAATCTTCAAACTCTTCAGAACTCCTACTTTAGAATAAAATTTAGATTAATTTTCTTAAGAAGTACAGTGGAACCAGAGCTCAACCACAGGATGAAAGCAATTCCAAGACTTGGGAATATTTAGATAATGACCCAATTCTTCCAGGTCAGAACCAATTCTAGCTTAACACATTAAAACTTTTCTGCTTTAATTGATTTTTCCACTATCTATTTATCTTTCATTGGATAGGGGTTAGTAAGGTACTAGGTAAAAAAAATCTGTGAAATCCAACCAGTTCATGTAAGTAATTTCAATAAGTGAAAGGGCCGATGGGAAATTTTGCAAGGTTACTGAATAATTAATAGAAGTCACAAAATTAAAACAACTTTTTGTCAGTTGCTAGTGTCATCAAGCTAACGGCAGAATAAATCTGTGATTCCCTAAAAGATATTCCTCGCTGCAACAAGCAATTTTATGTTTTATTGAGTTGACTATGCAGAGAATAAAAGAATCATAGAATAGTAGAAGTGTCTGAGTGGGAAGGAACCTTTGGAGATGATCTGGTCCAACCTTCTATTGAAAGCAGGCCTTAGCCTGGTTTATTGAGGGCCCTGTCAAGCCAAGTCTTAAATATTTCCAGCAAGAGAGATTCCACCACTTCTCTGGGCAAACTACTCCAATAATAAATTGTTCCCATGATGAAAAATTTCCTTCTTACCTCCTTACAGAATTTCCCCTAAAGCAACTTGTGCCCATTGCTTCTTGTCCTGTCACCATGCATCCTCGTGAAGTGAGTGCCTCCATCTTCCACATGACTACATTTCAGGTATTGGGAGACCATGATTAGATACCCCTGGAGCCTCCTCTTCTCTGGGCTGAACGCTATTCCTTCAGCCTTTCTTCATATGTCAAGTTCACCAGCCCTCTAATCCTCTTGCTGGCCCTTTAGTAGATCTGCTTCCATTTTTTGGAGTCTCTCTTGAACTGGGGAAACTCTAACTAGACATGATAGTTCAGGTATGGCCTAACAAGTGCCAAATGGGATAATCACATCCCTTGATCTTCAGGATATACTCTTGCTAATGCAGCCCAGGACACAGTTTGCCTTCATTGCTGCAAGGGAATGTCTCATGGGAGCATTACAACCTTGCCTTGATCAAGAGCCAAGTGCCTGGATATAATGAGCTGCACACAGCAGGGCAGTGCAAACAAGACCTGAATGTGGTGAGGCTCGATACAGGATCAGCAAGTGACAAGACAGGTGAACAATATCTGAAACTGCTGGAAAGGTATACCATGATATCAACATGGGCTGACTTGATTGGCAACCTGTGCCAACATCTGGCTATATACACGCACACACACACACACTCCTTTCCAAGTAATAGAGATCATGGAGAAACATTTTTACGAGGACATCTGACACCACATAGAAGCAGGGGACACCAGGTGGGACCATTACAGATCAGTGCTGAAACCTGCCAGTCCCAGTCTCCTGTCTGTACTGCTGCTCCTGCCCCAGGTGCCAGACTTCCATTTGTCTGTATGTAGACTATGTCAGGAAGGGGATGGGTTTAAGTGGTCTGACTGCTCTTTTCTTAACCTACAATGTGCAAGAATCTAAAAATCTTGCCAATTTGCCTTCAGCAGTTGTATCACACATAAGTGAAAGAAGGGGTGTAGGCTTCCCTTCCATGCAATTGCAATTCATTTCTTTTGCCAAACAAAAACTTTCCTCTTAAAATGTGCCTAGGTCTGCAACCGTATCAGATAGCTTACAGTTTACTGTTTGGCATATGATTTTGGCTGTGAAATCAGTCATTTGGTTTCAAAAATATTTTTAGGGCTAAATGTATTTGGAGGCAAAATAGTCAGGAGTGAACATACATTACAGAACGGTATCTATGCATTAGAAAAAATACGCGTCCACCTTGGAATGAATGTTGACAAATTATTCAGAGTTTTGTATGGTTGTTCTCCCCATCACCCTTGAGTTGTTTATTATATTGAAGTGCTTTGGAACTGGCATTATCCTTTAACAAAAATAAGAGATAGCGCTGCTGCAGTGATCATAACTTGGTTCTGAAATACAAATGACAAAGCGTAAATGGACCCAGACACCTCACAGAGGTCAGAAAATCTTCTTCCTTATTTTTAAGGAAAGTATGCAGAGAAACAAGGATACTGCCAACCCACTGACACTGAAAAAATTATAGGCTCATAGATAATTTATGTTGGAAGTGACTTCCAGAGGTCACCTGGTCCAACCCTCCCTCTCTTCTTATTGCCCCATTTGTGGCAAACTGCTCTCCTGTGTTAATAGACAAGTTCCTCACTGCGCCATTTAATTTTTGCTCTTGTTCTGAAAGTTGTATCACATCAGAGACTTAGAAGATCTAAAAACAAATGAGAACTTATGAGATCCCTGGGCCCAAGCCTGCCTGCAATGTGCTTCCTCCAGTAGCTGTAAGATGCTAAAGATGGTTTGCCTTTTTACATGAGAAAAGGCACTTCTAACAGTCTCTGGAGAGAATTCCACTTGCAGAGCCAGATTTTGAGACACTTGGTAGGTCACATGCATTTTAGATTTTCATACTAATTAATCTGCCTCCAAAATTTACCATAATCATCTTGCATGCTAGATACTGCTGTCCCCATGTGCAGATAAGACACCTCATTTATGATGTGAGAAAGAGACGGACAGAAGAACACGTAAAAAGTGAGGCTTCCTGAAAGTGGAGGGATTTGCTGAAATGATAAGGACTTGCCACCTGCAACAACCCAAGGGAAGACCAAGAAGAAAATCAAACCAAACTATACGTGACAGATATTACTCATGTCTTGTAATGCACAACTGGAAGGAGGTCAGAAATTATGGTGATCAGGACAGGATCTGAAGCAGTACTGAGGGGAATGGAAACAAAGCCCAAAAACCCTCAGAGAACCTGGTAAAGAGCTCACTTGAAATAGTGAGAATAAAAGCCAGAGGCTGACTGAACGTCCCAGATTAAAAGGGCAACCAATCTGGTGTCCATGATTGGAAAGGCTTCACTGAACACTGATGTACTGATGTATTAAATCTAGGACTAATCAGATTTTTCTGGAGGTGGAGTTTCCTGGTGTACTAGGAGAGGAGATGTGTGTCTTCAACACTGTCTGCAATTCATCACAAAGAAATGCCTTGTTATTGATGTGTTTTTGTATATAGATTGCTCACTGGATGCAACACATCAGGGATCCTCCTTTCTGCCAGACTCTACCTACTTGCCATTTCTTTTTAGCAGCCAAATAAAATACATATTAAAATACTTTTTTTTTTTTACATATTAAAATACTTTTTTTAAACACACATTTAAATTATCCTTTTATCCTTCGCTTTACACATACAAAGACTTATTTTTTCATTCCAGCCTTGAATATTGACCTAGCTTTCATAGCAAGAGCTATTTAAAATTCCTACATTTTGATGGAAAAAAATAGGTGACAGCTGCTTTTAATATTCTTTTTAAGAGCATCTGTAACAACAGCTAGAGAATCAAGGTAATTCTGTTAGCCAAGAGAAGTAGATCGGGTTGCTTATTTCAGTCTCATTGGTTTCATCTTTGATTTTAATAAGATCTTTTGAATTGGTTGATTTTCCCTGAAGAGTTTGCAGTAACTCAACTTGGTCTGGGTGTCCTCAATACCTGTTGAAATCAAAAGAATTCAGACACCTTCTAGAAAGTTTCAGTGCTCAAGACTCCAAACGGATATTTTTTTGTATCATGTATTTACTGAGATCCAGACCCTAGACTCCTTGCACAAGAGCATAGTCCAGGAAAAGAGTAACATGAGCAACGTATGCAAGATCTGAGATGTAAGCAATATTGCCTTTTTCCAACAGCAAAGCCAATTTAAATTTCCATTTTATGCTAAAAAATCAATTTAATACTGCCTTTAAAAATTATTTGATCTTTTTCCAGGACACTTAAAAACCTCATTAAGAAAAACTCAAGGAAACAAACAAACAAACAAAAAAGCCCAGAATTTCTAAATCTGCCTGCAGTTTTACATCAAGCAGCATGCCAGGATATATAAGTTCAGTACTACTAACATCAACTCAGTTGCTCCCAATTTGTATTAATTTAACTGCACAGTGAATTTAAGCCCCACTGCCGAGCCAATGGCAGAATGAGCCCTTAACAGAACTGCATGCGACTGGGTGGGAGAGAAAGGACAATATCTCTCCAGAACAGCAATAAACACTGATCAAGTTGAATCCACAAGGGGAGAGAAAATTAGCATGGGGGCGAATTTTCCACCAACTAGTTACCATGCTTTGTACCTGCCTTTGCCCTATTTTACACATGAAAGATAGAAACAGCTTTGCCCCCAAAGAGCAGAATTTAACAAAGAGGGCAGATGTATTTATTCTTTCATCTGTAACGGTATCCTGCCAATAGATTAGAGTCCGTAGCTGGCGTTTTTTCAGCACATCCATCGACAGGCAATAGCTGTGTTTCCACATTCAGCAACACCGCTGCTTGTGCAGAAGCTGTCTCTGGCAGCTCAATCCAACCCCTTGGGAAAGCAATCCAAATAATGTTTTTTAGTAACCTGTATCAGTTCCCCAAAACAGCATTGCAGAGAGCACAGTGCAGAGGCAGGCATGAGCCAGAAAAGAAAGGGTTAGGAGTGGCTACCCTGGCATTGTCATTGGAAAAATAGGGGATGCCAGGTACAAGATGGGCAAGGGTGTCAGAGCAACCCCAGCCTGCATCTCACTTTCCAGCTACTCCCCCTCAGGTTTTTCTGTGCTACAGAACAATAACACCAATGTCATCGGGAGCATAATAAAGGGATGTATAAGCAGTGTTGTGTAATAAGTAACAACTTACTTCACTACTCTTTTTCTTCTGAACTGTTTTAACTCTTTTCTGAAGATCAAGACCTGATCTGTGTTTTCATAAAACGTTATTAACCTTAGACCACGTATGTAAAAACCCAGAAGCAGTTATCAGTAATTCCAGCAAGCTTTCAAAGAAAGTGGCTTATAGCCTCTGAATGAAACTCATTTCTCTTCCCAAAACAAAGGCGTATGTACAGTACTCAGAACAACACTATTAGCAGACAAATTTAAAGATGCTGTTCAAGCAATAGTCTGTATTTATTGCTACTACATAGCTATCCTCAAATGAAGGACTTCAGCACAATCACTGCAGGTTAGTGCACCTTTTCCCTTACCTCTGCCTAGTTGCATTTGAACAGCACCTCTGGTTGGTGTTGAAAGCTTGGCAGTTAATTTACAGAAAACTTTCTGTTGCCACTTGAGGCCACGGGACCACCTCCCTCTAACTCCTACATTTGACCTTCACTCCAAAGCCTGGTTAATAGCTGAATCTTTCATGGTATCAACAGCACAGAAAGTTACACAGCTCAGCCCTGGGATCACTGGGTTTTCAGGGATGATGGGTTGTGATGGCTCTCCCTTTCTCCTCAGTAACTCCTCCTTCCTCTAACCCAATTTAGTCTTGTTAGGGGAACTATTCCCTGTTCCCGGAGGACATCACTGTACTGTTCAAGTTTCACCACAAGGTGACATGAAGATCTCACCTCCTTTTCCACCACTGGGGCAGAGGATGCAGGTGGGGACTCAGCTCATCTACAGTCACTTCTTCCCAGTGCTGAAGCAGGGAGACTGTGCCATAGCTTGAACTCCACATAGAGAGGTATAAAGCAGAAGGTAGAGAAGGAGGCACAGAGGATTTGCACAGCAGAAAGAAGGTCCTGCTTCAGTGGGATGGGACATAACAGAGTATCACCAGAACATGCGTGGTGTTCGACACTACCACTCAATACTTCCAGCTCTTTAGACTGACAGTCCTCATCTCCTGTACTAAAAACACAGACTATCCTAGGGAATACCACAACTTCTCCCTCTCTGCTGCTTTCTCCTTCTCCAGGCTAAAAAACAGTCTAATGTTCACAGAAAATGTACGTGGGTTTCATGTACATGTTCAGTTTGTGGCATATATATAATACTCCATCTATAAAATGCAGCTTTGCCACACTTCTCTAAAAGAGAATATATACCAAGTGAAAGAGGAACTTATAATAACCCTAAAAATAAAACAAGCAGAGTTACCGTTTTGTTTGCCGATACAGAAACAAAGAACTAAATGTCTGCATGCAGGAAAGGCTTGCTTGTTTCCCAAGCAGGAGGGAAGTCCGCCTGCAACGCCACGCGGCTGCAGCACAGCCCCTGGCTGGATGGCAGGGATGTAAATTTTATATACTGCAGCGCCATCTAGCCCAAGGAAATAAAATACCACGTTGGACAAGGGTTGCTGAAGGACACTTTATAGTGCTAAATGTTAAGTTCATAAATAACTTCTGACCCTGGATGAAACTTAGCTTTTGGCTTACTGTATGACATTTTAATCTTTTGTTTTTCTACACCATAAATGCAGCTGAGCAACATACAAGCTCCTCTGAGAGCTATCTGCTATAGGAAATAACTGACATATGCTATTTTCATTATTTCTCATCCAAAATGAAACTTGAGATAACCTGAAATAATGAAATAAGTGAAAACCCAGCGCATGTACATTTTTGTGGGTGTTTTGGTAGAAAACTGAGAACTTCAATAGCAGAAGGAAAAAAAAAATCTAATAATGAAAGAAAGCTCTTGCCAGTTTTGCCAGTGTAGAATTTTGTTATAAGGGGAAAAAATCTATAGTGTATTATATTTTTTTTTATTTATTTCTAGAAATGTCAAATGAATTCCTTAGCTATTCCATACAAAGTACAATTCACTCATACCAATTTGAAGTTTATCTTAATTAAATATCTGGGTTTGGATACAACTGAATTTAAATCCACCAGGGAAAAAAAAGGAAGGCTTTGAAAAGTCTAGAAAGCCTCTTCATGATGATGTCCAGTTTAGTCAATTCAAAATGTGATCACAGGTCTTCTAAAATGTAAGTTTTCAAAGACAGCATTGCTGATATTGTTCCACTGTTTTTCCTTCAGAGTCCATATTCTTTGAGGATTTCTAGTTACGTTCATAGCAAGTGAGAATTAAGTTTAATATGAAGTAAGGGCACATCTACCTTTGAAATTTATCACAGAATGAATCATCCTTTCTATTGATTATGAGGGAGCCCACATAACTAGTTTAGCTTCCACTGTGTACACCTTGGTTTTACTAGGACAGACCTGTTTCTTCAAAGAGTGTACTTGAGCCCCAAGATTACCGAGGTATTTTATTTTTTTTATTTCTATGAGAACAAAATTTTCATAATTAATTTTTTTTAGCTTCAGGCATGTCTTTCCACACAAAGGATAACCTAAATCCAAATACTAGATGCATACCATAGCAGTGTTACAAAGTGGTATTCAGCTAGCCCTGACAAAGCCAGCTCGGGAGTCAGAAACCATGTAGATCCACTGAAAACGGTTCTTTGAGAGTCTAAAACACCCTGTTCCTCAGCTAATTACACAGCTAATTCAGAGCTTGTGTATCACCACAAAGCACTGTACTGTGAAACAAAGACATACTCTAATTCTTAATGGATAAAAGTTTCTCCTCCAAGAAAAAATACCTGTGTTGCTGCTGAATGAGAAGTGGACAGTAACCACACACATATGAATTTTAAATAGCACATTTCTAGTTTTTTCATAATAATACTAAAAACACACCGGTGCACAAGTGGCCCAGCACTTTTTAAAAAGACTGGTCAAAGGGGAGAAAATGTTAGGAAGACTTGCAGCCACAAAGAAAACCAAATACGTGTGAACAGAAGGGTCAAGATTTCTTCGATGGTCTAAAAGCCCATACCAACTGGAAACTGTGCTCACCCACAAGAGCTGTGCACAAATGAAGCTTCCCTGGGCATGAATTCTGATCCAGGAACCCATTGTGGAGCCACAGCACCATGGTGTTTCACAACTATCCAAATATATTTGTCAGCTTTTTTTCTCCACAGTGCACATACTAGCCTACTTGAAGACATTTACCACATATATCTAGCAATCCACAGGTTACTTCTTCCTTTTCATGATACTATCATTACTAAATAATTTCAGTTAATTAAAAGATAATGATCAAATTTAAAATTTACTAACAGGCAACCTTTATTTGATGGTCAACTTCTCTCCCTTTCAAGCCAGAAGCTGTTAAGATGTGCGTGTGCGCGCACGCATATACGTGTCCATGTTTATGTTTGTATTGACTGGCAGAGCAAACCCATAGTCAAAACAAGTCATATAAATCTTCTCGTATAACGTGCTATATTGTTGTGCCTTTGCTTCCCTCCAGCAAAAGAGGGATTTTATTATAAATCATCGTATATGCACCAGTTAAGAGGTGCGAGTTAACCTCCTTAATATTTTTTGTTATTGTTACTTACAATGATATCAAATAATTACATTGAAATAAGGTCATATTTTTCCATCAAAAATTCTCCATTTTAAATACAAAGTCTTTATACTATCACTTATTAATTAGAAATGCTGCATTCATACATAGTACCACTGTACCATTAAATGTGTATATAACATTATGTTGGATAGGAAAGGAAGGAGGAGCTCTATTTTGCATATACTCAATGTCTAATTAGGTTTCATATTTGGGCTTTTGACCCTGCTTTTAGCTGGGAGCCTGAATTAGCGATTGAATTTCTGTTGGGCTGGTGACCCTATTTGCAGTGTCACCGCCTGAGCTGGGAGAAACAGTTCTTTGGGAACCCTTGGCTCGCAGTTACATGTTCTCCTTGTACTCACTACGACTCCCTGGGAGACTCAATTAGCGTAGGATCAAGTTCATCTTTCTTGCACCAAACTCGCTCCTAAATTTCAGAGGCCTAAGGAGGCAGAACTTCAAAAATAAGTTTCATAATATTAGCGAGGTAAGGTAGGTGATTGTAAAGGCCTTCCAGGGAGAGAAGTCATCTATGTAATTCCGTACCTAACTCGACACTGGCAGATTCTCCCTCTGGAGTCCTTCAGAAGCATCTGCTCTGTCTACTGACCACACAGGCAATTTAGACATTTACCTGAGGAAGACTTGCTGGTAAGGCACATAAAACATATTAGCAAGTCAGATGTCTATGTATGGTGGGCTTGAGCCTAGCTTTGTTATCATCATTTTGTAATTCATATCTCCTATAGGCTACCAGCATATACATTTCACCAATTTTGACATATTTACTCATTGAAAAAACAGGCATAAATAGGTGGAAAAGAGAGAAGAGATAAGATGAGGCCTGAATTTAAATGACTGTCATGTATGAAAAATCGAACTTACATTCCCAATGGCATCACCTCTGAATTTTGCCCTTAGAATTTACATTTTATCATCCTCATCAAGATCAAAAAAATGCTTCCCTTCTCTTCCCTTCCAAAACAACTCTAAACCTTGCAGCATAAAATATAGTATAGCCACCCAGGCACCAAGCATAATAAAATCTAGCAACAATAACTCAAATATGTGTCTCCTTGTCTGAGTCACTTTAGAGACATCCAGAAACATAAATATATGTTTTCCCTGAAAGGTAACAGTTTTCTTCCTTTTAATCTGAAATAAAATTCTGTCCCCATCTCCCTGGGAACTAAAGGTGACAATAAGAGCTTGACAATGTTCAAGAGATGTGCTTTTCACATTAACATTGCCAACAGCTGCACCATAAATACCGGGTATACGGAAAGTGCATTCAATCATTATAGGAGGTGCAATTTAAAATCTGAAATTCACTCAAATAAATCAGTAGAAAAGAGTTAAGGCATCAAAGTCTCCAAAACCTAAAATGCACCGCTTCTGTGTTCCAGCTTTATTTGCAAGGAATTCTAAAATCTACTGGAACAAAATATTCCCCTTAATGTTCTGTAAACCGCTTACGAAATACCAAGCTTTGTTCCGTTCATCTTTCCTTTTCCTGTGCTACCCCCTTGCCAGACGTCAAGGAGCTCATGCCAGATGTCTGCGAATTCATGGCTTATGAAGGGCAGGATTGGATGAGTGAAGGAAAATCATGCACAAAAGACAAATATATTACCCTCCCCCAACCTCTTCTCCTTTATCATCACCGACACACAGTTAAACACATTTCACACAGAGAGCTGGGAGCCAATATGAGCATCTTGTAATTATTTGAGATATAGCACATGCTGTCGGATCTCCTGCATTCAGCCCTGGAGGTCCTCCATTCTGTTCCTGAGGATATTTGATATGATGGCATTGACTGCATGCTCTCTGCTAGGTTTGCTCTGCATGTTAGAGACCCTAAAGAAGAGGCTACAAGGGTGCTGATAGTAGCCCTTGCCAAAGACACCCTGCCAGTGAAACAATGCTTGTGCCCTGCTGGCATACACAGAAAGTGCCCAAAAATCTGGAGGGGTGCCATGAACTGCAGTAGTGATTCAGGTTAATGTTCTTTCCATCCTTACAGCCCTAGATACTTGGTGAAAGAGAATAAGGAGCAGAGCAAGTATAGGATGCAAAACCTTTCAAAAAGCCAGCAGTGAAAACACTGGAGAGTCCTGAGCCAGTTTGTATCCAGGACGCACATTTAAGGGAGCACAGTGAGCCAGGTGACATTTCTGAGGCATACCTGGTGACTATTTCACAAGCAGATGGGAAATGCCATATTCCTTAGCAGACTGTTAACAAGGAAACAGCCTGAGACAACACTAAAATTATTATTCACTCTAAATTTCATACAAGGAGTCTGTTCTGTACCACAGATATTAAAACTTCTTCTACCGATTTATCAGTTCTACATATAAGACTTTTTGCTTTAGCATCCCCATTCTTGAATGTCTCATGCAAGATAATTGAGGTAATTTCCTAATATCTCCTTTTAACAAAATTAGTTCCATTAAAAAGTGAAGAAAAAGATGGGGGGAACAGAGGAAGATATAGAAACTGCTATAAAACATAACCGATTGATTTATAGTCTCTTTAATAGACTGATTTAATGTGTCTAATATGTCTATGTCTAATTCCAGCCTCATTTTAAAGAAAAAAAAAATGCATTGCCAAAGGATAGCCCATTTTTATAAGCCAGAAATTTCAAGAATAACAACAGTTTCCCACACACATCTCTTATAGGCTGTCCTTATCAAGAACCACCATGGGAACTTCAAAAAAAGAGTACAAGAACCAGGTGAAGTACAGAATAAAACCCCCAACCTCCGCTAGTTCCACAGCATCAGGAAAATCTACCTTGCAGTCATCGCTCCATTCTCTTCACACTTGAAAAATAATCATTGTTACATATTTACAAATCTAGAACGAGCCCTGTTTCTTCAAAACCCAGTCCCAACCTTCAACAGTCGCCCTGATGACTCTCCTGGAGCACTGCAAACAGGGGTAAGGATTAAAGCAGGACAAAAATGTATTACAGATTGCCTCAGAAAGCAGTCCTTGGGGAAGCACACTTGTAAATAAAAGCAAAGTATGAGGAATTTCTAATTCTGAATCTTCCATTCAGTCTTCCCCTTCATTGAAAATAGTGTATCAAAACACACAAACTGCCTCTGCAGCCTGACATTCTCTTTCAGTCTCTCAGTGCTACTGGAAAGGAACGGTCTTTTGATTTATTTTGCCCTTCAGAGCCTATTACTCTTATCCATCTAAAGTACACATGTTCCTTCTTTCTTGTAGAAAGAAACATCTCGTTTCCAAAAAATATGCATTTTTTTAATGACACCCTACTCCTTACAACATTTTCTATTTCTGAAGCAATTCTAAATGAATGAAATGAAAACCAGGCATATATAGGAAATTTAGGGTGCTTTCAACATCGCATACAAGCTACTGTATTGTAAATGAACATTTTATAAAATGATGCAGTCCTGTTTGATATCAACCACGGTTAAAAGTAAAATAAAGCCATTTCCTGGTTGATTTCAGTTGGAATTGGAGATAGTTTTTCAATATGACCCTCGGCAGTGCTTAAAAAAGTGGGGGAAAGAGGCAGATAAGGCACTGAATGAAATAAATGGATCCAATCTGAACCCAGTTACTTCAGAAGTTGATAACATATTGGAAAGGCAATGCGCAACCTGCAACCTCAGCCATAAGAAACCTAATGATGGATGAAAATGAAAAACGTTAGGATGCCTATCTATCTATGAGAATTAGAATCCTTTAAACAAGTTATGAGTGAAAGAGCTGTAGCTAAACCGTATTTTAAGCCAATTAGAAATGAATGAAAAATGTAATTTAAATGGACATCATCTTTCACTAATATTAGAAAAACAGTACTTTCTACATTTTATTGGAGTTGATAAATTTATTGTGACACCTGAACAGGACAGCTATTTTATACTACAAGACAGTTTCTTCTGCTTAACAAATAGCCAAAACTAACCCTCATTTTTTAATTTAATTTCCTGCTAGTGAATCACTCATAATTGTAAATTATTTCTGTTACTTTTACCTATAACGGATGGGTTAAAAACAAGCTTTTATTGGCATAATCAACAAAAATAGTTTGGACTTTACTGCATCATTATATCATTACATCTAGGAAAATTCTGTCTAATAATTCAAAAGTTAAGCTGCTAATCTGCACGATGCATGTTAGTTATAAGGTGCTGGATTCTGGTCTCCTCTATACCTTTAAAAAGTTACTTATCTTTACATTCATAGCAATGTAACTGAGATCAGATCTGGTCTACTACATCTAATTCCCGACATGTTTTTGACATCAGTTGGCCATTATATTGTGCATGGCAATCTTGAGTTACATTGCCATATATTATCCTCTAAAAAGCCACAGGTCAGACAAAATTCAGGTTATGAACTCCCTTTTCTCCCTTCCTACACATATACATGCGGAGTACAGTAGAGAGAAGCAAAAGAACCTGCAAGGTCAAAGACACTATCATCTCCTGGCCTGTGCGCAGAGGTGGCTGCCCCCTTCAAGGGCTGGCAAGAAGATGCATGGTGAGGAAATGTATGGTTTTGAACCAGGAGGGGACAAAATCTTTAGGGCTTTATACTGCAGCCACCATGGACAACAGTGAAGAAACAAGCCCTTAAAGCTTTGCTGATCCAAGGGCTGGAGCTCAGTGCAGAACATCAAATAGAGAGGTAAGAGGCAATCTTCTCTCTTATTCTCTCTGTAGATAATAGATGAACTACATATGGAAAATATCTCACAAGAAGCAGCAACATGATTGCAGAGACATACTTTCCTATCATCTAATGCAGTTCAAGCCTACTGATTTCATGGGGGGTTCTGTGACATAACTGAGAGCAGAGAAATGCCCTTCTGTATCAGAATTAATGTGCTGCCTTCCTTGGAAGTTGTTATTGTACATCGCAAACAAAAATGGTGCCAGGCAATGAGCAATGACACTTCCAATCCACAAATAAATAGGGTATTTAGTATTGCCATGGTCTATGGTATATCATTACACTGAATTGTTTTAAGGTCAAACAGACACTGTAAGTTTATTTTTATAATGAATACGTATGAATTAGATCTGACCATAGGGTTGTTTTTTTTTCAAAAAGCTATTATAATAAACCCAATCTTTCTTTCCTCCATTGGCTCTGATCTGATACAATTTTAATGTACAAAGACTTAGATTATGCTATCCTCAGTATCTGTGATATCACTTAACAGAAAAACGGGTGAATCTGCTTGACAATAAATAGGAAAATCGTGATTTTTCTTAAATATGCATTCCAAGGCATAGCCATTAAACTCATAAAATTAAAATTTTTAGCTTGAACAATTTATGCTGTCACCCAAAGCAAAATTTCGTATTTCCAACTCTCAGTCATTACCGAACTTTTCCTTAGAAAATTAAAAAATACGTATTTTCCTTCTGAAAGGAAATACAAAAGCAAAAGCTTGCAAGAATACTGCCATTTGAGTAATTGTACAAAAATTGCTTTTCCCATCCATAATATAAGCTTACTTTAGCACTGAAAGAAAATCTTTAATTGGAATGCCACAGTGTGTTACTTTAATTCCAGATACGTAGCTCTTCACTATTGTCACTTTGCTAGTATAGCATTTTCTTGGTTCCTACTGAGGACATCTAACCCAATGCTAGGAGCACTTGCCTGGAATAATTACAAAGACTTCTAGTCCTTGAAGAAGCTCTATGGGGGGAAAAAGGAGAATTTTAAAAAAATCTAAATAAACTTAAAATCTCCCAGAAAGTTCTTATTATCTAAAAGTTAGCCATTGTTTCCATACTCCAGATTTTTGGAATAATGTTGCATGAACAGATGTTCCCCTATACAGTCTCTTAATATGCTGAACATTCATAACTTTTAAAAAAGGCCTTCGAAAGATCACTACTTATACAGCTTTCATTACCACCATCCAAGTCTCATAGTTTTCAGTACATTCCTCCCACAAGAAGGGATGAGCACGGCTGGTCTGTGGGATGTGGACAACTGCTGGACGTCCAGGCTACAGAGCACCCCTGGGCTTGGAGGCACAGCTGGGTGGTAAGAGGGTGCAAGAGGGGGAAAGGACAGGCCAAAATCTAGCTGTGAGTGATGGTCTTCAAGACCATAATGGTAGCTTTGTCAAATAGTAGGGAAAACTGCATGAAAAACTTTGTTCTGTGGAGTTCTGTGAAGATAGCAGAAGGAAGGAAACAGCTCTGGGTTAGAGAGACCAGGATCCTCACAGCAGAGAAAGGTGACATTTTTCAATCAGTCTAAATGATTCAGGCTCCTATCACCATTTGAAAATGAAAAAAAAAAACCAAGGGACAAAGAGAAAAAGCAAAAAGCCTGGGATATGAAGAAGGTCCTCTGATGTGTTACTCAGATTCATGCCTAGTGCTACGTCATGCCATAATCAATCAGTCTAAATGATTCAGGCTCCTATCACCATTTGAAAATGAAAAAAAAACCCCAAGGGACAAAGAGAAAAAGCAAAAAGCCTGGGATATGAAGAAGGTCCTCTGATGTGTTACTCAGATTCATGCCTAGTGCTACGTCACGTGCCATAATCTGGCTGTTGGCAACTTCTGAAAAAAAAATCCTTTTAATTGCTGTTACATGCAGGACCATAATCCAGGTGGTTTTAGATGAGCTTGGGGCACTCAGCTGATGCAAAATTTCCTTATAGAGAATTTCATTATCTACCCATTGAAAACTCACAGAAAGGGATACACAGAAGCTCTTGCAATGTCTTGCAAGTGGTAGATTAAGTCATAGCTGGATGAAAAGGTAGTTGCTTTCCTTGGCAGTTATAGACCACTACAGTAAAATCTCCACCCCTTAACCTCATTACTAATTTGAAACTGTTCTAGGATCATAGTTGGGAGATAGTACACTGCACAGCCAGAAAAGGGACTATGGAACAATGGCTCTGCAACTTTCCTTCTTGAGCAGCACTGATACCACTTGCATTACTATTGAGCCATATTTCTAACTTCATCAGGACTTTTAAAGCATCCTCCTGATCACCAATTCTGTTGCACTGAGCACTGCAGAATACACTTAGCATATGCAAGGCTAATTAAAACAAAATTCTAATTAGTACCTTTCTGATTTTGAATCCATACAGCATCATATGTTGAGAATTAATTAAAAAATAAAATTAATTATGCATTGGTATTTGTCTCAGGTTATCAGCAGACAATCTATGTAAAATATGATATCTGGTTAAAGATAGGTCACCTATTAATTAAGAACACTGTGACCAAACTAATGGATGGAGGTCTTAGTAATTCATAATAATGGCATTAATGAGAGCCATGACTTGCATTTAGAAGATATTAATGTGTACTTGGAAGAAATAATGATATCAGAGCAGCACTCGTTTACTCTCATCAAGCCCAAGCCTTGTCATAAACACAGGTTATTAGCTTTTGAAGAAAACATATTACCAGCTACGTTCTCTTCATAACGCATAAAGATCTACACTCTCAACCTGGCACCTTTTGAGGAGAGACCATGCCCTGTTTTATTTCTCAAGTTCTATTAGTTATGTTTATTTATAGAGGATGGGACAAAAGAATTTAAAAAGCAATGAGTGCACTCCTGTTCACATTCTTCAGTGTTGAGACTGATGTCAATGTAATCGGCATTCCTAATTTTGTCCTTGAAATGCGAGAAGTTTGCAAATCACTTAGGTGTTAAAAACAGAAGAAGAAAAAGAAAAAGAGGCAAGGGGTCATTTGAAATAAGAATCCATTCCTTAGAAAGAAACCCTAATTTACAGAAGGTCCTGATTACTATTGTTCTACCAAGACCTTGCTGAAACAGAGAAATTATTTATTTGTGGCATGACCTTGACAAAGCTACTCTCTTCTGCAAGGAGAAAATTGAAAAGTAATAGCTGGCGATGACATGTTAGCACTGAATCTCAAATCTGTGTATTTGGATTCCTGTCATTGTTTTTTATTTTTCTTTTTTTCTGGAGCAGGAAAAAAATGTCTCTTGAATTTCATTCACTTAAGATTCAAACCTCTCAGGTACAGAGCAGTGCTGGAAGATGCTGAGTACAATGAATTTTTCCCACCATCATCATATCTCCGCCTTTGGGAGATGAAGAATCATTGGCCCAGCTTCCTGCAGGATCACATCTTTAGTAATCAGTTACTTGATCCAGCTCTCTGTGAAGTCAATAGGAATCTTTCTCTTGATTTCAGCAGAACTGTACTGAGCTCTCAGTAAATTCAGTGTGAGTTTCCTCTGCATAAAGACTGCGGGGTTTGCCATTAGATTAATTGCTATCTTTTGAGGGGCCAGATTTTGCAAATTGAAGAATCCTCTCAGCTCTTGCTGAAATCAATGGGATTCACAGGAGGTGCTAAGCTGCAAGTTCAACACCCCATCTGTATCCTGCCTTTTGCAGCAGTCATAAAATTGTGCTAGGAGACTGGATTATGACAGTCTTGTGCAAGCAGATATGCTTAATGACTCTTTTAGCTAATCTGCACAACTGCCTCAGTACATAGGACATGGTTCTTAAAAATACTTGCCAGTGTGCACAGCAAATGCTTTAAAAGTTAAAAATCTCTAATTAAATACAAGAAACAGGGCTTTGGGGGAAACAAAAAGCCCAGCGTACAATTAGCATCCTCTAAAACTCTGAGGTAGAGCAAGATCATCATATTCTGCCCCAAGGTAGCTCACATATTTCTACCAGTTTAAACATCTCATATGAATAGGCCAACTGAGTGAGAAATAGAGTAACAGTGGCCAAATCACAGATAAAACTCCAGGAGAATTTCTGACAGATTGCAACATAATTCCACCCTTTTTGTTTATTTGTTTGTTTGTATTTTAGTTGCCAGACACTTTCACAGATCCATTTTTAATGCAGAAATTTATTATTTGTTCCTTTAATGGTTTCATAAAATATTTACCATGGTCTGTTTAAATAAAGGAATGACATCATGCATAAAAAATGAAAAATAATGTGTCTGTAATAAGCTAGAAGTTACATTTAATGAAACAATGCCCATAAATGAAATTTCATTGAGTGCTGCTGATGCTTATTTCAGGTGAATGCACTTTGTATTTATTAGTTTTAAGCATGTTCATCCTCAGCTTCTGTAATCAGAATTACAATATCCACTCAGATGAGAAAAGTAATTAAATCATTAAGACATACTTTCTTAGGGCTGGGTGATTCTATGGATATGCAACAGTTGGCTGGCTCCTGCCCTAAGCCTCTAGCACAATAGATTAATTGTTTTCTCATTATTTTCCAGGGGGTATCTATCCTCATAACAATATGCATGTACAGTCTAAGTAAAGGCTATGTGCCTCATGCACACTCCAGCACCACGTGTATATATCTTTGGGCTACTGGCACAAAAGGCAGCAGATTCCTTGTATGAATAGCTATGGAGAATTACTTGCCACATCACGGTTGAGGCAAGACTCATGAATGGCAGAGAGATGGCTATTGGACATTGTCAAGGTTTAGTAGACATTGGACTCTGACTGTATTTGTTTAACCTATATTCAGTGAATTAGATGCAAAGCTGTACATATAGAATTCACTTTACGTACACAATTTCAGTAGGTCCTACTCCACAGAAGGACAAATTTTGAAGCCTGCATGTTCAATTACTCTGTCCTTCTGTGTTGCAAGTTTTCCAGCAAATGCCATGAAAAAGTTCAGGAGATTCATAGTCCTTTAAGGTTTGCACAAATATTATAAATTAGTCTAAGGACAGAGTGGGTCTTCTGCCCAGGATGGACCATGCCTATTGAGAATATTATCATGTGGTCAGCATCAGTCCTGTGCCACAGTAGAAGAAAGTTTCAATACCCCCCACTCGTCCCCATCTCCTACATCTCTGTCCCAGGCTGTTTGCATTGCCAGTGTACACATTATGAAAAACAACAATGCCGAGGTAGGAATCAGATAACGTCACCATAATAGTTGGGTAACAGGAGCTGATGGAAGAGTTAAAAGCTTTCTAGCATTCCTTATAAATACACTCTTATTTTGGTGCTTCAAACAGTCCTTAGAGAGGGAATTTCCAGAGGTCTCCCTCCCAGAGTTAAGCTCCTAAGTTTTATTTGCATGTATCCCTGCTTCACATATGCACCTGTAAAGTCCCCAGTACTGCTGCCTGAAGTCATCTAATTTTAGATGTAAACAATGAAGGTATCTACATCTCAGCTAGTTACCTCATGTTCTCTTTATAGTCAATGAAAAGAAATGACACAGACCTGTGGTTCGTATATGCAGAGAGACGACACGAAAGGCCAAAGTTCAATTAGAGTTGAAACTGGCCAGTGCTGTGTCAGATAACAGGAAAGGCTTTTTTTAAGTACGTTAATAGCAAGAGGAGACCTAAAGAAAGCATTGGACCAATACTTGTTGAAGATGGTCATCTGACTAATAGGGATGAATAAAAAGCAGAGGCATTCAATGTGTTTTTTGCCTCAGTCTTTAATAATACTGATAGATCTTGGGCTGCCCGGTCCCCTGAGTCAGAGGACCACGAGTGTGGGAACAGTGACTTTCCATTTGTGGACACTGAAATTGTAAGGGAACAGCTATATCAGCTGAATGTTCACAAGTCCATGGGGCCTGATGAGATTCATCACGTTTGTGGACACTGAAATTGTAAGGGAACAGCTATATCAGCTGAATGTTCACAAGTCCATGGGGCCTGATGAGATTCATCACGGAGTTCTGAAGGAGCTAGCGGATGTTATGGCAGGACCCCTCTCGATTATCTACCAAAAGTCTTGGGAGTCTGGGGAGGTCCCTGCTGACTGGAAGCCAGCCAATGTTATTCCAATTTACAAGAAAGGCATGAGGGAAGACCCAGGGAACTACAGACCTGTTAGTCTAACCTCAGTTCCTGGAAAAATTATGGAGATTATACTGGGTACTATTGAAAGGCATTTAAGGAATAATGCAATCATCAGGCACAGTCA
>NW_008795373.1:934163-943342 GCF_000699145.1 Aptenodytes forsteri | reverse complement strand
GAAATTTTTTACGCTGAGGGTGGTGAAACACTGGCACAGGTTGCCCCGAGAGGTGGTGGATGCCCCATCCCTGGAAACATTCCAGGTCAGGTTGGACGGGGCTCTGAGCAACCTGATCTAGTTGAAGATGTCCCTGCTTATTGCAGGGGTGTTGGACCAGATGACCTTTAGAGGTCCCTTCCAACCCAAACTATTCTATGATTCTATGATTCTCTTCTATTCTATTCTGTTCTATTCTATTCTAAATAACACTTACAGGAAGTGATTCATCTGATCCTAAAGCACAGCTCTAAAATGGGTCAATGCTCTATAGATGTCCACCATGTCAGATTAATCCTATTCTCAAGTATTATCATGATCTCCTAAATGTAAACCTACTCTCTACACCATAACAATAATTTTTCCAGTGGTGATTAACTTCTATTGACAATATATGACATTTGTAAATCTAAGGTGCTTTAAACTTTACTATTCTACATGACCATGGAGAGTGAAAAGAAGAAAAAAAAGATGGTGTTAATATGGTTATTAGGGTTCCAAAAGTAATATTAATGCAGATACTATGCATATTCTGTAATTTTTCTTTTACGTGCTGGGCTGGAAACTGTTTTCCTGTCCCACAGAGTATTTCCACATTTTTAAATATTCCAATTCCATATGAGGACAAGATAAAATTATGTGAGGAAGAGAGAGAAGAGAGAAAGGACTGGCAGACACCCCCTCAAGCAAGACAGTAAGACCAATGATTAGGCCTTTACCTTAGATGAACATGCTCCCATCCACACCAGTAGCTTGAACCAAGCATGGCGAAGACTTGAAAGTGCATCTTCTTCACTTGTCCAGGCTATTGGCTATTCTGTGCAGTCAGTCTTTCCTTTTGATGAAAGACTCCCTTCTGAGCCTAAGAAACCATTTTCCAATAAAAGATTAATCAAAATTTTATTTGATTCCTGAAACAGCTCTACTTGCTATGTTTTGCAACTTAAAGCAGTAATAATCTACATACTTCACTAGAAAAAAAAACAGAAGTTGGAACAGTTATTAGAAACTTTCTTTTGTATTATATTTTGACATTTCAGTGTGAGGAACTTAAAAGTTAATAGCGGCAGATTACCAAGTATTTTGTTCCTCTGCTGAGAAAAAAAAGAATAGGGGGAAGAGCCCTTGCATAATAAGTTGATTTTTAAATGTTCCAGTTCTGCTTTGAAGTTCTTCATTCACTGAGTTGAATGTTAGTGAGTAAATTTACATTTTCTGTGAGCTTTATGTTAAGCTAGGCAAGTAAAAATGCTTTTCCAATCATGTATGACTCTAATTTTATTTTTCCCTCAAACCAAGAAAAGCACTGATTCCTTATATAAAAGGATCTATGTGTGAAGATCTGACTTTCAAGCTTCAAACATTTTGCTGCAGTTCTGTTCAAAATAAAAAAAATTGTAGTTATATATATTTTTAAACAATAGAAAAAGTGTTCTTTCAACACAAACCTATAACTCAAAAATAGGCCGAAGGAATTGTATCTCAACAATTGTATCAATTTCTCAAATATACTATTTTCTCAGATACAGACTACCATGAAAAACGTCAAGCTCCTAAATGAGTGTTTCAGAAAGATATCCAATTTTGGGGGCCCTTAATTACTACATATATGCAAGTGGCTGCTATTAAAGAGCAAGAGTAAGCTGCTGATCAAAATAATTGCATTATAGAACACACTATACTTTTGGTCATCATTTTGACATCTGATAGATACAAGGCATTGATTTGACAGTGAAACTATAAATTCAAACCATTAGAACTTCATTTCTGACATTAAAACAAGAAAATCACATTGTTATGAGGATAGAATCAGTCCTCTGATCAATATGCACCTGAAAGATGTTCTTCCAGAGATGAAAAATAATTTAAAAGCAATTTTGCTAAGATCTGTATGCTACTTTGTCTTTATTAACTCACATGTTTAAATCTCTTAATATAGAGATTAACCTTAAGCATTTTGTAACCTGCAAGTAATTTGTCTCTGAATTTTTAAAAACTGCTAACTAAACAATACCACCTTTTGTCAGGCATAGATATAACTGACGTTTTTGATAATTTTGAAATTTGACAAGAATATTTTTACATTTTGGGAGAGAGTTAATAACTTATATTGTGTAGACAGTTTTAAGATTGGCCACTATTTTAATTGCTGTGAAATTTTTCATGATTCATCACAGTGAAAATTCTTCATGATCTTTTGCAGTATGTTTGAGCTGCTGTGGTGAAGCTGTTACTCTTGCAAGGAAAGAAAAGCTGCAACAGGAACAAAGGAACACACAAGAACTGAAATATCTACAAAGGGTGAGACACAAAAATGTGGTGATCAAAAGCAATAACATATACACAGATGGTTAAAGCATTAAAAAGGAAGGGAACACAGGGAAAATTGCATGTTGTTGAAGGCTTGCACAATAAAGAACTTAATACAGCAAGAAAATCAAATTGCTATTAGGAAAACAAACCTGCATCCATCCTTTAGCGTGACTGAGGAATTCTGAGAGTGGACAGCTGTGACTGCAAGAATAACAAATAAAGCAGGTTTGGAACTTGTCATTGGAAAAATTTTCTAACACTTTTCCTTTAGGAAAAATCAAAATGATGGGTCCCCAGATGCCTCTCTAATGAAAAAAATCAAAATGATGGGTCCCCAGATGCCTCTCTGGAAGGTTCCCATCCATTTCCCTTTCCCAACTGACATCCTTTAGGAAAAATCAAAATGATGGGTCCTCAGATGCCTCTCTGGAAGGTTCCCATCCATTTCCCTTTCTCCCAACTGACAAAATGCTTCCACGGCCATAGCTGGAAAGCTGAAAAGTTCCACTGCAGTTTTCTCAAACGGAGTTTTCCATCAATTCTTAACCACAAAAATTTTGGGGACTTGCCTTCTCATCTTGATTAAGGATTATTTTTTTAACAATTTTTTCAAGGGAAATAATTTCCATTTTCTCATCAGTCTTAATAATAAACATCCTGTCACTTAAAAAATGCTCTTTTTTTCTCATTAATCTCTACAACATGAAAGTGAGCATTTTCAATAGCTTTTGGATCTTTCTACTAATATAAGTCCAGACAGAAACAGGGGAAAACTGAAAATACTGAGACCTTAAGTGAAGGAGAAACCACTTTTTTTGGTGTGAAAATACCATTTTATATAATAGTCGTAGGAGTTTCTCCAGGGTTTGTGGAAACTATTTGCTGAGTGTCCTTCATAAGGCTATACTTATACAGCTATGTCAAGATTCTACTTACGTGGAATCTGAACTGCATCCTGATATACATGACAGGTAACACAACACTTTTATAAATCTCTTTAAATTTTAAAGAGAAACATTACATTCATTTTGAAGAAGCAATAACTGAAAATTTGCTCAACAAATTATTAATTCAATAAATTTTGCCTTTATGCCACTTATGAAGTGGTCAGAAAGATTACAGATTACTTTATTCATACTTACTCAATATAACAGCTGAATGAGACCAAGCCCTATAACTAACTCTATTTTAATTATTTTATTTATAATTTGGTAACATTTTAGTACAGGAAAAACAGAAAGCATTCTCCAGAATTTGAGAAGTAATTTACCTGAAAATTTAGAGAAATTACTTCCAAAAGGTGATTGAGCTGTATCTATTTGCAATTGTTGGCTATATCAGCCTGAAAGCTAAGACTTCACTACTGCAGCTTCATGAATAGTTATCCAAATCACGCAATAAATAGCATTACTGTTTCCTGACCTAATTGTGCTAAACTACTTTCCACATTGGCACAAATACAGCATTGATTTAATAAACCTGTTGCGAAGGTTTACAATCCGCCAGCTCCAAAGAAAGTTTTACTTATACAAATGTTCACAGACAATAGTGGGAGAACATGCTGAACTGAAATCTATTTGGACAATTTTTCAGCAGCAGATTTCCATACTACCCAGTCATCCCTGTTAGTTTGTGGCACGCAGTGTCTGACAACTGAAAAATATGTAAATTGCTCTATACTTGTTATGAACACTCCTCCAGATTTTGTTCAAAAGCTGTAACAGACTGGGCTGCTCAGCATAATTTTTTGAAGCATGTGCAAAGCTGGTACCAGATCCTGCCCTCTTTCCATATGTATACCCCTCATTCGATTTCCATGGCATGGCAGAAACGCCCATTTAGCTACATGAAGAAAGTAATTTAACCTCAACTCCATTTCCCTCAACTCTATTTTCCTCCCATTATACACACACACTACACAGAAATTTTCAGTCTTGGTTATTATTTACGGAGAACTTTCAGGATTACCTTTTACAGCTGATTTATAAAAGTAATCACCTGCCTCCGACCAAAATGTAGCACTTGAACTTAAAATGCTGCTTCTGATTTGAAAGATGTCATCTGCTTGAATAAAATCCTTCGTTTGAAGCACAGAGAATCTTTTTGTGATAGAAAAAAAATCCCAAATTAATTTCAAATTCAGAATAATCTTTTTACTGAAACCACTTGAATACGTATGCAGCTTGCATTGGATAAATACTGTATTTTTAATTTATTGTATAATGAGATGCGTGCATTGTGAAAACATATACGCACATATTATTTCATTAACAGCCATTTGACCCAGTAATACTCAGGGTTCAAAGCAGATTCTGTTCTTTATGTGCATCCTTATGAGAAGCCTAGATTCCATTTTAAAGAGAAACATTACACTAAACAAAATTGATTCAAGCAATGTCAAAAACATGTTCAAAATCTGTCTCCCAGATATACAGGGCAGCTTTCAGATCTTGCACAGAGTTCTGCTCTAATGCTCGCTGCTCTACATAGGACCCTCTACAGCCCCCGTCAGCAGAATAAACTGACTGGCTGGTAGAAGGCAGAAAGAACTCCTGGTAGAAGGAATAAAACATGCCACCTCTGAAACAGGTAACTTTTAATGTTCACTCCCAGCTTTTTGGTCAGTACCTTGACCTGCTAAAACTCTGGGAATGTTCCAGTGGCCACACCGTAACTTGTACTTTTACTGGTGTCCAATGCTTTGGGATCTGAAGAGCCATCCAAATGGTAGAACAGACCCTTTTGTCTTAAATTAAATAGCCATTTCAACTGTACGAATTTTACATGTGGTTTATTTTTCCTCTCTATAGATGAGCCTGCGTTTATTATATAACAGAAGGTGGCATTCCAGATTGTTTGCATGATGTAGACACAAAGGTTTCATTTTTAGCACACTTCGTAAGTATTTTGCATAGACAGATGAAGATGCACAACACACCGTAAGCAAAAGCAATATTTCATGCCTTCATTTCATAATTAGGCTTAGCTCTTAACAAGTCACATTCTAATTCCCACCAAGCAAGTACGAAGAGGGCATCTGATCTCAAATACCTTATTCATGCAAAGAATAGGTTCAGCTAAAGTGCAACAATGAATAAAATATGGGAAACGTATTTCTGAAAGGTTATTTTACTGTGTCACCAAGTTAATTCTGGCACAAGATGACTCAAACCATCTGCAGCTTGAACAAGAAGAATTAAACATTTTGACAGGCCTGAAACCTCATACTTTGATTTTCCATTTTTTAAAATCCCAGTTTAATTCCACCTCACTCCTCCCTTTTTCTAATGCGCTCCTTGCCATTATCTCTCCATTAAACCCAAGTACTGAAAACCCCCCACTGTTTGACACTCTTAACCATAGGTTGCTAAGGTTGAAATGAAGTACATGTTAGTTGTTTGAAAACAGTCACCTTACTCAGAATGCAGACTCCAGAACTTTTTGCAAGGCTGACTTAGAGCAACCTTAACATATTACCCACAGTTTGTGTGGGTTTGAAATGCAAATGTTTACTTTCTACTGTAACATAAACATGATTTGTTATGCAGGGCACTGACACTTCTTATCATACCTCTAAGAAATGGTATAACCGCCACTCTTAAACACATTTCTTAACACCAGGATGCTTGAAATTTATACTTGGGATAACAACGATGTATAACAGTGAATGCATAAACCAATATACACTGACCCTCATTTGTACATTTAGGCTCTAATTCAGGAAAAAATCTGTGGCATATTCTTCTGTTTAAGAAAGCATTTAAATATTGTTCTCTATGAGGATGGAATTCTTAGTGTACTTACAATGTTCATAGAATCATAGAATCATAGAATACCAGGTTGGAAGGGACCTCAAGGATCAGCTGGTCCAACCTTTCTTGGCAAAAGCACGGTCTAGACAAGGTGACCCAGCACCCTGCCCAGCTGAATCTTAAAAGTGTCCAATTTTGGGGAATTCACCACTTCCCTGGGGAGATTATTCCAATGGCTGATTGTTCTCATTGTGAAAAATTTTCCTCGTGTCCAGTCGGAATCTCTCCAGGAGGAACTTGTACCTGTTACCCTTCCTCTTTCCATGTGACTCCTTGTAAAAAGGGAGTCTCCATTTTCTTTGCAGCCACCCTTTAAATACTGGAACATGGTGATAAGGTCTCCCCTAAGCCTTCTTTTCTCAAGCCTGAACAAACCCCGTTCTTTCAGCCTTTCCTCATCTGGCAGGCTTCCCAGTCCTTTGATCATCATGTTAGAGAGTTTCACTGCATCCCATCCTTATGTCTTTTTTTATTCCCCTGTCCCTTTTACTTGCCATCTGTGTTTCAGTGTTAATTACATTTATCTGTCTAAAATTTTGCCACATGCCACATTTTTTATTGAGCCAAATGATACAGTGCACATGCATTTTACTGGCGAATTTATGGCTAGAGGGCCCTCTTTCTTCTATCCTTTATGGAGAAGAACAGTTCTAGTTTTAATGCTTTGGCACATAAGCTTTAATAGCATCCATGCATCTGCTCCTGAACTCCTCACTTAAGCTCCCTGTGTATCATCCAAGACGGAAGCTATAATGCAGAGAGAACATTTCTCATCATTCCATTTTCACACTTGTTTCTCAATACTTTTCATTACTGCTGAGCACCTAGTCCTAAAACCTGAAAGATAAGTGAAGATACACAAAAGAAGGCTTCTCCCTCAACAAAAAGCCTCAAGCTTTCGAACAGTGAGATGAAGCTAGGCTCCCAGAGACTGCCCCACCCAAACTTCATGTCTGCTTTAGGAGTCTTAGCCTTTCCTACCGTTGAGTTTCTGGACTCTGCATGTGTGAAACCATTTCTTTCTGCTACTCTACTTCCAACCTTTAAATGCCAAAATTATACATATAAAGGGAAAATAGAAACAGCCTTAGCCAAACAATTATGGGCAAATAATTTTGTTTTTCCATTAAAATCTGAACTACATTCTTCTAGGATTTATTTTGGGTTTTATTATTTTTGTGATTGTTGCTTAATTTGTAGCTGATAGATCCAAAATGCTTTTCCAAATTGGATGCAATTTCTACACTAAATAAAAAGGCAGTCCACAGTTTTAAGAACACTCTTCAAATGTATGGGCCGATCCAACAATAAGTTTTAAGGAATAAAGCCATTAACATTTTGTAACGTCAACCAATTCTTTTTTTGTAAACACATTATATACTTCTGTTTGAATTTAATCACTTACTATAATTTAATCACTTACTCAGCAGCTAAATAATTATTTCATGCTAATGAGAATTAGTTCTGAAGTTGTTAGTATTAATGAGAAATCACCATATCCATATTAGTGTTGCATAGTACTAAATAATTGATACCTCAGTTCACATTACCGCTTGGAGGATACTAGCAGCAAACAAAATTATTAGTTTCATTTTGTCAGATAACTTACAAAGCACAATTTTTTTATGGTTTTTAAAAGCCAGTATTTTGAAATTAAAATAAAACTATACTTCATTACAACAAAAAAATAACAGCCTCCAGAATTAGAAGCACGATGTTTATACTTGTTTTAAAGATGTAAGAGAAGGAAGGACAGAATCATAAGAATTTGGTGGGAATCTGGAGCACTCAACACTTCCTAGGAGATTTTCAGCTCCTTTTAGGAATAAGCCCTAGAGAAACTGTTTCTTTCTTTCATTCAAAATCTGCCCTATTCTCTTCCAATGAAAGCAATGCATGTTTTGCACCTCTCAAGATTGGGCTTATCGTTTCCTCTTCATCAGAATTTTAAATCAGTTTCTATTTTCTTGTTTTTGTGAAGTATTCTGTGTGGTCAAACAGCTTTTCCATTAAGCTAACAGGAGCGATAGATGGCACTTCCCAGGCTGCCAACTATTTCACAATCCGTAGTATCTTAAAATTCAGGAAAACATAAGTATGAATGTTTCCGGTCCAAACAGTGTTAGACATGGGAACACAAACAGCGAGCCAAGTTCTCCTCTGTTTATAAATCACCAGAATTCTCACTGCAAAAGAAATCTGCTGATTTACAGCAGGTAAGAATGTCTGTAGAAGGAATATAATTACCTTCTGATAACATACTATAATTTTTCTTTTAATGTTCTATGACTTAATGATGAATACACTCTCATCTCTTAATCTTTCTATGCAATCTGCAGTAGTTTATCCCTCAATATCAAATGTCTCTATATACAACCTAATGATACTAATAATTTTTTTTCTTGTGATCCAGACAACATGCTTGGGAGTACTACTACTCTAGGTTTTGTACCTTTCTGAGGTTCAGCTTATTCATCTCTATCTTTCTCACATCTTTGTATGAATGTACCATACTAACTGTCTCTGGCAGTTCTAGACAAGCTTCTCAGGGCAGAATTTTCCAGGCAGTATAGGTTTTAGTCCTTTTTCAGTTTAGTTATTGTTGTGGGCTAACCCTGGCAAGCAGCTAAGCACTACACAGCTGCTCCCTCACTTCCCTGCAGTGGGATGGGGAAGAGAATCTGAAGGGTAAAAGTGAGAAAACTTGTGGGTTGAGATAAAGACAGTTTAATAAGAAAAGGAAAACAAAAAAAAGGCAAAAAGAAGCAAAGAGAAACAAAACCAAGAAAAACAAGTGATGCAAAACCCCCAGTCACTCACCACCAGACGACCAATGCCCATCCAGTTCCCAAGCAATGGTAGCACTGGTTTTATTGCTGAAGATGAACATACATGGTATGGAATATCCCTTTGGTCAGTTGGGGTCAGCTGTGTCAGCTGCCCTCTCAGCACTGTTTTCATCAGAAATTGAAAACATAGCACCATACAAGCTACTATGAAGAAAAAACTCAATCC
>NW_008795373.1:929733-934124 GCF_000699145.1 Aptenodytes forsteri | reverse complement strand
AGCTACTATGAAGAAAATTAACTCAATCCCAGCCAAAATCAGTTGTACAATCTGTAGTTGGCATAGCTTTCTCCGCTTTCCCTGAAAAACTATTTCATGGTCTATTCAAACTCATTGTAAGGAAGCTTTTCTTTGCTGTATTTTTCCTCTAGTAATTCTATTGCCTTTGGAAAAAAGTCTATTCTTTAAAATTCTTGATGCCTTTCCATCCATCAGTCTATCAATCACCCCAACACCCACATAACCAAAACTCTATGTAGTTGGCCCTTTTATCTGCAATCACACTTCCTGTAGCCCCACAGCTGTTTTGTTCTTTTGACAGAAACACCTTCTACTGTGATATTCTTTGTGAACATGAGCTCATTGTTCTACCTGACCTGGTCATGTTTTCTACATCACCCTTAGCTACCCAGTCATTTTACACCTCCTTGTTTCTTACGGTGTCGCTACCCTACATATAGGTAGGCACGTGATGATTTATCTGAGACAAACTCCCCGTCTTCTAGCTTTCTAGCACAGGATACTATGGCTCTTTCTATATTAATGAACTAACCCATGACAATCCTCCCCATGCTCACACTAGAAACCCCCCTTGCTCTCCAACACAAGGGCCACATTTAAACCACCACCAAGGAATGCTCCCTGGCACAAGTCTACTCCTGGGCCGTGCCTAGGAATAGCTTGTGAGAGCATTGGTTACCTCAGGTCAGACACATGCCAAGAATCCTTGTTAACCATTCAACAGTACAGACAGCCAAGTTACAGTATCTGGGCCCTTGACTTTGATTTGTTCAAGTATCTGAATAGACTTACCATACATCCCATAGTCCAAAATTATTTCTTCAGAGTGAAAAGGTGTCTCGTTTTCTTCTTTCAGGGGTCTCAAAAATGATAGGCTTTCATGAAAAGGAAAGTATATTAGGAAATGTTTATTCATACAAGATGTACCTGAGCAAGGACTACTGACCATGGGAATGAGCGTTAGCCGGTTTGGTTTTCATCACGTAGAACCAGGGAGGGTCACATTCAGAATCATATCCCTAGGCTAGGATCTGGAAACAATATTTTTTAGAAAATTTCTGGAACACAATGTGACACTAAACTCCAAATATCCTGTCTAAAAGGAAAAATATTAAATCACCTGTGTTCCTCAGACCATGGTGAACTTATTATGTCTATACTTAAAAAGGTCTTTCAAAAACACTCAGTTATGATCATAAGAGTTGCTAAATTAGATGAAAGGAATGGTCTGTGTGGTTCAATAAACAGATGCCAACACAGAATAGCTTTAAAAATATATAAGAAAAAACAGAAGGTGGCAATCATTATATTCTTTCTCTTTTGAAATAGTGTGACCTTCTTGGGCTATGCTTTGAAATGCATCCTCTAGATCACTTTAATCACTGGTGTACTGAATGCTCTCATTCCCCATTTCCATTTCCCGTCTGTGTCTGAATCAAACAAAATTTGCGGGTTTTTAATACTAAATAAAGATAATTAGAAGTTGTCAAAAAAAGTCCCAGTGAAAAATATTTTTCTTTAGAAACATTTTCCAACAGTAAATATTCAGTTCTTTCAAAATATTGCTTTTTAAACAAAACTAAAATGTTTCCTTTTATTTTGAACAGTTATATTTCATTCTGTCCTTTTTATCATTTCTGCTTTTTTATTTCTCATTCAATCTTTTTGAAGTAAAACACATATATTGACAAAATAAATTTTGGTGAAAATTTTGAAAAAAGAAGTTATTTATTGCTATTTGATAAAAGGAATAGAAAATTTTCAACTCCTACCTCTTAATGCCTTCCTTTATCTTTAGGTTTCTTTACCGTTATTTGAGATGTGTCTTGCTGGGAAGATTTTTAAGACTATTGGCACACTGTGATGTTTTTTATGGGAATGGAAAAGAAATGCTTGAGAGAGCAGGGAGCCTTCACAGAAGAAGAAATATTAAAGGGAACTAAGATTTCAGTACAGTTCTAAGAAAAGTTTTGCCTTATTAAAGACTTCATGTTTCAACCAATTTTTAACAGGAACATAGGACTGGAAGGGATCACCTGTGCTACTGAATGTAGCTTCTGCAATGGGGCACTAGATGAAAGATCCGTTGCACATTTACTTCAGTTGTTCCCACACAAAGGGTCACCAATTCCTTTCCTACAACCTAAAAGAACCTCATGACTTGCAGTAGAAAACTGAAAGCTACAACTACAGTGTAGGGAATTCCTCTGAAGGGAATTTGAAGAGACTGAGGGTGTTACCAATGTCCTATAGCACTTTTGTTATTTAGCATTTATTAAATATTTACTGTGACTCAAGTTCAATCTCTGCTATCTACCTACTCTCATATTAACTCATCTCGCGTAAGCACAGATGAACCACATGAATTGAGAAAGTGGACCACATCCTACAATGTGGTAGAGTGCGTCAAAACTAGTACCCGCCAGTGTGAGCCGTAGATTTGTGTTGTAGTCTCTTGAACATGTAAAGGTTCCAGGAAAACTGGGAGCGGCTATTTCTCCTTTTGCACAAAGGTCAGGCGAAGACAACTCTCCTCATGCAATCACCAGTAGCCTTCTATGGATCAGCAGGGAAAAATCCACCCTCCCTCCCCCAAGCAACGACAAGCCCAGAAAGATGTCATCAATATACATTGTGATCAAGTGACTTACTCTTGTTTCAAAGACATCCAATGTCCAAGAACTTGTATCACAAACTTAATTTCCAGTCTCCTTAAATTCCCCTATTTTGATATGCAATCCCTTTCAGTAGCTTAGCAAGCATCATCTTAAAACAATTTTGATTCCTTCTCCAGTTGGCTATTTGGAAGACTGTTCCAGTAATTCAACTTTTTATTTTTTTTTCCTAAACTTGCTGAAGACCAATTTTGATCTTTTAACTTCAGGACTTTTTTCCTGCTTGATATTGGTTCTCCAAAATTATTTGCAGGAAGTTATCCCTTTTGACACTCAGTTGGTCAGGTTAAAAAGGCAAAATCTTTTAATCTGCCAAATAAGGTTTAACCAATGCCTTTTACAATGGAAAACACCTGAAGCCAAGTAAAGTCCTTGGCTGTTCATAGCCATCTTCCAGCTAAGGAATGATCTTTTTTGTCTTCCAATTTAGAAATCCTCTATTCATAGCAGAAGTTTTTATTACTGGTTTCCGAGTGCCCAGCATTGTAATTTGAAACTCTCGAGTTTCATCTCACACTTTTCATTTCAGTTGCCCGAGTCATCTGATCCCCCCTGCCTTCTTTTAATGGATGATTCCCTCCTCACCCCCCTGTTTCAGCATTACCTCCCAGCTTTATGCCCAGTTCTGAATTTCAGAATCACTTATTTAGTTCTCTACTTTTGGGTCATTAATGAATACATTCAACAGGATCTGTCACAGATTGATCCCTTGAGGATACTAGCAGTAGCCTCTCCCCATCCCAGTATCCCCTTCTGCATATCCTCCCCTTTCAACAGCTCTTTAATCCACCCCACATTCTCTATTAATTGCTATCATCTCCACCTACAGTACTATTTTCCTATGCAGTGTTGTAGAAAGCGCTTTTCTGAAATCTAAAGAGATAAAGCCACTGTATTACCTTACACAAGAAAAAGTAAAATAAAATAAAATAAAATAAATAGGCTAATCTGACAAAAAAAAAACAACTTTGATAAAACTCTCCAGTAATTTATCCAATTTTCCATTTGCCTTCATTCCTTAATTACATTTTCCTTCAAAATCTCTTCTAATACTTTGTCTAGTAATAGGGTTGGGTTTAGATATAGACTTGGGAGGCAGCTGCCAAGGGTAGGCACTGTTTTGATGCCTGCTTACCTTGCCCCCACTTCTCTGTGTCTTGTGTCTGCTTCCCTGACAACACTGGGAGCAGGAGCCGAGAGAAGGGAGAAGAAATATGCGTCACCTGCAGCCTTTTCCTTCACTGACTGACTGGCTCCTGCTCTCAGTGCCAGTTGAGGGGTGGAGGTAGAGGAAAGAAGACGGGAGAATGGGAAGACTGGGAACAGGGTGAAACGTGTGAGGGTTGCTGGGCGCCCAGTGTGGAGACTGGAGCAGATCCTCCTCCTGCCACGAGGGACAGAACAAGAAGGTTATCTCAGGGGAAGAGTAGGAGACTCTGTCCTGGGCTGTTATGAACTGGAGAACGAGGAGCTGAGCCAGAAGAAGGGCACCCTACAGAAATAAATCTTATCCTGGAGAAAGGTAAGGGAATACATGACGGAAGGAAGGGATACATGTGTCCTGGTTTCGGCAGGGACAGAGTTAATTTCCTTCCTAGTAGCTGGTACAGTGTTTTGGATTTAGGATGAGAACAAAGTTGATAACGCACCGATGTTTTAGTTGTTGCTAGGGAATGCTTACACTAGCCAAGGACT
>NW_008795373.1:913893-928907 GCF_000699145.1 Aptenodytes forsteri | reverse complement strand
TGAGCGAGCGGCTGCGTGGTGCTTAGTTGCCAACTGAGATTAAACCACAACAACATGAAAGGGCAGAGACACAGGAATAAATTTTTTATGAATGGGCTCTGTGGAAAAAACAAGAGGCTTTGGGGAGCTGAGAAGCCTGGGAGCTATAGTCCTTACTTCTCACACCCAGCAAGGTAGGCTTGCTCTGTCCTGAGCACATGGTCCATGCTGAGCCTGGGCCAGCATCCTTTCTATGGGGTGAAGGCTCTCTCCGGAAGAGACCAGAGATTTGATTGGCAGGGTAGGGAAGAGGGGAAAGCACTTCAGACCAGTCTTTTCCAGTTGTCCCTATTTCACCAGAACTTTAAAAATTTCTTCAAGCCCCTTACTGCCTACTCTCTGCTCCCAAAATCCTTCTTTGCTCCATCACAAAACTGAAATATCACCACAAACAATGAGGACAAAATAAATATCCCTGATGCTCATCCATGCAGTGGCGAAATTCAGTTTTGCTCACACAGTTAGGAAGCCCTGAGTTGGCCCTGGTGAGAAGTAAGAGAGCAGAAGATTGTGGGGGAGGAGGGGGAGTTATTTTTAAAAGATTGTTACTGGTTTGGGTATTCTCTAATCATACAATCCTACTGTACCAAAAATGTTCTTTAAAAATCCTTGCTGCTGGACTTCCTATTTCCTGCACTAGTTCCTTCAGTAATCTAGAATGGAGATTATCTGGATTTTGTCACGCTGAGCAATCTAAGCTTTGCTTCTTAGAGCTACATTTTGCTGCTTCTGCTTTGCTTAGAGCTACTGCATGTAGTGCAGTTACAATGACTGATTTGTAATTGTGTCTGAGATAGTGTACAATATACAAAACAAAGGGTTAACATGCTAATCTTCTTGCATTCATACAGAAACACCCCAGTGGAGCCAGTCACTGAGATAATGCAATTATAGCTCAACAGGAAGATCCTGAGAAAGGAGTGTAATGGTTTTAATAAACAAGGATTGCTGATGTTGGGGAGGGAGCCTTTCTAGAGGCTTAATTAATCAAAACAGCTAGGGAAAACCTAAGCAACCACTGTAAATCGTGCAAGTAATTGTTCTTTATGCAAGTACTTTACCGAGCCAGAATGTAACTTCTAACCCTAACCCTAACCCTTAGCTGTGGAGTGATATAGACAGTGCAGGCTGTATACAACATCCATACATTCATAAAGTCATAGGTAAGTTTTAAATCATTTAACAAAATTACTACTCTGTTGATTGGCTAGGAAATGTGGTTAGAGAAAGCAGAGTCTATCATCTAAAATGAGATGTCCATTGTATCATTTTCCTGTAAGGGACTTTATAGTAAGAAACCGTATCTGGAGGTTGCCTCCAAGGTGCTTTGTAATAGTTTGGACAGTGTCTTGGATGGTGTCTTTTTTTTCAAGTTTAATAATACATGATTGTTATATCCTACAGGAGTAAGGAGTCATTCAGGTGAATACCTGTTTCAGAGCAGTATTTCTTCCATGTACCCATGCGCTCTCCATGAGAAATATATCACTCTAACAACACTTTTTATGACATCCCGGCGTCAGCAGAACCAGCTGTCGAGGCTAATGGAAGTACACAATCTTCCTGATGATTTCTGGAATAATCCAAAGGAGAAGATGATGACAATTACCTTTGAGACACCTGCCTCTAAAATGGCACATGCTCATTTTAAACAGCCTGTAATCTCACCTTGAGTCACTGCCAGGCTTCATTTGGATCCTTCATGTTTAATATATTATTTAGATTGCATGGTTTTAGGCCTGAAAGGAAGCAATTTAGACTGAAATTAGCAAGAGAGTGTGGAATTATACTGACAGGCAGTGGAAGTTTAGATAGTTATTTCAAAAATATCACTCTCTGCTCTACATGTACCTCTATGGCACTAAAAACATTTAGAGAATGTTAAGACATCACAGTTAAATGCTCAAAACCAACAATTCTTAAGATGTCAGGCTCTGGTTTTGCTCCTTTCTTTGTTTCCTAGTGCATTACCAGCACTGGAATATCACACACACTTCTGGTTGTTGCCCATGGTCAAACTGGGAGGAATGCAGGGAAGGCCTGTAAGGCTGATCAAGGGAAAGGAGAACGTACTTTATGAGAGGCAAGCAAAGGAAGGTTTGTTTGGTCTAGCCAAATGAAATTTGAGTGGGAAGAGGAAGCTGATTAGAAATATATCAGAGATGATACAACAAGAAGAAAGGAAGAACTATTTAAATCTAAAGAATAATGTTGGCATGAAAACAAAATAGTATCAATCCGCCACAAATAATTTGAGACTGGAGACTGGAAGAAATGTCCTCTTAGAACAGCTTCTTGATGACAGACGTAACAGCAAAAACCTCGCTAAATTTTAACTTTCTAATTGCAGTAGTCTTAACTCTAACACTGTAAAACGCTGACTGGCTTCTCATTTTAGATCACGTGAAATGCAGCCCTATGTCCTTTAAGTCTTGATATGGGAAGAGTTGTGATGATTATCTCCTTTTTATTTTTTTCCTGCAGACAAATGGGTCAGGAAACTTTCAGCCAAACTGGTGAAAGTTTCTGAAAGTAGAAGGTAATATCAGGAGCACTTTGACATCCAGAAATATATCTGCTAATGGTGTTCACTATGTGTCATGATATATGGAATTGCCATTCATCTTAAACAGCAGGCAGTTATTCAAGGAAACTACAATTTGCAGACACTGACAAGCTCTCATGCATGAGTTCCAGCTTCATTTCTTTTGCTTGCTGGGGACCACATGCCAAAACCAGACCCCTATAAATCAGTTACATTAGTCTAATCTTAAGGTGACACAGGCATGGGCATGCGTGGTGAGACCTGTATAGAAAAGAAGCAGGCAGACTTGCTAGTCAACATTGGTTTTAGTTGGCTTGTCTTGGTCTAGCAACATTATGTTTGTTTTATCAAAATTCAGCCAAATGGCATTTATCGTTTAACCATCCATCCATACTTTTTAGAATGGTGCTCACATTATTATCTATGCACCAATCTTAGTTATACCTCCCATCTGCAACTTTATATTGTATAGTTAAGTTCTACAGAGACTGGAGAAAAAATTTCACTTACCAACATCTTCTAATTTACTTTTTTTTTTTAACATACAGCAGCTTCTACAGCTTTTTTATTTTAGACAACATAACTTTTCAATCCAGACAGCCTTCAGTGGCAGTGTATATTTTTAGGAAGCTGTACAGCCATCTGGAAAGGTTTTAATTTTTTTGTTATGTTTATCCTTTGCACTTTTCAGATTTCTGTCAACGTCCATGGTAACAGCTGCTATAATACTCTCCATTCTTGTGTGGTTTGAGAGCTGCACGATCCAATGCGGTTTGCAGTCTAGACTTCAAGAAACCACCAATTTGTAACACCAATAGTTGGAGTTTTTTGCCTTTGGAAACTATTATATAGGTGTCATTTCTGTGTCCTTTTTGCTCATGGTTTATTTCAAGGGTAGTTGATCAGAATACTATGCATTAGTTTTTCATACACATATGTGCGCATATATATATTAAAAAAAAAAAATCCTGAAAATGTTGACTTTTGCATTACAGGTTTTGTGTTGGTTTTTTTTTCTCTCTACTCCTACCATCCACCTTGTAAATTAAATTATTTTCCTTGTTTAGGAGAGCAGAAACTCTGGTGTTGCAGTTCATGCACGGCTGTATTTTATTTCTCATGAACAGCAATAACTTGCATAGGCATACCATTATTCAACCCACAGAATTAAAAAAAGAAAAAGTGATACAGTCATGATAACTGTTTCAACAGGTAAAAGCAGTAAATAAAGCAAAATTTTAAAAAAGTAGCTGAACCTGAGGGAGATGTTTGTGAAGGTGAATTGTATTAATCCGAGCTGAAATTTGAGATGCCTTGACTGTTAAAAGTAAAAAGTACCAAAAAATTACCTAATGGTTGCAAAATGTTTTGAAACAAGCTCCATAAACATTTATGGTCATTACTGGAAGGAAAAATATTCCAATAATTTGCTAACCTGGATTCAGGAGTCTTATAGTATGTGATCTATACTCACAGATGAACTTACTTGCCTAACTTTTAGGGGCCTATGTCCCAGAGAGCACCAGTAGCTCTGAGAAGGGTGTATTGACAGCAGTTAGCAAGCTGAGCAAAGAGCTACCTGCATAACCAACAGCAAATACCAAGGTGGGATATATGCCTGAAAACATGTCCCCCCGGGGCTTAGGTATTTAGACCTAGGTTTATCTCATGCATCTTTAGAGGCATGCAAGGCAGGTGCCTAGTCTAATCTGGAAGCTGATGCTCCCTTTGTAGTCAGCGGAGAATAGGCAGAGAGTGATTCATCCCAGCCTAAGACCAGAACAAGCATTTAAGGAAACTTCACTGGCAAAAATCTGTATACCTGGGGTATTATATAAAGATTTTAATGACCGTGTACTTGGAATTTAGTGTTTAATTTCAATCTCCTAAAATTCAACTTTTGCACAAAGGTCTGTGGACTGGGACATTAGTCTCAGAGCCCTATCTGTCTAGCAAGGATACCAGTATGTCCCTTTCTTTCACACGGCAAGTTTAGGAGGAGAAATATATTTCTGTGAGTTATTCAGATTTTGGAGCAATGGGCCATGTAGGTACCTAAGAGAGATACTTTACATCAAAGGAAAATTGAGATTCTTACTCGGAACCTGCCTTCCAGCTAACCAGCTCTTCAGTTCACCAGTGAGGACTTTACTCTTCCTTTACACAAGCTAAGCAGAAAAGCCAATTGTGGCTAGCAAATTTTCATGACCTTATTCTACCTCTGTATCACACGATCATGGCCGTGCCTCTGAAAATAGCATGGACCTACTAAGCCAGATCCTCCTTAAAACATTTAACTTTCTGCAAAGTTTGACCAGCCTTAAAGAATAACAGAACGAAAAAAAAAGCCCCGTGAACTGCTACCCAGATCAGCATGTTGAACTGTAGGCCCAGCAACGTCAGCATATCAAGGAAAACAGCTCTAGGGAGCTCTAAACATCATCCAGCAGAGAGAAATTTTGTATACAGCGTAAATATCGGACTGCCTGTCTTTCTATATTGTTATTGCTAAGCTCTTTACTGTTTAACCTGTGTGGTACAGTACCTGTCAGTCTCTGTCGTACCTGAAAGTTCCTATAAACAAACAGCATTATGATAAATGTCTTGAGTTTCCCTGAGGCATTTTTGCTGCTGCTGGAAGCCTGAGGTCACTGTGCAGTCAGTCCTGCAAATATCCCCCTTGACTATCAACTAAGAGGGCACAAGTCTGGATGCTGTGACGCTGGAATGCTTTAACAAAAAAACTCGCAATACAGAGCTTCGGGAATCAGCATCTTTAGTAAGTTTGAGAAATCTTTTCATTTCTTCTAAAGATCAGGAAAAAAAATCATGTCTGTCAAACTGCCAATGTGCAGAAGAAATTGTCCCTGAGCATATGCTGTTAGCAAGCAGACAGATCTAGCAGTGAGAGTCCTGCTACTTTATCGTGATCCACTGACAATTCACACAAAGGTGCTTGCCTCCTCCAAGGCTCAAGCTACAGGGAAACTAATTACCAGTTTGGATTAAATAGATAAATGAATAAAATTGGATATTGTTTTTTCACTGATAGAGACTGGAGGTCAGAAACAACCTAAGGCATGCTAACACCTAAAAATGAGATGCTTAGATTTAGCATGATGATTCAGAAAACCTGAGTTAGTCATCTTAGGCTTTTAACGTAGAGCTACTTCTGAAGAGCAGCCCTTGTAGCCTGCACACTGACTGTGGAGCCTTCTAGAGCTGGAGAGTGACTAACTAACTGTCCTGTCTAACTCAGGGCTATATGCTAGAGATAGGATACATGTACCCTAACTTAAGGCATCTGAAAGTCAGTTTTCTGTCTCTAGGCTACCTCTGTAGTCCACACAGAAAAGCAAGATGGTTAAATCACCTTCCAGGAGACCTGTTCCATGAGGTGAAGTATTTCCCTAGATGTGCCTACTTGTCTCCACTGACAGGCTTACACAGATAACTTTTGAATGTGCACATTTCGGAGAGATGAAAGTCATCATAGGTGGCTTAACCCATTTCCCATCAAGTTACATTAAATGCATATATACACATAGTACTATGAGAAAGATGTCACTTATTTGCACTGACTGGACCATTATGGGAATTACTAGTATTCCCTATTTGTCTATTTATTTATCTGTGTCTGATTATTTTTTTTTTTTAACGTGAACCAAAAGAAACAACCTGTTGTTTGCTCAATTGTCAGTGAAGTTCTGTACTTCTCAAAGTATGTCACACCAAGAGAAATCCTGACATTCCTGAGATCACAACTCATGAAAGATTTCTAACTTGAGCAGGCAAAAAATAAGTATTTGTTTATGCGAAGCACGTGACTTCATCCCAGTGGCAAGTTTAAATCAACACTTGAATGGCTATGCTGTGGCTTCGTTCCCTTCTTCCCCTCCACCCCACCCAAATCAAGATCTCTACTGGAAGTCAGAACACTGTCTTGCAGCTTAGTTTTCAAAACTATCGTATGTCACAGAATGACTCACCTTTCCTATTTTACAATTTATGTGTATGACAAGTAATTTTATATCATACATCATTACACATATGAAAACATGAATATGTTCTACTTACAAATCTTAACCATGAAACATGAAACCACCATTATCCCAGTTTTCATTTCTGAGACAGGCAATAGAGAAAACCTTATTCCATGTGGACTATTTAGACAGGTGTGTAAAGAAAATAACATTGTTAGATTTGCAGAAAAGCTTCCAAGGACCTTAAAAAAAAGTCCTGCTTCTAGTTACATTAGAACTTATGGGAACAGGAAGAAGAGAAGACTTTGCTTATGCCATTATGAGGACATCAGCAATATCAGTGTAAAAAAGTTTCCATTTCTTTGGATGACTTAAAACAGCTGGAAGATGAACTTGATGATCAAGGAAGACTCATTCAGTGTGGCATAGATATGGGATCTGCTCTGAAACTGTAAATCTGGGAGGATTTGCAACACTCCATCGCCCATCCATCTCTGCGTCCTTGCCCCCATCAGTAAGGCCTCCTCAGGCAACTACCTGGGAAGCAATGTAGAGACCTATATAAACTGGGTATATAGCCAATATTTTTATTACCTCTGCTAACAAAAATTTACACAGACCCAAGCCCCTCTCCTGTCCTCACATTTTTCCACGACTGCTCACTGCAGACCACGTGGGATGCACTTACACTGAATGCTATCACAAGCTGTATGAAATCTGGAAGCCCCTGAGATCTATCCCAAAATGTCCACAGTGTCCTTATAAACAGTATACATTCGCGGTCACTCAGGAAGCCCAAAACTGGCAGCTGAAGATCTCCTGGGTGCTTGCAAGAACCCCTGGCCATCTTTGCGGCTACAAGACGGAACAACCAAAAGCTTTGTATGTAACATGCTGTAACTGCCCCTGACACAGACACGTGCACAACGTAAGGACCTACCCTTGTCCCCCTCTCTGCAACTCCATTACCCAAAGGCACTTTGATCAGCAGCTAATGTAGATGGGAAATTCTTACCACCCAGAACCTGCCTGCTTGGCCAAGTATGATGCAGCCAAGCACCTCACTCCAGCCAAGCTCTTTGGGGTGGTCAAAAAGTGTCTTGCATCCATTGAGGAAGAATAAACTCATACAAAACACCCTCTGCATGCATAGATGCTGTTGTTCACATCTCATGCCTCAATAACAGGTTTATCTTGTTCTTTACAATACAAGAAGAAAAAAAATATGCACACAAATGAAGCATGTATGTGTATCTTTGTAAATATAGATAAGAATATCCTTTACCTGTGAGTCAAGTTTTGTCCTGTAATATAGGAAATAAGAGCCTACCCAGAAAATGGTGTCATGCAGATTTCTAATATTTATTATCCCAAGTGAGATGATGAAGTTACTTTTGTTCTCCACACAAAAGTGGGTGCAGTGAAAATTGTGTGTGAGTTGCCAGCACATTTGTGTTTTGAAGGGTTATTGATGTGAATAGCAGGTGAAGTGTAAAGAAAAGGCTCCAGCTGTTTCTTGTTTTGAATTCTTCCTTGGTGCAAGCACCGAGAGTAAATACTGGAATGGGAAAAGTTAAACTCATAAGTGGCCCAGTTACACTCAAAGAGAAAAGAATTAAAACCCTTTTTTGTTGGTGTGCTATGTGGTTCTGCAACATTGATTTTATTCACACATAGTGCACAGCTGTTTATTGAGTCTGACCCTTGAGGGGACGCTGAAGAAACACTGGAAATTAAACCACTCAGAAAAAGACAGTTTTCCTTTCCTGTTTACTTGATAGATGTTTCATTTCAAAAAAAAAAAAAAAAATCAGAAAAAGAAGGAAGCATTTCTTATATAACAGTGACTTGCAAATCATTGTTTCAAATATTAGCATAATTATTTCAATACTTCTGATGTTTTCCCCATCTTATTCTCCAGAACAGTTGCTTTCACAAAAAATGAAAATAGTGGAGAAGCTGCTGCTGTTATTGTTCAGGAGACTATAAAATAAAACTAAGCAATGCTGTCCTTTATTAGAATGATTTAGTAACCAGACCATCTCACTGTTTTATACTGCCTTAAATGCTACTATAACCAGTCTTAAATATGTCATTCATCTTCTGTTTGATTGTTTTGTCAGAATAAGAAATATAAAATACATAATGGATTCAAATAAAGAGAGATTGAAATGCAGTGAGCACATTCAAATCCCTGCAGATCCAATTTTGTGGGTAGGGAGGATGACTGGGAAGTTGTTGCCTGAGTACTTTTAGCTAGACTCCTGCAGAACCTCCCTTACTTAATACAATTCTTCTTGAATTGAACAGTACCATTATTGGAATATAAAAATTTAAATAAAAATGTAAGCCATCATTTTGCAACTGAAACTTTTCTTTGAATTAATAATACTGAAGACAATAAATGTACAAAAAAATGATGCCTTCAACCACCCTTTCTCCTTAGGTGCCTCTAACCTGCCAGTGGCAAGATCTGCACAGCTGAAAGCTATTTCCACAGCCACCAATTCTGTATTCAGTGCTGGGCAATTCATCACAACAAGAGAAAGGTAAATTCTATCAATTTGAAATGGCAGACATCTATACTTTGATACTTCTGGGGGAATTCAGATTTAAGAATTCCTTTTCCCTTATATTGCTGTAGACTGTTCTAGTATGTATGTCAAAAATTGAAATTCTAAGTTTTTGAGTAAAGTGAGACAAGTGGTCTAGTGAATGGAGAAAAGAGAAATATTCTTCTGAAGGACGGCATGATAAAATCATAAACTACTGTGAGGATGCTACCAGAAAAACTAGTGTTTGAACCTCTGGAAGATTTAAAAAAGCCAGGTCAAGGGGACTTGACAGAACACAGAATCCAAGATATAACCAGAAACAGAGCTGTCAAGAGCTCTGAAGACAGTTCAAACTCAGTGTTGCTTAAAGAAAAAGCCAGTGGAAGGTCTGAATGATGAAACGACTGACATATCAGAAAAGCAATTTCTAGATCTTCAGATTAAGAATGCTGAATAAATGCAAAACGTTATTACTTTCCAACAGGACGGTCAGTTGGCCATCACAGGAGTGGTATGAGAAATGCAGATTTTAATTAAAACAAAAATAATTGGCGTATCCAGTTCAGAGTTAGTGAGAAATGTTTGCCAGTGTGTTAACTTTCAGATTACTGCATCAAGACGAATGGGTACAGGTTTTTCTTCCTCCTTTTTAAGCCATCTAAGCTGGAAGTCAAATGTTTGGATAAATCTATGCAAATTTGCCTTTTGTTGTATGTCAACTATTTTTTCCTATTATATTATTTCTGAGTTTTATGTTAAAGTTATAATGCTCTTAATCTTCTCCTCTGTGATATCTACAGGAACAAGGACAATGGTGGAAACCTTCAGCCTGAATAGTTCAGCAGCTGAGGCCAGCACATGCATTCATCAAATGCAAATAATGTCCATGACAGTCTATGTTACTCTGATTTATTTCAACAAATCTCAAAAGCTGTATTTAAAAAAAAAAAATCTCAATAAGGGGTTTAATATTTTGCTGCAATTAATGCTGCTCTTTGGCTTAAGCATACTGCCCAATCATCAAATAAGCTCTACCAACCTCACTGACCTTTAAAGAATCTGTTGAAAGTCTTTTCCTCTGAAATACAGAGAAAATAGTGTAAATTTAAAAAGAAAGGAAAAGAGTAAGCGACCTGTTTAAACCTGCAGATTATGTAACAGTCCCCTTTTATAAATCAAATCTCAGTGTTACAGAGTTGAAACCTCATCTTAAAGAACTGTGGATTGCATCATCGTAGAAGGTCTCTTAAAGCTAATGTAGATAAGAGGATGAACCCTACAGATGTGAGCACAAGCTTTCCCCCACTTAGTATTTCACACTAACACTGGCACCAAATGAACTGCTTTTCACATACAATAGTATGGGGACATCAGGCAATTTTCAGACCTTATTTTAAGGGCTAGATTCTCCTCCTTCTAACCATGCTGAACTATGTTTTACTGTACAAGTGGTCCACTCTAAGATATTGATAAAGAATAATAAAAGCAGGAGAACCTGCCCTTAGAGTGTTACGCATCACTCGTACAACCAGGGCTAAAGCACACGGTTTTATCATTAACAACATAGCTGGTTTTATTTCAAAAGTCTTTGGTTATTTTTCTAATGATTCATAACTAACTCCTTAGACAGCCAAGCACCAAAGACCACCAATGGCTGGAAGTTAAAAAAGGCAAATGCATAATTAAACTAAAGATGCACATTTCTAATGACAAATGGTCAATTAGCCATACTGAATGATGTCATGTGATAACTTCAAATTAAGATGGAATACCTTTCCAAAATTTGTTCTCTATCTCAAGCAAAAAATCAGAAGATTGATGTGGATAATAGAGAAAAAAGTCCTTAGTCCTGTACTGAAAACTGAAAGCCCATCCAGACCTAGCTGGCCTAAGGCACTCCAGCTCTTTTCAACTGCACACAAGGGATGAATGTGACCTAGCATCGTATTTAGATGCAGTAGTAACCCCAGCAGAACTCATTGGGTACCTATTCACAGCTTTATAAGTAAGTGCATGTTTCATACCAAATCTAGAGCAAATCAAAAACTGTAGCAAATTCCTTAACTGGCCGGCTACCATGCATGAGAAATCTAACTACTTGATCATAAAAGTCCTTTGGGATCTTTAAAACTGATTTTCTAGTATTTATTTATTTAGCTTTCATTTTCCTTCTTTTGAAACATTGCCAGTTACCATTTTTCTACCATAGCGTCTCCTTCCATTCCACAACTCCCTCTCCCTGCTACAGACAAATACTGTGTTTGTCCCCAGGCCCAAAGCGGATGTCACCGGCCCTGGCTTGAGCCTTAACTCCACTTATCCTTTCTTTCAAATGAACAGTTTTTAAATGTATCTGCTGACGGGATATGCCAGAAGAAGCAATAGGGTTGGCATCTCTTCTTTTGCCCAAAGCCCTTCAGGATGAAAATCAGGGAATAAACTGAGCACATTAAAGTACAGAATAGCAGACTGCTGCTGTAACCCCATGAGACCCCTCTGCTCCCCATTTCCACTACAGCCTCATTCCTCACCTGCCTGCAGCTTTCATTGCTCTGTCACCCGATACTCTCATATGCACCCTTTTAAATCATGTCTATATGGATTTTTTTACCCATCCAGTATCCTCACCTCACCCTCCTTTTTTTGGCTAAGCTTCTGCACGAACTACATCATCTGATTCGCAGTTTCAGCCTTTCATTCCCTTTATTCACTTACAACTCAGCACCCACATTTACTCACTTATCATCCCTTTCCAACTAACCAGTCTGTAGCTGAAAAATGGTATTATTCCTGATCAGAGAGGAACAGAATGGTTTTATGTTCCTGCCCCATTACTGAAATTCTGTAGCCAGATTCGTTACAGGGCAATGGGTCCTCACCTCTTTCTGTGTCCTCTTCATTGCATAAAAATGGAAAGAAAGATGGTGGAGCTCCAATTTAATATTATTGTCCTCCATATCAATAAATAGCTAGCCTGGAAAACCAATTTCCTCCATAAATTTGCAGATTGTTATAGATGATGCTGCCTATTAGTGTTTGCATTTAGGGACTTCCACTTACAGAAAAGCATGCAATTATGTCTTTGCTATTAACTATGCTACACAAAGATAAATGTTATTTAAACGTGCTGCAAATTCTAAAGGCCAAAGAGTTTTTATAACTAGGTCATTTTTAATGAAAATAATTCGAGATTGGTCAATTCCCTGCCACCTAAAAAGAATCAGGCAGACAGAACATATTGAACTTTAGCAAATTCCATCATATCATGAAACAATTCAGCATTATGTCGCTAAATCTTATACTTTATGCTTCTCTTTTTTCAAAGAATTAAGACTTAGCCTCCTCAGATCAGCCTGGGGAACTTTTCATTGCAAGAATTATCTACAAGAAGAACTGAAAAATAAATGGGATTATTTTATTTTTGTGCAAATGGCTTCTTATGCTGATATCTTCTTTTGTCACTTCGGTTTAGGAAAAGTTAATGCAAAGTCTCCACCTGGTGGCCAATCGAATTTTGGTGAAATCGAAACATTTTGCTACCTGGTCAATATAATATTTTAATCTCTCTCCTACTTAGTCAAGCCATTGCTTCAAATTGGTTGTTATCGTTAAATAGGAAAACAAAATGGTTTGCAAAAACAATATACCTAATCTACTGAGTATACAATGCTATTCAGAGGTACCTCCCAGGTTTGTAATTTTGCACAGAGTAGTACACTACTTTTGTCAGTGTCTTGTTATTCAGTTTTGAGACACACAATCTCCAGGGAGCCCAAGCAGGTGGAGAAAAATGTGGGAAAGGGTTTGACAGGGTAGTATGTAATACAAACTGAAAAACTCTGCAAGTATCTCCTGTCAGAAATTAAAAATTTCATAGCACATTTGGAGGTAAGAAATGGGATACCCTCTGAGCTAAAGGAAAGCAAAAAAAAAAAAGGTAATCAGAGGAAGAAGACAGTTGCTCAAAGAACAAAGCTCAGAAAATTCATCTAGCAGTAGCATTGGAAGTGGCAAAATTTAATCACAATTTAAAAGAAATCTGTTTGTGCACTCCCATTTGCCATGCATGATGGTTGAATGGTCACTTAGCAGTGTTGCAGTGGGTGACAATATACCATCTGGTGATGAAGATATTTTTGTATTACAGATTGAAGTTGCATAATTATTGGCCAAAAAAAATTCTGTTCCAAGTAAAAATTTAAAAAAATATAGTCATTGTTTAAATGTACTATAAACTACAGTCTTTTTCTTGATGAAAGCATTGCAACTATATTGTAAGTTTAATGCAAACACTAGATAAATATATTTCAAACAACAACTTAATTTCTCCTCTCTCTAAAGCTTCCTTGAAACATTCTTGTGCATGATCCAGCTCTTCATCATTAATCTTCTGTTTTGAGCCTCTCTGGTCAGCTAAGCCCATCACTAGTACAACTGCTCATTGGTTTTGACAGGGACAAAAATAATAGCATGCCATAATCACCAGGACAGCTTTGGATCTAATGATCCAAAATTAAATGAATGTCTACACTCCCTTTGGCATCAGCTATCAAATCATAACTTGTTGGAGCAGATACTGTGGATTCATATTACAGAAATGTAAATTTATAGGCCATTTGTCCTTTAGTCATTTTGAGAGTTTGCACCCTGACTGAATACTTGCAAAAAAAGATCAAATAGAATGCTATAAAGACTAGCAAAATTTTTTGTTTAATATAAAATCTTTTCTAAAGCCACTGTAGAAGAAACTGTCTCCTCTCATGGAAGTAAACATCACAAATAAGAAAAGGTCGGATCATATATGCTTCATGAGTTTATAATGGAGACTAAATTCAGGATAAAAAAAAAAAAGTGTTGAAGAGTTTCCATGTGAATGGGACAGAGAATGTCTGTGAAACTGTACAGTGCTGCTCTTTCCAGAATAGCAGGTGAGAAAACCAAACAGCCATCTGAGATACACAGTCACTAATGCCAATGTAACCGTTCTCCTACATCCTCTTCTTTTGGGGCTGTTCCACTTTGTATGAAATACCTATACAGGCACTGAGACAGATAATAATGAAGTCTCAACAAATATATCTGGACTTTTACAGAGTAGCTTCAAGATTAACATCCAGGCTCCCTTGTGTACCAATCGAAACTGTGGCTCAGCCCCAGGTATGGCCTGAGATCACCCTCCAGCACACACAAGTCTGCACTCTACAGGTACGCTGAGCTCACCACCGGCAGCATTCCTGTGGACAGAAGAGAGCATCACAACCACAGCAACTTTCAGGCCACCCATGGATACATAGAGTCAAGGTTGTAAAGACAATCACCTTAACTGTAAATTTTTAACTCTAAAACCAGAAAGAAAAATGAAGGCATTTGTGGGGATACTTCTACCTTTGTCAACTTATTCCCGGTGTTGTATTAAAAAAGCTATTATTTTTACTCACTTTCAGTGTGATATGCATCAATACAAAGACCTATAAACTATTAGGGGAAAAAAAAAGTTTATTTTAAAAATCACACAGAAGTATTGTAGAAAGAGGAGCACCTACAAAACATTCTCATATAAGAATGAACAAGACTTTCCCAGATGCACCACATCACAGAATAAAATAATTCAGAAGCAAAATAATACCTCTGAGGTCATCTCCTTCAGCCTTACAGGAAACAGCCCAAGCTTGCTCCCTTCAGGCACTTCATCTAATCTAGTTTTAAATAAGCCACATAATGAGGCTTCTACAGCTTCCCCTGGGAACTTATTCTACAGTCTAATAGAACTAATTTTCAGGAAGTTTAAATTATTTTTAATTTCCTCTACTTATTATTTCTAGTTATATATATCATATTATACTTCATATAGTAAAACTTTTTTGAAATACAGTAAATAGTAATTTTTCTTTG